>NC_056732.1:763594764-763652264 GCF_019279795.1 Protopterus annectens | reverse complement strand
GCCCTGTGCCCCTGTCGAGCAGAGCCACAAAAGAGATCCCCTGGGTGAATTTCCTATTTCCCATCCAATCATCAGATTTTTCTTGAAGAGTGCTAACGGAGCTTGGTTTGATATAGATAGGCAGTTTGTTCCAGAGTATGGGAAGTCTCTGGGACAGGAATCTATCCCTCCAGCATGTTCTGTTTATTGTGGTGACAAGGTTTTGGTCCCCAGAGTGTCTAGCTTGGAAGGATTTTGATTTCTTTAAGTGGAGCATGTCCAACAGCTCTGGGTTTGACATAGCTTTGTATGTTAGGCAGAGATTGCCTCTAAGTAGGAGATGTGCGACAGAGTAAAGCTGGAGTTTTTTGAGATGGTCTGCGTAGGGCATCTGTTTGAGGCTGGTAATCCACTTTGTGAGGTATTTCTGTGGCCTTTCCAGTTGTTGTAGATGTCTTGTGAAGTACATACCAAAAGGGGCATTGTACTCTGTAATGGGTCTAATGAGTGATGAGTAGACGGGAATGGTTACCTTTTTTTCCCGGATGAGAAACCTTTTGTGATGTGGTGTGCCATGTAGAATGATTTCCTGACTACTGTGGCAATGTCATTCTCAAAGAGAGACTACTGTCCACCTGTGTCCTAAGGTCTGTTATCACACTTTCGGTGTTAAGTAGACTACCGCCTATGTGGTAGTTCATGGGTACAGAGTTTTTACCAAAAGGGATGACAATGCAATTTATTGGCACTGAGCTTGAGGCTATGGCTTTGACACCAGGCATCTGTCTCAGTGAGGTCCTTTTGTAGGATGTCCACATCGTTAGGAGTTTTGATTATGGCTCCTAGTTTGCAGTCATCTGCGAAATTCATTAGCCAAAGACCTTCTGTGTTAGCCTGTACTTCAGAGAAGTAGATACCAAACAGGACTGGACCCAGCAGAGAAGAAGATACAAAACAGGAGAGGACCCAGGATACAGATATATAGATATAGATAGATATATCTATATTACATATGTTTTCTTATTGTGTTTTTTTTTGTTTGTTTAGTTTTCAGCATGTAAAAAGAAAATTTAGAATTTCCATAGCACAAGGCAGACAAAAGCCTGGATAACATCAACAATGCTAGAAACAACATTCTAGTCTAACCAGTTAAGGTACATAGCCTTTGGATGATGAGGATGAGTAGAAGGGATAGAAACCATTGACTTTGTTTAATTTGTTTTGTGGAGCATAAATACAGTGGGAAGCCACAACCATAGAATTAGCGAGGCTTGCTGTCACTTCACTGAAATGTTCCACTGTGCCATTCAGTAGGCACAGATTACTTCATTGAAAGTTTCACCATTCACTCGCCAGAAGACATGGTATGACTACTGTGTGTCCCAGTATAGTGGTGGTAAGTGTCTCAAATGGCTTTTTTCTAGTAAAAGTAGGAACTTGTGGTGTTATAGTCATTCTGTTTGCTCCACACTTAATTTGCAGATATTTCTTTGTGATTGGCTCTGACTTTTAAATGTAGCTTCTAGATTGCACTAACTCTCATGAAATTCTTCTTTGCTCATCCCCATTTCCCTGCTCTGGGTTGCTACTGGAGTGAATAGTTCTAACCAGTTGACATTGCTGCCAATCCCAAAGACATCAGAGATTTTTTTATTAATCCAATTTCATTGGTAAATTCTAATTATTGAACCAGAATGATGTTCTTTGTAGGCATTTTGTGTGAAAGAAGGTAATTGCTGGTATTCCTAGTGTTCAGCTATTATGTTTGGCTGGTAGTGACATATACGTTTAGCTTGTTACTGCACTACATAGAAAGACTTGCTGCTCTATTTGTCTAGGTTGTCTTGTGCTTTATCATAGGATCATTGGAGATTATTAGGTATCGAACCAGAGGTCATTTTAAGCCTAGCCGTTTCATCTCAATGTAATACCATGAAAATGCTAGTCAATACCAAAGATTGCATTTAGTGATGACTGTCCATGTCCAGGAGGGTGGTGGGCACTATCCCCAGTAAAAATGTACAGTGCCCCATCCACTCATCCAGGTTCCTGTTGAACAGTATCATAGAGGAACTCTTTCACATGAATTGGTAGCCTGTTCCAAAGACATGTCAGTCATGGGAGATAAATCTGCCTTCTCCAGCATGTCCTATTTAAGTTACAGGCCATATTTAAATCCCTGGAATGGGTAGCCCTAGTGCCATTTGATTTACTGATATGCAGCAAGTTCATTAGGTTTCAGTCTTGGATTGCTCTGTAGGCTAGCCATAAGTCTCCCATAACAAGTCTATATGACATTGAGTATAGTGACAGGGACTTTAGTCAGTCGGTGTAAGGCACATGCTGCAGCTCCTTGATCTTCTTTGTTAGAAAACTTTCAGGTCTCTCCAGTGGCTGCAGGTGCTTTGTATGTTTCATGCCAAATGGGTCATTATACTCAATTATGGGATGAATTAGTGCGAGTATAGAGATGTTCTAACCTCTTTTGGTTCTCAAGGTGATGCCTTTACTAATCAAGTGTGCTAGATAGAACAGATAGAAAGCCTTCTTTACTAGAGGAAACACATGGTGATCGAAGTTAAGGTTGCAGTCAACTTTTGGTCCCAGGTCCCAAAGCACTTCATGGGTACTTAGTGTATTGTTGTTGATTTGACATTGTTTGTGCTGAAGGGAATGGTGATGCATTTCTTCGCATACAGTTTAAGACCATAACTAATACACCAGTCATTGGTCTGTGTGAGTCCCTCCTGAAGTATACTGACTGAGTGTTGGTCTGCAAACCTGGTCAGCCACAACCCTTTAGTTTTGACCTGAACTTCTGAGAAGTATATAACAAACAATAGGGGGCTTGTAGATTTGAGAGCATGTGCTATGTGCTGTATCTTTAAGTAGCACATCAAAGACTGAGAATGCACATATAAATATCAAGCATGTGCCATTCCTAGTACCATTTTGAGAGTGCAGCCAGAGAGTAAGTATGCATGAATACAGCAGTTAGTTTGTATATAAGTTATTTAAGTTAGTCATGAAGACTCTTCTATTGTGTCCAAAGTAGGAGAGCGACATGGTGTCAGAACTGGGATTGAAGAGAATAAGATTCAGAGCCATGAGGTGCAGAGATGACAGTGAAGGTAAATAAGAGAAAGGAGCATGAAAAAGAGCCCAAAAAGAAGTGAAGGTAATGAGAATATGTACAAACTACTTGTTTTATAAAAATAACAAAACAAGGCAGTACAAGGGCACAGCATGCATTATTTAACAAGTGAGAGGCACAAAAGGCTTATTAACTATGGTAAATCTTTAAAGTAAAGGTATTTGATGAAACAATTAACAGAAAAGTTAAACCAGTGTGTTTAAAGGTAAATGGGCATGTTTAGAGTAAAATAAGCACAAGAAAAGTACAATAGCCATGAAAAGAGATTATATGAACCAAACAAATGTAATAAGGGCAAAAAGGGGCACACTAAGTGTAAATAAAGGAAGGCAACTGCATGTTTTTTGGCAAAGTGCTGTGTTTTGGCATAACTATGACTTCATATTGTATCAAGGGTATAACTAAAGTTATTCAAAGTAACTCAAAGTGTGTAAAAGTGCTTACAGTGTGTTCTTATTACTGTGCATGTATTTTGAAGAGTTGCTTGTGTGCAAAGTGCAACTGTTTCACAAAGTGCAGTCAAAGTTTAGCCATTTCGAAAAGGTTCTTGTGTTGGGTGTGTATATTCGCAAATTGTCACCATTACAGAGTGTTTCTTGCACTGTAGAGAATTATACATGAAACACAAGGCTCTGAAGTGGCACATTTGCAAAAATTCCTAAACTGTAAACAGGTCTGAAACTTGGAAAATCAACATATAATGAAAAAATGTTTAAACCCAGAAAACTTTTCTCGTGGTTAAGCACTTTCATCCCTACACTTCTAAGACTTTTTCAGAACAAAGAACATAAACATCCAGTGGGTTTAAATAACAAAACCAGTACGCCAAAAGTCATGTGATATTAATTAAATACATTAATTAAATGTTTAAAAACACATTAACCTTAAATTAATAAGCATCCCAAAATCTTAAAATATAAACACCTTCCCTTTTTACAAATCTTGAGCTCTAATCTTTCAAACAGGTAAAATAGAAATATTCTCATTTAAACCAGGCTGTATTGCAGCATTTACTCCCAATTGCCATTGTAGCTCACTTCTTTCAGTCTGAGCCTCCAACCACCCTCCCCTTGAATTCCTGGGAATTATGTCCAAAATTCCAAATTTAAACTTAACAAATCCTTGACAATGTACCGTGTGTTTAAAAAAGTGCATTGTTCAAATTCTTGTTATTAATCACATATAAATCCTATTTCTGAGTTACCTTTCTGTCTTACTCGCATAAAAGAATTCACATGTCTTGCAAACTGACAAATAAACTCTTAAACTTAATATTAAAAGGAACATTTTTTAAAACCAAAGTTGGGCATTCCAAAATATGAGCATTGGTGACAAGTTCCGCACTGACTAGTGCCTTTAATGTTCAATGGGACTGGGGTGCAGAATGCTCAAATAAAAACTTCAAATTCCTACCGATTTTGTGAACAAAATTAGGACCTTCATGAAAAAGTTCTACTAAACCATTGTGCTCCTAAAATTCACCCAATGTTTTGTCATAATATCATTAACTTCCTTGGAGCTTTCACCAAATTTTAACACCATATTGTTCGTAAATTTACGTTTGGAACTACTACTCAGGAAGTATAAATTGTCTTGACCTGATCCAAGCAAGGGTTTAAACTTATTAATCCATCCTAGAAGGACTTCATTACTATTCTGATTATCAAGTCACTTGGGTAACCTCTCTTGAAAAATATCTGTGCTATTTTACCAAGTTCTAATTTAAAGTTAAACAGGCCGGAACACATTCTAGCCACCCAATCCTGTTGACCTTTAGATATATTCTTTTTGGTATAATGAGGGTAGTAACTTTGATAATCTATATAACTATTAGAATATGTATCTTTCCTATAAATTTTAGATGCAAATATCCCATTTTCCAAATCTTTATGAAGAGTAACATCAAAATAATCGATACCTATGTCTGAATGAGTACTTGTAAACTTGAAAAATAAACTAATATTATTTAAAAAATGGAAAAGGTCAGGAATTGTTGGTTTCTCTCTCCAAAGGAAGAAAATGTTCAAAAAATGCAGATAATTAACCCATTTCTCCTTAAATTCAGAATTAAAATGTACTTCTCCTCCCTGGAATACAGAACAAAGTTTGCATAAATGGGGTCACAACTTGTCCCCCATTGCAATGCCTTTAATCTGCTTAAAAAAATTCTACCTCAAATGTAAAATAATTATTTTCCAAAATAATTTCTATAACTTCCAGCAAAAATGATCATAGTATTACTCAAAGTAGTCAATTGTCTAAGAGAATCTGAAAATAAACAAACCCCTCATCATGGGGTATAGAAATGAAAAGATCCACAATGTCAATAGTTGTGAAACTGCAGCTCAAGGTGAAACACTCCTCCTTAATTCTTGAAAGGAAATCCCAAAAATCATTTAACAAATAATCTATGGAGGCAATGGTGTTTATCAATAAAAACTCTAAGGGGGGGTATGTGGAGCTATTATATGCCACCACAGTAACTCTATAGGGTGGTTGCAGAATGTTCTTATGAACCTTCAGAATACCAAATGCCTTATGAATGAGAGGATGTTCATTCTTCAACAATTGTAATAGGTCTTCTGAAATAACTCCCTGCCACAATGCATCCTCAAGAAAAGTTGAATTATCCTATGTACGATACTTATCTAATTTCTTGACATTTCCATGTATTTCTCCATATCATAAAAAATCTCTAGCATGTGGCCTGTATAATCCACCTTATCAACCAACACCACACCTCCACCCTTGCCAGGTTTCATAATACATAGGGTATCATTTGATCTGAGTTGGTTCAATAATTTATGTTCTTCCTTAGTTAAATTATAAAATTTTCGCTTCTTTTTACTAACAGGATTGTAGATGTCTGCTGAGCAAACCTTCTCATATGCCATAATAGTAGGATGAATGGAAGGATTAAAAGTACTTTTTTCCTAAAAAGTTGATTGCCCCCACTATCTATAGAATCATTTACTCCCTGATCTTGAAACATCACTTGACACATCACCTGGAGATTAAATTTAATCATAAAAAGTTTTAACTCTGCTAACACCTCAGTAACACCAAATCTGAACAAGGGAATAAATTTAAAACCTTTTTTTAAAAAGGGAGAAATGGGTTTGATTAATGTCTGTTTCAGTGTAATTAAAAATGTTAAAACCTTGAAAGGACACCATGTTTCCTTCAAAGTTTGTACAAATGCTAATTGAATTGTTATTCCTTAAATCAATTGAAAAACCTAGTTCCTGTTCAGTTAGTTGTTTCTCCAGTTTTGCCACTTTGATTTGTTCCACCAACCTGGATGTGTGAGCCTGGGATAAAAAATTATTCTGTCTATTTCTATCACTAATACATTCTGGTCTTCTTAATGGCGGGTAATTAGTATCATAATCATTAGCCCCATTTGAACACTGTTCTCTCATATCCTGTTGTTGCACACTATGTGTCTCTTGTGGTCCTTGACTAACATCTGAATAACTCCCTGCACCCACGTTTTCCTCACAATCCTTCTCCCTCATGTAACCTTTTGGTAATGGATAAGCAATACCTTTCCGATAGTCTTCCTCATCCCTAACTAACTTCTTCTGTTTCTGCTCTAAATTAATTTCAACCTGCTGTTCAATCTTACTATATTCTCGTATTTTGAAATGTTAAACTGAAACAAAAGGTCTTTTAAAATCCAGTCATTGAGACTATTAATCTCTTCAAGACATTTGTTGATATTAACATTATTCAGTCTAATAATAAAGTGCAACAGTTCAAGTCCATGTCTATCGAATATGTCAATCAGTTCTTTCATCTCATTGCCACTCATACCCAAACTGTTAGGGAATTTATACATGCGTAAACCTTTAGAAGCTCATTTACACTTGACACATTCATTTAAATATAGATTGTCACACTGGAGATTTCATACCTTTAAAAGCTTGGTCTCAAACTCCCAGAGTTTCTTCTGAAAAGATTTTGGTGGTTGTTGCCATCATTTTCTATTTACAGAGGTCAAAAAAGCCAAGTCTCTGTTAATTCACTTGTGAAAATTGATGTTTGGAACCCAGTTTACTTCATTTACTGGATCTGTGGCTTGGTGAGAAGCTTTGTTCGATGCAGAAAGGGTATTTTAAAACAATTGCCTTGATCTGGTAATCTGTCATGTGATGTGATGAGTGACCTCATGCTCTCCTGTGCTTGGGAAGCTGGGAAATGTTATTTCTGCAGAGCCAAGTTAACATCCGAAACTTGTTGACTGAGAAGTAAACTAAATGAGTGAGGTTATATTCTGCATTGGAACCTGTAAAATTAGGTCCGTCTTTGATACCAGCGGAGGATGTAGCAAAACTATCTCCATTAACATTCATCCTTTCTTAAAATATTTAATGTGGAACCAAGGGTTTGGTAAACACAAAACCCAAAAGGAATTCACCAGCTGCCACAACACTCACCGACACTGTAGAGAATTACCTAGAACGGTACCACTATTTAGGGGAAGTTTCAGTGTATTGTGTACAGTTTATTCACAAAGTGCCATTACTTCAAAATGTTATTGACTCTCAGTTTCTTCTGCCCAGTTCATTTGCATAATATAGTTATTTGAAGTGCTTCTTAAAATGGTGATAAATGACTTTAGTAATACGATAAGTTCAAAAGTATTATACTTCCCTAGAGACTTATTTCGCAAAGTCCAGTTACACAGAGGCTTGCATTGTGCAGTTATTTGATGTGTTTCTTATACTAAGTGGTGATTTTGTGCAATACAGTAATTTCAATAGTATAACAGTGCCTGAGAGATACTTATTTTGCATATTTCAGTTATACAGAGGCTCGTTGTGCAACTGAGCAAAGTTACAAGTACCAATATAAACTTTCTGGCATACGCATATGTGTTTATGTTTGTAATTATTTGCAAAACCCTTCACTGGTATGTGTTAATATGGCAGATGGATTTCACAAGCTCTTACCACTTGTATTTGATCAGAATATTGCAGAGAAATGGAGAATATTTGAGCAAGAGTACAATATTTTTATACACACAGCTTATTCAGATAAAGATGCACACACCAAGGCATTCATTTTGCTAAACTTAGCTGGGTCAGAAGCCATAGAAAGAGAGTGTTCATTTGTGCATGCACCGGCAGTACATGAAGGAGAAGGTTACAAATGTTGTATTGCTGTACAGGCTGAGCCAAGGGAAGACCCTGAGTGTTTCAAGCACAAGTTCAGAGAAATGTGTAACTCCCAGACAAATATTACACTAGAGAGGCATTTGATTTATATGAGAGATCAGAAACCAGGGGAAACTTCTGCAGCTTATATAACTGATCTGAGAAACAAGGCTAAACCATGTCAGTTTGGTGACTTAAAAGATGAGTTGATAAAGGACAGTCTTGTGTGTGGTATTAACAATGCTGCTGACTGAAAGACCTTGCTGCGTGATAGTTTTCTGAAGTTGAGTAAAGCCGTAGAGATTTGCCAAATCCATGAAGTGACAGAAAAATGAATGAAGGGTACCATTTCGAATCGCGTGGCACCCCATTATTTGACCCCCAAACTCGACTAAGAATTGAATGGTTGAGAGGTCTGATACAAGTATGCTTGCAAATGACAAGAGCATGGGTTCAGCAGGCTCCAGAGCAAATGTAGTTAGTATGCAACATGTGGCAAACAGAAATAGGCCTACCAAGAATATGACAGCCACAACTTCTTCTGGCTGATTAAGGAAACCACATAGCTTGACAGCCATAACTTCTGCTGGCTGATTAAGGAAACCACATAGCTTTCCAGCAACTTCTAAGACCAGTTCAGTTAAAGGTGCATGTTCAGTACAGTACAAGCATGAATCAGCAAAACCTAAGTCAAGCTTTATTGTTAACTGTCGCAAGTGTGGTGCAAATCATGAGTCTAAAAGGGAGAAATGCTTAGCATTTGGTCAGCAATATCACAAGTGTAAAACATGGATCCATTTGCAAAAAGTATGCAAATCAGGCAAACGTCATGCAGTAGTAAAGACAGGTCACACAAAAAAGCAGGTTGATCAAGTAGAGACACAGCAGTCAGCTTTCTATGTAGATGGTGTGAAAGTAATTGGTGAAAGAGTTGATGCAGTGAATCTATTGGCAAAAGCAAAGTGTTCTGTACAGTTCGGATCAATGGTAAATCCACAGAGCTTAAAGTAGACACTGGTTCAAAGTGTAATGTTATGTCAGTAGACACATTTGCTAAAGAGAGAACTAATGAGCAACTTAATGTGGCCAGTAGTACAAAACATGTTGCTTATGGAGGTGAAGAGATTCAAACCGAAAGCTCAGTGATGCTTTCATGTTATTTGCCCAATAGCTGTTACAACTTGTTATTCTATGTAGTCAGAAGACCAGTACAGTCTTTAATGGGTCTCAAAGATAATTTGAGTATGAATCTGCTTTCTTTTACCAAAGAAGTTCATCACATAAGTGCATCTCCTAGTTCTACTTTTTCTGAAGCTATTCTCTCAGAGTATGCTGATGTTTTCAATGATAGACTGTGTAAAATTCCAGTAGTGTATTCCATGAAGTTAGACCCAGAGGTCACACTAGTAGTCAGACCAGCGAGAAGAGTTCATATAGCTATGTAAGACAAAGTTAAGGCTCAGCTGGATAAAATGGTGCAGCAAGGTGTAATTTGTCCAGTTACAGAACCAACTGAATGGATATCATCTGTGGAAGCAACTCACAAAAAAGGCACAGATGAAATAAGAATATGCATTGACCCAAGACATTTGAACAAAGCATTGAAAAGACCATCATCCAATGCACACAGCCAAAGAGGTCATAGCTCTAATACCAAATGCCACTGTTTTTTGTTTTGGATGCAAAGAGTTCATTTTGACAAGTGATGCTTGATCACAAATCCTCATTACTAACCACTTTTGGTACTCTGTTTGGCGGATACAGATTTCTAAGGATGCCATTTGGAATAAATTCTGCAAGTGAAGTGTTCTAGCGTGCAACAGAGCAAATTATTTTGCGTTAACCTTGTGCCATTATAGTAGATGATTTATTGGTTGGAGGCAATGGTGAAGCATAGCATGACAAAAACCTAGAGTAAGTTCTAGATAGAGCACGTGAAGTAAACTTGAAGCTCAGTCCTCTGAAGTGCAAATTCAGACTTCCAGAAGTTACATATGTAGGTCATTTATTTATCAGTACTGACTTGAGACAAAACCCGACCAAGCAAGCAGTAATTCTTGAGATGTCAGCACCAGCCAATGTTTAAGTTCTACAGTGTTTTTTAGGCATGGCCAGCTATTTAGCCAAGTTTATACCAGACTTCAGTGAGTTAGCAACACCTTTAAGAGACCTATGATGCAAATATGTTGTATGGCCATGGTTAGAGCAGCACCAGAAATCGTTTGATTACCTCAAGCAGAACATTGCCACCTCACCTACATAGGATACTATGATGTGAACAAAACAGTTACTCTTTCCTCTGATGCTTCAAAATTTAGTCTAGGCACAGTTATACTTCAAGATGGCAAACCAGTATCCTATACATCTATAACACTTACCCAAACTGAGATGCAGTATGCTCAAATTGAGAAAGAGCTTTTGGCAATAGTATTTGCATGTTCCAAGTTTTATGATTATATTTATGGTTAAGCTATTCAGATTGAGACCTATCACCAACCTCTAGTTACTATTCTAAAAAGGCCTATGCATTCAGCTCCAGCAAGGTTAAAAAGAATGATGCTCGAATTGCAAAAGTACAACTTCAAAATGGTCTACAAGAAAGGCAACCTACTCTATCTGGCTGATACCTTATGCAGATTGCTCAGGAATACAAAAGAGCAGCTTTATGGTGAAACTTTTGACTTCAATTTGATATCAGTGCATAATTGTTCTACCACTAGGCTTGATAAGTTGAGAAATCACACTAAGACTAATCCAATTTTGCAAAAGCTCAATCACTACCTTAAAGTTGGATGGCCGTCAAAGCAATCTAGTGTACCACTTGAAGTGCAAACTTATTTTCCCTACAGAGATGAAATGTTGATGGAAGTTGGCATTATTTTCAGGTCCTAAAATTGTTGTTCTTGCTTCCTTACAACTTGAGTACATCCGGGTTTTGCATCATGGTCACCCAGGTTTTGCATCCACAAAGAGGTGAGTGAGAGAATTAGTACTTTGGCCTTCATTACTGAAAGACATTGATAAAGTACTATCTTCTTGTTCAGTATGCAGTAGTACTAGATCACACCTGCAAAGAGAACTGCTTCAGCTACATCCAGTTCCTGAACTACCCTGGTTGACAGTAGCCACTGATGTCTTTGAGTAGAACAAATCAACACTTATTGGCATTGGTAGACTCTTATTCAAATTGGTTTGAGATTGAACTACTACCTAATCTAACATCCAATACTGTTATTACTAAGCTGAAACATCATTTCTCAGTCCTAAGCAGTCTGTACAAAGTTATTTCTGACAATGGTACTCAATTTACTAGCCAGTTATTTCAGAAATTTGCAAGAGAATGGGACTTTGTACACATTACCAGCAGTCCTTAGTACCTCAGTTGAATGGCCTGGCTGAGCGAGCTGTGCAGAGTGAGAAACAGCTACTTGAAAGGTCAAGATGTGACAATTCAGACATTTTCTTAAATCTGCTTAATCTTAGGAATGTACCTTGTGATGATGTTCTCAGATCTCCAACTCAATGACTTCTTCCAAGGCAAACAGGAACTACACTACCTATTCCGTTCAATCTACTGAAGCCTAAAGCCAAGAATAATAAGACCATCCAGGCTCAATTATTTAAGAAACATTCAATCCAGAATTCATCATATAACAGAGCAAACTTCTTTCTCCATTAAGGGAAGGAGAAACAGTCAGACTTCAAACAGAATACGGTTTTAACCACATAGGACAAGTTATTGGCAAATGTCCTGAACCAAGATCCTACCTTATAGACTCAGAAGGTGCACAGTACAGGTGAAACCATAAACATCTGTTAACTGTACCAGAATCATCATCACAACATTGTTATAGTGAGTTAGACTCTAAATCTCAGAGAGAGCCAACTATTGTTTCTATCCCAGACGGTGTTCCTACCTCTGAGTCCATCCCAGAAGATGTTCCAAGTAAATAACAGATCAAACATTTTTCAGAAACAGCTCCAGTAGTTAAGCCTGATTCTCAATTTTATATCACATGTTATGGATGAGTATCTAAGCCCAGTGTGAAATATGTAGCAACATGGACTTAACTGTGTATATATGTATTATATCTTTCATTAATGCATGACTGATAATTTTCTGTGATATCTGCATGTCAAAATATCCATAACATTGCATGTTTTGTTTTTCAAGAGGGTGGATGTAGATCAGAGAACACGCTGTGTGCCATATCATTAAGTAGCACGTCAAAGAATGAGACTGCATGTATAAATATCGAGCAAGTGCCATTCCTAGTGCCATTTTGAGAGTGCAGCCAGAGAGTAAGCATGCATAAATACAGCAGTTAGTTTGTACATAAGTTACTTAAGTTAAAGTCAGTAAACTTCTATTGTGATGTGTTTGTATAAAATAAAGCTGCTTAAACAGATCCCACGGAGACTCTTCCATTGTGTCCAAAGTAGGAGAGCGACAGGGCCCAACACTGGACCCCTGTGGCACCCCGCTGGTAACAGGTCTGCTGGTTGATGTGGGGTCACCCACTTTAATAGTTTTTTTCGGTTTTTGAGCCAGTTGACAACCCATCTTACAATGAAGGGGTTTACATTCAGTTTGCTAAGTTTATCAGTAATGCCTGATTGTGGGATTGTGTCCAAAGCCTTTGCCAAGTTGAGGTATGTTGTGTGCACAGATTTGCCCTCGTCAATGGCTCTGGTCACATTTTCAAAGACGTCCACCAGATTTAACAGGCAGGTTCTTCCCTTGACAAAGCCAAATTGGGTAGGATCCCGGGTTTGGTGGTTACATATGTCATTATTTATGAGGTCCACAATGATATGTTCCATGGCCTTATAGATGAGGCCAGTCAGGTTTATGGGTCTATAATTCCATGGGTCTGTTGCTAGGCCACTTTTGTGGAGGGGAATAACTGTTGCTATTCTCCATTCCCTAGGAACAAAGCCTGTGGTTAGGCTATGATTGAAAGGGGTACTTAATGGTGATGCTAGTTTATCGTTTAGCCTGTTTAGAAGACAGCTTGAGATGTTAACTGGTCACACAGAGGCTATGTTTTTTGCCTTGGACAAGGATTTGGGGACCTGCTCTTCAGATATCTATTGTGGGGGGGGGGGGGTTGGGGGAAGGTTGTTGATAAGTTTGGAGGTGATTAGGGAGTGGAATTTTCACCAAACCTATCTGCTAGCAAGTTTTCTTTCTCTGTGGGGTCAGTGTGTGATACCGTTGGTCACTAGTTGTGCACATGCTTGGGTCCTACCTTTTAGACTATGTATGTAGCTGTAAAAGACCTTATGGTTAGCCTTGACTGTACTTGCTGAGTTTCTCTCTAAGCAGCCATTAGAGGATTTGACAAGTTGTCTTATTTGCCTGCTGAGGCTGATGAAGGTGCTTTTCCATTGTTGGGACCTTGCATTTGTTTTCTTGGACAGCAATGTTTTGCATTTATTGTAAAATTTGTTGATGCTGGATGTCCACTATGGCAGCTTCTTTTTACTTGGGGTTCTAGCTTTGATTCTTTCTGGTACAGTTGAGTTTATTCACTTATGATAGTAATTGCACAGGGCTTTAGTGTAAGTCTTGGGGTAGCTACCGTGTTCAGCTTGGTGTGGGGCTTGTAATGCATTTATACCTTCACCTTGGAGTGTATAGCTTGCCTTGGTGAAGTTTTTAAGTCTGATTTCACCCCTTGTGATTTCTGGTGTTAGTGCTGGCTTGAAAGTGACTCCTTTGTGGTCAGATGTAACTAATGAGTGTCCAGCAGTTGCGGCAATGCATCTGTTTGACATAAAATGAGGACTAGTAAAAAGTTTTGATCCTCTTGTCAGGGTATGAACAACCAGGGCATTTGAGTTAACAAAGTCAAGGAACTTTTGAGCTAGTGATTTGGGGCTAGCATAGGTTTCTCAATTGATAGTGGGATAATTGAAATTCCCCATAACCAGAGTGTTCAGTAAAATTTGGATTGCCTCGAGTTTGGTCAGGTAGGCTTCATGGGCATCATAATCCATGGAGTGGGATCTTATAACTGGCTATGACTTGAATGGGGATCTTAACCACTGTAATCTGGACTTGTAGTAACTCCATGGAGTTCCCCAGTCTAACTAGATGGGAGGTGAGGCTATCTCTGATATAGATAGAAACACTCCCTCCTTTGGTTTTCACACATTCATTTTGCACTCTTAAGTTGTGGAAAGCATTGTAGCCTTGCAAGGCTGAGGTACTCTCTGAGGACTTGAACCAGGTTTCTGTGACTACACAGACATCTATATCTTCTAGTAATAGAATTGCTTCCAGGGAGTGCAGTTTTTGCTTTAAGCTCCTAGCACTTAACAGCATGACAATTATTTTGTTCTTGCTGACTAATTTCACATTGGTAATGTTGTTTTCAAGACCTTATCTAAAAAGACACTATGGAGAGGCAAGAGTCTTTGCCAGCAGCTGTAAGCCTAGAGGTGCCAGGTGCAAACTGTCTCTGGTAAAGCAGCAAGGTTTGTCGACCATGGTTTCCCAGGCTGACAGGAACTGGATCCCCTATGAATGAGATCCAAAACTAAGACAGATATTGAAATCAATAATTATTTTCTTTATACTGGGGCATCATTCTATGTAAAGGTAGTATGCTGCTCAAGGCTAGGGACATACCTGTCTGGGACACATACTCAGAGAGCTCAACCATGTCTCGCTTTATATAGTACAGTGAGGTATATCTCAGGTCATTCACACAAACATAATTGTACTTGTTGCTGAGAGACCTGAGTGCATGCACAATCTGATGAATCTTGACATCAGACAGGCAACTGACCATGATTTTCTCCTTCTCCAACCTGGTGAGTGGGACATCTGTGTGTCTCACTATTGAGTCACCAATGACAAGAAAATTGTTTTTTGAGTGTTTCGCCTTACGGGCTTGGTGGGTAAAACACTGGTGTTGCTATGTGTCATGGGTCCTATGGGGACTATGTTAGCTGTAGCAGTCATGTGTTTTGGAGGTCTCTGGTGTTTAGGTAAGTTTTTTGAAAGAGCCTCCGCATATATGATTTTTGTGTTTGATGCATACTATGCATATGCGTAGTGGTACTATGTGCATATCAGTGAGTTGACAACCTCTTCCGTGTTACTGTTTTGAGTGCAAGAGAGTAGGGATTCAAAATTCTTCATGTAGATGCATCTCTCTAACACTGTACTAGACTGAGTTATTAGTAGAGGGTTGTCGGTATACATGAGGCAATTGCTACACAGCCTCAATAGACCCAAGTGAACAAGGTTGGCAGGAGAAACAAGGGTAGTCCAACTGTTCATAATGCTAGGTTGAAGACGGTTGTCACTAGGGGTGGTTTTTCAAAATCATTCATGGAGGAGCTCAATGGTTGGATATTTCTGCCTGGGGTTTTATTTATTTATGTTTTCATTGGTGGTTAATAGGGTTCAGTTCAGTAGCAGTATTTATTTGACTGAGAAAGCAATAAGGATGAGGGCTACACACTTTATTTGCTTCCTGCACACTGCTGCTGGATTGACCAGTTCTCACCAGATTCGGCCTTGCTAAACTAAATGCAGAGCAGAATGTGTTGCATTGTACTGATGCAACTAATTTGTTTTAAAACGTGTATAACTGCTATCTAACATTATTATTGCTTACTTTCATATTGATCCCTTTCCGATATTTCATGATTGCTGAAGGCTGTGACTGCTACTGAAACTTACCTATGGTATACACTGAGGTGCGCCCTATCATTTTTGTTTTTTTATATGAACTCCTTTCTTTCATTTCAGTTGCATTGCGTAGTATGCGACCGCTGTTTGCTTAGAATATTTTTGTGGTTTCCTGCATGTCATTTACTCAAATTCTTCCTTTTGTTGTAGTAACTTATTGTTACTCCCAGACCAGTTCATATCCATCAGCAGTAGCTATCAGTGTCTACATTTTCCTTTGCATTTAGGGTTGTCATTGACAGGAATGATATTTAGCTGCATCTAGGTTTGTATCAACCAAGTCTGATAAATCCTAGAAGCAATCGTGTCGCATCTGTACCTACTGATGTTGAAGTTTGTGTTTTGTGGCATCCAAGCCAACTTCTCTTCATTTTATAAGCAGTAGTCAGGCTTTGAAGTGCATGGTGTAGGGCATCTGAGCTTATGTCCAGTCATACTATAGTGTTATTGTAGCCTCCTAGTCAACTACAAATGTTAGTGCCTATTCAGTACTCATATTTCTATTATACTTAATTGGAGTGTTGCTCCCATACTACTATAATTGTGTACTGTAGCAAACTATTGTTGTTTACTACAATTGTATCTTACTGAGCCTAATTTTAAGACAATTTCAACCCTAATGTTATCATTATACTGACCACCCCCTTTCAACCAAAAATGTGTATTGTACTAAACTATAGCGGTGTACTACTCTTGGTAAGATCATACTACATAACTTCTTAGATGTTGCATCAATATTAGAGCATATTTGTCTCAGCTAGTGTATCTCCTTCACTACACAATGGATCTACCTAACATCATTTCTCTGACTACTGCCTATATTGGTTCAGTACTGTATATCATTCCTTTCTTTGATAATTCAATCCATCTGGCAAACTTGAAAGGTCAGTCTACCATTATTCTTTCTGTTGGAGGCCTCATAGCACTTGATATACTGTGACAGTGTAGAAAATGTTTAATGCTTAACAATGACCAACTGTTACTGTACCAAAGTGACATAATTTGTGAGACGTCTGTTTATCAACATAACCTGGTGACTAGAGTCCAACTTACACAGATGGCCAGTAGCAGCATATAAACAAGATCACATTTAACCAACATACGCTTAGGCTGTAAAAAGTCACTCCAGAAGCCTCAGAGTAACATGGCCGAAGAACCAGGGCAACAATATACTAACAACCCCACAATACATATCTAGCTCTGTCGGTCACCAGGCTACGGACTGTAGACCTTCCACTGCCACTAAGTCTGTACTTCAAAGTCAGCATGTCATAGCAACTGTAACTCATTCATGAGGTGTACTGACTCTGTACTCTTTAGGGTGGACAAAGATAGAATGCTAACTAACTGCATTTACACTGCTAAGATCCATGAAGTTATGAGGGTCCTACATTCCCTCAAAAATGTCAAAAATGACTGACTTGTTAGTAGCTTTACGTAGCTTGGGAACAAACTGAGTCACTCAACTTAGAAGGCAGTGCATAGAAACATGTTGGATCTCACTATGCTTGTGTCTACTGTAGATAAATTGTTTTGAGTTTTTGCGTATTGAGATATTGTGGATGTAATTTGTTGAGTGGGATGACCAAATTGCATTTTCACTGGTGTTAACTTTATGGAATATTTCATAATTTACATACCTTATATAAGTACTAGATGTCTAGTTTTTTGTTTGTATGACTTTTTATGTGTTAGTGTGGTTGAGTTTGGATGACGTATGCTTGTGGTGGTGATGCTGAGTATGGAGGAGCTTGGAGGGAGGGTGTTTTTTGTATTATGTATATTGTATCATAGTGTCTGAAGTTGATTTTAAGGATGGCACTATGGCAATAATGCTACTTGTTGGGTGGAAACTTTTTGAGAATAAGAAAATATAGAACTGTGCTGGTATGTTTAAGTGCGGTTGTTGTCATTTTGTAGGTGGAGATGTTGTTAATGCGGAGGATGGGAAATGTCTGTAGTTGGTTGGGTGATCCATATGGAGGGAGCTTGAAAATACATTACATTCTAGGTTTAGATGGAATGTTTAAGTTTTGTTTGCTTGTTAGTAAGGGGAGAAGGTGATATGGCTTTGATGATTTTAAGTTGAGCAGTGAGAAGTGTTCAAGTATTAGTTCTGTTTGTTTTGTTTTTTGCTAATTATTATAATGTGGCCTTTCTTTGCAGTATTAGTGGATACAGGGGCATAGTATTTTGGTTGTATGAGTGATATTCTTTAAAAGGGTATAGGTTATTGGTTGCTGTGGGTGTGGGTGTGACTATAAATGTTTTAATGTAAAGATATGCAAGCAGCTGTGGAATTGGAGATGGGAGGGTGTGTGCGAATTGGACAACATGCCACATCTGATCTCTACAGCAGGAGCCAGTCAGCCTGTTCATTCACAGAACTGTTGTGATCAGTGTATGAGCCCACTGCAATACAGCAGTCAATACTTAATAAGCAAATATGCAAGACAAGTTGTGATTATAGAAGTCTTGGTAAAGTGTTTCAGTAAGATAATAATACCAATCTGCACAATGCAGTGATTCAGTTATTGTGCTAGCTGTGCAGGAATGAGATTTCCAAGTGAACAAACAATACTGCACTATACATGGAATCGTTGGTGCATCTGTTCTTGTCAGTCTCTCTGTTTTGATCAGGGGAGGGTTATCATCAGAACCCTACACAAACTCCATTTGTTCATCTATCAAGGCAGGGATTATCACATCGGATAAATATCCCCAAAAAGCAAATGTTCGCACAATGAGCAATACTTATTGCTACCATAAGAACATTGATAGGATCAGCTCTTCAGTGACTCAGTTCCAGTTTAAAGTTTGGTGCTGCACTTTGGGAAATGCTGCACTTATGCTTACTCTGATAACCGGTAACAGGTAATATAAAAAGGGAGAGGTCAATGTAATACATAGCAGAGCAGGACATTACAAGTGACAGGAGTAGAATGACGGGAGGGGAGAAGAAAAATGATGGTGTGAAAAAGCAAAGGTTCAGAATCACTTGATCAGCAAATAACATGGTAGACATTAAAGCTGTAAATGTATGAGTCAGCTGTCATCAGGGAAATGTTTTTTTTATTTTCCCATGGTTGGTTTGGCTTTTTAGTTACTCAGGTCCAGTTTCAAAGGAGACATTGCACTAGGAGAAATGGTATGCCCTCACTTAAGCTGGGCCTTACAACCTAATACTAATACTAATATTACAGAACTGAAAAGAAGGAGTCAGCAGGACATTTTTTTTCTTTTCCCCGGTGGATCAGGTCTGCAATAAATCAGTTCCACTTTCAAAAATGTTACATTAAGGTAAATAGTGAACCTTATTTAGTCTGGGTAAGATAAACTAGTCCTACTGTAATAACACTGACACGAAGCACTCATCAGAGACGTGTTTTTTATTCACACTGGAGGGTTCTACTCTTCAGTGACTCTTTTCCATTTTCAAGGGAGATGCACAGAGTGAAGTGTGCTTCCTCACTTAGTCAGGTCCTCATAACAGACAGTGATATTTAGTGCTACTGTAAGAACACTAATAACAAGCAACGGCCATGTTTTTATTTTATATACCATACTACTGCCATGCTTCTATACCAAGGTATAGACATACTGACATAGTTGAAAAGTCATAACCCTGTGAAAGGATTTGCTATTATTAATCACATCACTGTGTTTGTCAATCTGAAATTTGCTAAAAGTTTCCCTTATCACATTGGCTTGTGGTGGGAATTAGTCCATGTTCAAGTAAATTAACTAGAAAGGAAAGATTACAGGAATTTCAAAGTCTTGCCAGCAAGTAGGTGAAATATGCAGACTGCTGCCTCTTAAATCTCGTTATTTTATGTTTTGTCACAGATTATGACCATGAAATATGGAGAATGGCTATACTAGTTCCATTTTAAAAATGCAGCCCAGTGATAAACCACAGAAACAGTAGCCCTATTAGTCTCATGATTATTACCTGTTTAGTAATGGAGAGTATAATTACCAAGTTAATAAACAATGGAATAGGTAACCAACAAGTCAAGGGTCCAGATCAGTTTGGGTCTGTGAAAAATAGTTCTTGCCTGTTAAACCTGATGGATGTCTTCAAAAAGGTCGATGAAGCACAAGAAGAGAGCCAGGCAGTATATAGTGCTTACTGTGGTCTTACCAAGGCTTTTGACATTCCTCCATATGCTAATACTTTAGATAAACTCTTTCAACTTAACATAAATCCATAGGTAGTACACTGGATATCAAATTTGCTCTCCTATAAAACAATAATGCTAAGGCAAAACATATCTCATCTATCTAGAGAATTGTGACAAGCATATTCCCACAGGGCACTGACCTAGGTTCTTTGAATTTTTGAAACTACTTCTTTGAAGTGACTGGAGATGTCAGAGATCAATGACTACCTAAGCTTGCTGATGACAAATTTCATGCTCCCCTTAGACTTTTAGATACTCCATTTTGACCCTGAGCTAGATCCATCTGCAGGTGTATCAGTTACCAGACCACTTTAAAAGACATAAAATGCATCAGATTTAACTTAGGAAATGTATCACACCTACTCATCATTTTGCTGGCATACCTCTTAAACAAATAAAATCATTCCTGACACGGGCATCTATGTTGATAACAATCTTTCTTTTGAGTAACCTATCTCTGTTGAAGTTGAAGAGTTTTGTCTTGCTCAGCTGAACTGTAAAGATTTCTCCCCTAGGTCTCAAGCAGTTTTGGTCACTTTATACTATTTCTTTGCTGAATTTACCGTGAATGCAATATATTTTCTTCAATGCATCTCACAAAGCACCTTGTCCAATAAAAAAGACACAAAAGACTTCTGATCAAGACACTTCCTGGATTACACAGTCCAAACTACCCTGAAAGGCTAAATACTCTGTCCCTTGATGTTGTGTCTTATACGTGCCTGAGGGGTAATTTCAATATAGCATTTGGGCATAGAAAGCCACCACTATTTTTGACCTCCTCCACCTTCAAAAGCAACATGCCGTCTAAAACTCATGCCCATGACCTCAGCCTCCACCACAATAAATTGACAGATTTGTAACCCATTACATTTTCTGCCTTTCTAATAAACTTCTTTTGTTTATAAGAAAAGAAAAAAAAAACAGAAAAAAAATACACCTGATGATTGGATAGGACAGACACAAGATGCAGTGTTTGATTCTCACTTAGGGTAATTGGCTAGGCTTAAAATGGCCCACACGGGCAGTCAGCCTAGTACTAAACTATGAACTATGAACTATGAACTATGGGGTATATGGAAATAATCTTCTTACCAGGCTAACTAATACAATCTCAATACCAAGAAGTACCATGGTTAAGCTTTTGCATGGACCATCAGATGTAAGCTTAGTAAGAACATAGAAATCTATGAACTAGTGTCTTGGAATTTGTCTTTTATCAAAATAGAATGGCTGAGGTAGAACATATCTGAATATTTTAAGCACATAAACTCTATCCCTTCAATGTATTTTATATTTATGCTTTGTTACCTGAAGTAGACGTCTCATCCACATGGATCATTTTCAAGCTCAGCTTAGTAGGAGAAACTAAACAGATGTCATATCAGTACACATCCAAGGGTAAATTGCTTTGCAATGTCAACATGACATAGATGAAGTTATAGAAAACTGCACACTCTAGTTAATAATTGTGGTATGTACATTTTTACAGTATTCTATGAAGTAAATGAGGGTGAAGAGGTGATAGAAGGAAGATAAAGAGTGGGGGATGTAGGAAGGATATTATCTGATTGTGCAAAAACATTAGGGAGGTTGCATGGTAAAGAATTAGGAAAGACAGAAGGTAGAAGCCTGCTGTAGTTAGTAAAACCTAAATGTGGAATTCACAACCTTTAAAGCCTTTATAGATGACATGCGGTCACATTAGTTTGTACATCTTAATGCAGACATCAAGAGAAAAACAAAAAACAATTGGATATGCTTTACATGTTACTGATTTTCAGTTAGAAGCTTAAAAATATAAAGCACATATACTGACTTGCATTTTTAAAGTCTAAAATACTGTAACTGTAATTTCTGATATTGTTTGTCACAAAAATCGCTCACTGAAAAAGGGATAATGCAGTTCTGCTGCAAAAAACAGGGAGAATTTAGAGTGTGTGCACTTAAATGGATTCTGTTTATACCAAGCAATCAACAGAAATACGTTTCTGAAACATATTCGTCCTTGCCATCTTGACTACTGAGATGATTTTGTAGCACATTACAGATTGAATCCTGGAACAGTCAAACATATGGGGTCCCCTTGATATTGGCATGCAAAATATAAACTGGCAAAAAAAATCAGTTATGCCAAAACCTGCGTGTAATCTGTGCCTGGGAGTAATCGTAAATCTGCATGTCTGACTGTACATATGGATCAGTAGAATCAACAAATATTCCAGTTCAGATTAATGGCCTTAGGCCTTATATATAAATAATGTCAGAACTGAAAAGCAAATAAAATAAATGCAATCTGTCTGCACTTGACTATAGATTCTAATCTGAGGATTGCTTGACCTCGTTTAAATACTTTCTGCTTCCAGGAACTTTTAGATTTGTACAGAGTGCTATTAGTGTTATTGTACAGAGTGCTATTAGTGTTATAATGTATTTTACTGTATTCATAATTGTCTCTTATTATTTATTTATTTATTTCCAGTTTGATGAGCGGGGAGGTCCACGGGGCTCAAGGAGCCCATTTTCAGTGGAGGCCTGGGGAGAAAAGCTCCACATTACATACAGGTAAATCAAACATATAATTATATAAAATCAAATGTAGAATTATATAATGAGATATAGCAAATTAGAAATGCAAAAAAGAAACACTGTTCATGACATACATACATATTTGATTAGAGAGCCATTTGCACAGCATATAGTTGGATTGAGACAGCAGAAATAGTATGAACAAAATGCCAAATACTATCAAATTGAAACTCTTATGTTAGTAGTTGCAAAGACTGAATATTTGAAAGATAGTAGTAAGTAGTGTTGGTAAAATATGTGGGAAATAAAGGTGGAGAGTATAAAGTGTACTATGTATACATTCATGATTGTTGTGAAAGAAGAGAGAGGCAGATGAGCAGGAGAGAAGGAGGCAGTAATTTACTAGAAATAGATTCTGGTGTAGGCAGAGAAAGTGAGATGTACAGTGGAGAGAGAGGCAATTATTTAGTAGCAAAAGTGGAGTATACACATGGTAGAAATGATTATATTAGTTAGTTAGCATCACCTCTTAGTATCAACCTTATATCTTAAAGCTGAACTGATGATATATGACATTATGCATGCATGTACTTCTTGCAAACAACAGTCAAGTGCATTTTAAGTCAGACAGTTGCAAAATTAACAAACACAAATCAGTTATTTTAGTGGAAAATGCTACCAGCTGTTAATGTGCTACTTCTTAAAGCTTAGGGTTTGATTCCCTCAACTTGCATTTCCCTACAGTATTATCCAAGTTTTCTAACCAATCAGTGCTATAGGGCATTTGAGAAATTAGACTAGGTACTCAGTGGTCTACTGACCTACATGCGTAGTACCTATGAAAATACTATGAAAAATGAAGTTAGATTGCATTTTCAAGTCAATGGACTCTAGGCAAGAGGTTTACAAGATAGAGGAAGAAATGGGGCAGAAGTAAATACAATCTATGTATCAGAAAGATCCCGTGACATCTGTCAGCATATGTCATTTATTTTTGTATCATTAATTTCCCAGTGCAACAGAACAGTCATGACTGTCACTGCAGTTAAAGAAGAATTCTCAAAGAATAACAAAGTCTAATTGCAAACTATAGTTCAAATGCAACTGTAAAACCCTTTTCATAACGTTGTCACCATTCTCATAGATCAGTATACACAATTCATTTTTCAATAACCATAAAAAAGTATTCTTTAACAATTCCATTTATTATAGTATCTAAGGTAAGCAAAGCATATATGAATGTGAAAAAAATTAACATGCCTTCAGAATGTATAAATGCATCTTAACATGGGTATGCCAAGTTATTATGATCCCTTGATCCTTACTCAAGATGCATTTCTAGAAATGTAATTGTTTTAGTGATATGATGTTCATATCAAATTGCCATAGTGTAACGCTTTCATGGAATAACTAATATAATGCAAGTAAGCTATTTTTCACTGATTTGCTTTCTCTGCTAGTCTACATATACATTTTTATTTCATTAATGCTTCTTATTTCCCTGCTTTTAACATTTTTCATACTCCAAACTTTAACATAATCTCAATTTGTGGAGTTTTGAAAGCTTTGCAAATGTTTGAGTATTTACTGCAAGGAGCTAGTGCTCTATTCATAGGTTCATAGGGGTGTACTAGGCTAATGACCACAAGTGTATTTTTAATCCTAGCCATGCATCACAAATCTCTGAAAAGTTCTGTACCCTTGATAAGTGTAAGCAGAAGCTTGGGAGGTGAAGCATTTACAGGTTACCTGTGTCTATTAGAGACATAGGTGTCAAACCAGAGATGAATTTCCAGTTCTCCATCCTCTTGTCCTATGTTACACTTGAGTTGTATTAGGGAGGAGCTCTGCTTCATATTGACGGGGAGCCTGTTTCTAAGAAGGGGTAGTCTCTGGGTCTCCAAGATACATTTCTATTCATTGTGCCAATGAGTGCAGTGGTAGGCTAGCTGCCCGACAATACTGAATTAGATTACAAAGATAATCAAAAAATCAAAGAATAAAATAAATAAAACGAGGCACCTCCAAGGAACAAACGCCCCACTGTAGAGAATAAATCCAAAAAGCAGTCCAAGTAGAACACAGAAACAGCAGAGCAGACCAAGGCTGAGTATAACCATAAAAACACAGTAATCAGATGTATAAAAACATAGAACTGTTTAATAAACAAAGATAAAAGACATGAACAGGTAAGTGCTTTCACCAACAAGGCTTCTTCAGTCCATACACAGAGTAAAAACAACCAGCTTAAGAACTATCTTGCCCAAGTGCAAGTAATTAAACAATCAAAGCTACTCGGAACCATTTAAAGTGCTAAAAACTAAAAGTAATATATTATATCATAAAAAATATATAAAATATATTTGTGTAAAGATATATAAAAGAAATAAAAAGAAAATGGAATAAATAAATAAATAAATATATATATATATATATATATATATATATATATATATTTATATACATATATATATATATATATATATATATATATATATTATACACTGATTGCTTAATGCTCAGAGCTCTAGATTTAAGAACAGGTTTCAACGGAACTTTGTCATTAAGACCAAGTCCCCGATCTGCTCTAAGCCTAATAATCCATCTAGTCTCGCTCCCTTCAGTATAATTCCTAACATCTCCGCCACGGGGATGGTGTTTAATCACATCAATGTCTAAAAATTTAAAGGTATTTTCAGAACCTGCTTGCAGAGCATGTTTAGCAAAGCATTATTACCTGACTTAACTCTGATATCATATAAGTGCTCCCTTATTCTCTCTTTAAAATTTCTGTTGGTTTTACCAACATAATATGACCAACAGGATGCACAGTAAGCTAGGTATACAACATGTTCTGTCTGACAAATGGCTACTGCATTAAATTTATACATATGTTTAGTCATAGGATGTACAAAACATCCACTCCTGTCTACATACCCACAGTAACCACAACAGTTACAAGGGGTAGTACAACAAACAGTATCCATAGCCACTGTATTGGTGGAACCCTAAGGATAGCATAGCATCCTTTTCAAGTTCAGTTTATTCTTATAAACAAAACCGGGAATGTCCCCTATAATTTGTTTGATATCAGGATCAACAGTTTGGATACCCCAATTCTTATTAATAATTCCTCTGATCTCATGAACATCCTTTCTTTAAAACAATGGGACCATAACCTGATGGCTTAATTTCTTCCTCACATTACTGGATGCATCCATCTCATAGTCAGAAAAATATGGACATGCTACATCTGTCCTCGACAAAGGTATTCCATCCATCCCTTTACAGATTTCAGAGCTATTATAGACTCTTGCTAACAGCCTTTCTTCTAGGCTTAATAATTCCGATTGAAATCCCTCCTCAGAGGCGTTCAACCTTGATGCATGCATAGCCTGACCCCTTATGACATTCCTAAAAACATAGTTGGGGTGCATGCTATGTCTATGCAAAAGGTTATTCCTGCAGCAGGTCTTCCTATGCACTCCAGTGTTAGCCATCTCATTTTCCAACCTCTCTTTTAGGACATCAAGATTTGCTATTTTGGTCTCAGAGGATGTAATATTAAACTTTAAAAAAGTAGTCAAACCATTCAATTATTAAAATAACAAGTCCAACTGTTGTGGACTTCCTATCAAATAAAGAAAAGGTCATCCACGAAACATCTATAAAATGGTATAAATGCAACAAAATGATGTAGTTTAAATGAGAATTCTTCCTCCCAGTTGGCCATAAACATGTTGACGTAGCTATTGGCACATGAGGTGCCCTTAGCTACACCATCATTTTGTATGTAAACCTGATCATCAGAAATGAAAATATTCTTCTCTAAGACATCCTCTAATTGAGAGAACAGAAGGACAATAAAGGATTTGGCATATTCACCATGTTTCAACAGATATCTATGGATACATTCAACCCCTTCTGCATTCGGTATAACCGTAAACAGTGATTGTACGTCTAGGGCAACACATAAAAACATTGCTTCAGCAGGTAGATGCATAGTGAAACTATACAAATCTAATAAAAATTGTTTAGAGTCCTGAAGGATATAAACATTCCTGTCAGTAACTGGTCATAAAAATGTATCTACAAATAATGGCAAGGGTTTGGAGCACCAAACTCTACCAGCTACTATTGGTCTCATTGGTGAATGGATACCATCCTTATGCATCTTAGGTAAACCTTGGATGGAGGGTATAAGCGGGTCATCAACCTTAAAGAAACAGCAAATACCCTCATAATCAGTTCACTCTTAAACATTTCCTCAAGCATAGAGTTTATCCTTTGAACCAAAACACTAACCTGTGCCATGTCAATACATAAATAAAATTTAACATCATTTAACATCGACTTCATAATAGAAAAATAATATAATCTATCCATGATAACAGTGGGGAGCATTGTCAAGCCTAGGAAGTGACATTGATATTGTAATCAGACTGGCTGACAAAGGTGAATCCACTGTTATCATGGATAGATTATATTATTTTTCTACAATGAAGTCGATGTTAAATGATGTTAAATTTTATTTATGTATTGACATGGCACAAGTTAGTGTTTTGGTTTAAAGGATAAACTCTATGCTTGATGACTTGTTTAAGAGTAAACTGATTATGAGGGATATGCAATGTTTTTTATGGTTGAGGAACCCCTTATACACTCAATACAAGCTTTACCTGAGATTCATAAGGATGGTATTCACCCACCGCTGAGACCAATAGTAGCTGGTCGAGTTTGGTGCACCAAACCCCTGTCATTATTCGTAGATAAGCTTTTACAAGCAGTTATTGACAGGAATGTTTATATTCTTAAGGACTCTAAACAATTTCTATTAGATGTCTATAGTTTCAATAAGCATCTACCTGTAGAAGCAATGTTTTTATTTGTTACCCTAGATGTGCAATCTCTGTTTACAGTTATACCGAATGCAGAAGGGGTTGAATGTATTCATAGGTACCTGTTGAAACATGGCAAATATGCTTAATCCTTTATTGATCTGCTGTGCTCTCTATTAGAAGTTGTCTTAGTGAACAATATTTTCATTTCTGATGATCAGGTTTGCATAAAAAAGATGGAATAGCTATGGACACCTCGTGTGCCATTAGCTATGACAACATATTTATAACCACCTGGGAGGAAGAATTCTTATTTAAACTACATAATTTTGTTGCATTTATACCATTTTATAGACATTTTGTGGATGACGTGTTCTTTATTTGGACAGGAAGTCCACAACAGATGGACCTGTTCTTTCAATAAATGAATAGTTTGACTACTTTTATAAAGTTTACTATTACATTCTCTGAGACCAAAATAGCATATCTTGATGTCCTAATAGAGAGGTTGGAAAATGGGATGGTTAACACTGGAGTGCATAGGAAGACCTGCTACAGGAATACCCATTTGCATAGACACAGTATGCTCCCCAACTTTGCTTTTAGAATGTCATAAGGGGTCAGGCTATGCGTGCATCAAGGTTGAATGCCTCTGAGGAGGGACTTCAATCAGAATTATTAAGCCTAAAAGAAAGGCTGTTAGGAAGAGGCTATAATAACTCTGAAATCCGTAAAGGGATGGATGGAATACCTTTGTCGAGGACAGATGGAGCATGTCCATATTTTTCTGACTATGAGATGGATGCATCCAGTAATGTGAGGAAGGAATTAAGCCATCAGGTTATGGTCCGATTGTTTTATACACAGAATGTTCATGAGATCAGAGGAATTATTAATAAGAACTGGGGTAACCTAACTGTTGACCCTGATATCAAACAGATTATAGGGGACACTCCTGGTTTTATTTATAAGAATAAACTGAACTTGAGAAGGATGTTATGCTATCCTAAGGGTTCCACTAATACAGTGACTATGGATACTGTTTGTTGCACTACCCCTTGTAACTGTTGGAATTATTGTGGGTATATAGACAGCAGTGGATGTTTTGTACATCCTATGGCTAAACATAGGTATACATTTAATGCAGTAACCACTTGTCAGACAGAACATGTTGTATCCTGTTGGTCATATTATGTTGGCAAAACCAACAGAATGTTTAAAGACAGAATAAGGGAGCACGTATATCATACCAGAGTTAAGTCAGGTGATAATGCTCTGTCTAAACATGCTCTACAAGCAGGTTCTGAACATACCTTTACATTTTAGTCTTTGAGGTGATTAAACCCAATCCCTGTGGTGGAGATGTTAGGAATTATACTCAGGGGAGAGAGACTAGATGGATTATTAGGCTTAGAGCAGATCAGGGACTTGGTTTTTATGACAAAGTCCTCTTAAAACCTGTTCTTAAATCTACAGCTCTGAGCATTAAATAATTACTATATGTATATATATATATATATATATATATATATATATATATATATATATTTACTTCATTTTATTTTTAATTCTTTTATATATGTTTACACACACACATATATATATATATATATATATATATATATATATATATTATATATATATTTATGATATAATATATTATTTTTAGTTGTTAACACTTTAAATGGTTCCATGTAGCTTTGATTGATTAATCAATTGCACTTAGGCAAGATAGTTCTTAAGCTGGTCGTTTTTACTCTGTGTATAGTCTGAAGAAGCCTTGTTGGTCAAAGTGCTTACCTGTTCATGTCTTTTATCTTTGTTTATTAAACAGTTCTACATTTTTATACATCTGATTTCTGCATTTTTGCCATTATATTCAGCTTTGGTCTACTCTGCTGTTTCTGTTTTCTACTTGGACTGCTTTTTGGAAAAAATCAAATAATGTTTTGCCTATGTAAGCATTTGACTTGGGTAAAAGTTGTTTTTAAGTATTTGTATTTATTTGTGTTTATATATTTTGTATTACCTGACTTGCCACTTCTTAGGAAGCTCATTTCCATAGAGACCTAGGAAGAAATGTTCCTAATAGTTATGAAAAAGCATGAAGCATATATACATACCATAGCCTAAGAAAATGTAAACTGAATGTAATACAGAAATACACAGGACTGGAACAGAACATGTTCAACATGTAGCAGAAGTAGTCACATGAACACCATTTTAATGGGTAATAAAATGAAATAAATACATCAGTACAGATTAAATACAGCATGATTAATACAAGTGATTATACAAAACAGATTCAGTATACATTGTGATGGCTTATACACATACTGTTGTGCATGTTGATACTGCAGTATATGTGATGCATAGTTTATATATGTTAATGCATAGATGCAGGTAGCTGCATGCCATGTGGTATACTTTCCTTCAACAACAGAGTTTGAATAAACACCTCATTCTGGCTGAAAGCTCATCCAAAGTGTTTTTTTTTTGCTTGCTAAGCATTCTTACCATCAGTCAATTGTTACATGTCATCAATAGTGAAGGAACATATTGCAACAATGAAGGCACTTCAATAATAAAGAGTGCAGAGCCATGACTTATGCAGTAGCTAATTCAAGTTCACCTAGTGCAGGAAGAGCTTGTGCAGGGTAGATGGTCATTTGTTAGATCACCACTCCCACTTCCCAGAGGACAGACTGTGGCTGGTCTCCTGGACTGATCATGATAGCTGTGCTTTCAGCAGTGGTGCATTTTATTACTGGTGATGAGCAAGTGTGAAAACATACATGCCCTTACTGTTACAAACCTTTTTAGAGTCATTGCTACCACAAGCAGATGAAGCTAGAAATGTTTAAAAAGGGTTTACTATTAAAATATTGGAATTGAGATGTCCTCAGATGAAACATTCAAAACACAGATTTTCAAATTTTCATCTGGCTGAACATCTCAAAGTCTGAAGGTTTATATTAGCAAATGCACTGTGCATTCTCTAATATAAATTCAAAGAATTGTACAGAGATCGCACTACAGTACAGTTTGGGAAACTCATTCCTTTCCTCACTTTAGTGCGATCTCAGAGTTGGAATATATAGTTAGCAGGCCCCCCCCACAGGAGTGTGCAGGGGGGCTTGCCCCATACAAAAATGTGATGTTAAGTATAGGAGTTTAATTTACTTGAGCTCCTATATGGACATTACGTGATGTTTTTGGAAACAATGCCGAATCTGCTGAATTCAGTCAGTGGATTCGACATTGCAACTTCTATTTTTTTACTTTCGAGGTTTACTTTTGATATGTCTGTCGAAAATTATTTTCTCATTTGACATATTGATAGTAAACCTTTAAAAGCTATGCCTCAAAGTATGAATAGTGGAACCACTCTGCACCCAACTCTCACCTACTTGTGAAGTAGGACAATGAATGAGATAGCAGTCTATCACTCCTGGGGGGGGGGGGGCAATTCAGTCTACAGTGCATGGGGAGAGAAAGACTTAATGGTCTGTGTGGGGATAAGGAACACAACTAAACAAATAAAAAGGCTCCATTTTCCTGGGTATGAACACTTGAAAGGATTTATTACTTGTCAAAAAAAAAATAGAAAACAGCTGTGACCCTAGAAAAAACTTAGTATGTATTTACAAGGCTAGAGGCCCCTGGAGACAATGTACTATTCTTAGAAATTCAGCAAACCTTCACATTCAATTTTAGTTTTATCTTCATCTTATTTATGTGCTTGTTCCTAGAAACAATTACAAATCAATTTAATGAATGAAAAAAAAAAACAACCCCCACCAAAAAAAATAGAAAAAAAAACAAAAGTATAATATCAGCTAGTTAAAATAACACAATTATGAAACACAAAATAACCATACAAATGAAGCAAGAAATTGACACAACAGACTTAAAGTAATAAGTTAATTGTAAGCTAGTTCAAATAAAAATATCATTAGGGAGTTTCTAAAACCATTGACTATGAAGAGTCTTCAGCCATGTAGTTAGACTGTTCCAGAGAAGATGGCCTTAAAAAACAAAAGTGTGTATATTAAACGAGCTAGCAACCTCAGAGTGTCTCAATGCTGTAAATAAATCAATCTGTAGATACTGATGCATCAGAGCTCACAAGTAAGAGGGACCCACATCTTGCAGGACTAAATACATTACAACCAGAACACTAAACATGATCCATTAATGAATAATCAACCAGTATTGCATACTCAGTACTAGAGTAATGGAATAGTACCTTGCTATCCATAAAAGAAACTAAAAGGTGATGCTTTAAACTAGCTAAAAGCATCTAAATTTCCAGCCAGGGTGCCAGAGATTAGGACATTGCATTAGTACTGTCGGAAATATATTGTGTTATGCACCACTGCAGAAAAACCTGTAGAAGAAAAAATAAGATGGCTTAAATGAGATGAAGTCGCTGAAATAGAAATGTGGATTTTTTTTTATGAAGGCCCAGAGAAAACTGATCATGAAGTGCTAATCTGTTGTCAAGGATATTACCCAAACTGAGAACCCTAAACTAAAATTCCAGATTGTCTCCTCAGTAGATGGTTTTGGGGGACAAGACCAGAATAAGCAAATCCCTAAAGATAGTTTACATAAGACTGGCAACTATTTCTGAAGTACTGTACTTCATATGATTGGTTACTATGCAATCATGAATACATTATAAGTCATCAGCTAGACTGCTGATATTAGATAGAGGTGTCTGTTGTAACAGAGGTATAGTCGCATATCATCATCACAGGAATTATAGAATAAGCTCCTTATTATGAAACACTTTCAAGAATATGCATTTACACAGTGAATAGTAATGATCCCAAGATGAAACCATATAAAACACAACAGGTTATAGTATAGGACACAGAAATATTTACTGTGGACACTATTCTTTGGATAAAGCTGGAATGGAAGCAGTCAAACAGTCCATTATCTATGATGATGCAATAAGTTTTTAATTGGTCCAAATTGATCCTATGATCCACCATGTCATATGAAGGCAAGAGATCCAACAGAATAAGAATAGAGTAGTATTGATTGTCTCCTGGGCAGCCGCGGTGGTGCAGTGGTTAGTGTTGTCACCTCCCAGCAAGAGGTTCTTCTGGTTCGATCCTCGGCTGGGGTGCCTTCTGTTCGGAGTCTGCATGTCCTCCCTATGGTCATGTGGGTTTCCTCTGGGTGCTCCGGTTTCCTCCCAAAGATGTGCTGTAGGTGGATTGGACATTCTAAATTGGTCCTAGGCGTGAGTGCATGTGTGTGTGTGTGCCTTCTGAGGAAGGTTGGGCTCTGGGCTGGCAGCTCAACACTGCAAAACTCCACTGCCGATCATGAGCGGACAGGTGATCCGCTGTGGCGACCCCTAACCAGGAAATGCTGAAAGAAGAAGTATTGATTGTCCCTTGCCATATGGAGATCTCTAAAAACAGTGTTTCTATACTGATTCTAGGATCAACTCTAGACTGAAGTGGTTGTACTAATTATTCTTTCATAAGTATCTAATGCCTTTGTTACACACACCTTCTACAAACTGTATCTGAAAAGTGACAGCTGAAGATAGATTTGAAACTATATTATTTTCAGGATAGGAGTAACAAAAGTGTCCATTAAAATCAATGAAAAAAACCATCCCAAACAGAAGCATTAACAATATAGCACAAAAATTGTCCTACCTCAGAGAGACAGGACAAAACAGGTGTAGTGGAAAAAGGTAGCTGCAAGAAAGGAGGAAGCTATAGAGATAAATCATTATTACTGGGTATAAGGAATTCATATCAATTTGAAGATGCCTACACCTCTTCTTAGGATCAAATGCATGACCTACTAGCACAGTGTGGAAAATGTCCAATTTATCTGAGGCAAGTTTGGCACCAAAGAATCAAGCAACAAAATTGCAATCTTCAGATGAAATTATTTCAGAGTAGATAGGCAGTCTGGACTGCAGAGCCTCACAGCCTACCAAGAAATGAGTAAGTGGTCAGTTTGATGTTTTATATATATATATATATTCATATATAGAGAGAAATACATTGACTTCTTCTCAGTGACCTCAGCTGGTGCAAAGAATGATGATTGCCCAGGGTAAGTTTCTCCTTAATTCAGCTGCAACAACACCTCATGAATCCTTTTCCTAATCATCCACATATCACTGAACTCTGGATTAAGACAAAGCCCATATGACCTGATCTGTACAAAGTATGCATTGTTAGTGGTCAAAATATCCTTTTATATGGCTTGATAACCTTCTGGGTATGGTTGGCCATGCAGTCTTGAAGGACATAGTTCAGCAACACGATCACACTTTTAGGGAGGTCTGTTGAAAGTTCCTTCACCATGTCAATCCCAGTTCAGGAGATTTCAAGCTGGATATAAAAATCTTAAACCAAAGAAAGGAGTAGTCAGACCAAGTCATATGTTCTGCTACCAATTGACTGGTCTTGACCACAAATGCAGAAATTGTGTCCATAGCATGGAATTGAAAGTGGATGGCAGGTGTAATGACATGAGCAATCATGAAACCTTTCAATAACAGAACCAGTAAAGCTACTTACTCTTCAATGACCCTAAATTTGAAGTTGCTCAGAAAGAGCCACCAAAGCAACTTCAAAAGAGAAGACACAAGAAAGTTATTGAAATCTTGAAAATATGTCCTTATTCTGCTAGGTGAACTGTAGACAAAGAGGAACCTGCAGTTTTCTCCTCCAGTGATGGCAAATTCAAAAAGCTGTTTCCTCAGTAACCAGCTTCTTTAGTTCAATGAAAAAAAACAGACCTACTACTGATCTGCTCCAGTTTATGATGCTGTAAAATGGAAAGCCTTGAGGATTTAAAGCTGCTAAAACTGTATGGTTCATAGGTTCATAGTTGTTTACTAGGCTAATGACCACAAGGGCCTTTTTAAGCCTAGCCATGTATCCCAAATCTCTGACACGTTCTGATACCCTGGATAAGTGTAAGGATGGGGCTGGGAGATGAACCATTTGCAAGTTGCCTGTGTCCATTAGAGACATAGGTGGCAAACCAGGGATGAATTTCTGGTTTCCCATCCAATTGTCCAAGTTGCACTTGAATTGCGTTAGGAAAGAACTCTGCTTCACATGGATAGGGAGCCTGTTCCATAGATACCTATCTCTCCAGCAGGTCCTATTTATACCACAGGCAAGGTTTAAGTCTTTAGAATGGGTAATTCCGGTGCTGTCTGCCTTGTGGATATGAAGAGGTCCATCAGAGTGGGGTCTGACAATGCCCTGTATACCAGGCATAGCTCTCCCCTCAAAAGCCTGTAGGAGACAGCATACAGGGATAGGGCCTTGAGGCAGTCTGCAGAGGACATTTTACTTACACCCTGTACTCTTTTAGTGAGGAACCTCTGTGGACATTCCAGTTGTTGTATATGGCTAGTTAGGTACATTACAAAGGGGTCAGTGTATTCAATGATAGTCTTATGAATACTGAATACAATGGAAAAATGACTTCCTTGGACTTAGATGCTGTACCTTTGTTTATAAGTTGCTCAACATAGAATGATTTCCTCACCACTGTAGACACATGGTGGTCAAAGGTTAAATGACTATCTATGTGTATCTAATACTGGACCAAATCTAAGGGGTGTGTTATCAATATGATAGTTACCAGGGATGGATGACTTCAAAAAGGATAGTATTATGCATTTCTTGGCATTTAGTTTTAGTCCATTGCTCTGACACCAGTTGTTTGTCTGTGTCAATCCCCTCTGGAGAACATTTGTGTCAGTGTGAGATTCAATGACATCTCTTAATTTGCAATCATCTGCAAATATAGTCAGCCAGAGACAACTGACATTGGCCTTGACTTCTGAGAAGTAAATGCCAAAAAGGAGCAGTCCAATTACTGATCCCTGAGGCACTCGACTTGTGACAGGCCTCTTTGTAGAGGTGGACTCCCCAATTCTAACTTCCTGGGACTTTTCTGTGAGCCAATTGGCTACTCAGCTTGTATTATGCATTTCTTGGCATTTAGTTTTAGTCCATGTCTCTGACAGTTTTTTGTATGGAAGTTATTGTCCAGCTAAATTTCCATTATAATCTCCACACAAGAAGTACACAGCAGGTCAGATAAAATATCCATCATTTTCATTAGCTTGATATTGGAATGTAAGACCCTAGCTTGATCTACTGGAATAGAAGTCTTGACAATATATCAAAGATGACCTGGACAAACTAATAGTATGCAGCAAAGAGTTGAGGCAGATCTATGTTTGTAAGGCATCTCCACAGAGTGGACAAAATTAAGCCCTGGTAAGAAATGTGACTATCACCCTGTATTTCCCCCAGCCATGACAAGAATGAATGCCAACCCAATATATTTTATCTTTTCAATATAACCAATGGTTTGCATAATATAAACTTATCTTTGTGAAGTCTATATGGAATGAAAGGGTGAGAAGGCATAAGCAAATTCCTATTGTAAGTGAGACATTACACTACTATTGGTAAGTGATAACAATAAATAAAATTGATAAATTGAGTTAATACTGAAAGGTAATAAATCAATATACATTATGCACAAGTGCAGAAGGCAAAGCTGACAGAGCTGGTTATTACTGAAGAAATATTATATCTAAAGTGAAATTGACTTAAAAATTTACAAGACCCAGCTTTGTACAGTTTATCCTACAAATCAATAAACACCAGTGATCAACATAATTAAAACAAATGAGTTCCCAAATAAGAAACTTTCCCGGTGTAATCAAGTAACCAAAAAGTGCTTCAAAATCATCCAAGCATAGAATATAATATGAATGTATTCAAGGCTGATATAACCAATAAATAAATAATAACATGTCAGTCTGGAGGCATAGAAGAATAATGCCATGACTATTGTCCAGATATCCTGGGATTGATTAATGTCAGACGGCATTATCAAGGAGAATGGGCAAATGCATCTTTGGAATAGATGTATTTTTAAGGGAGGATTTCACCCTGAACTCAGGATGGGGGCCAGTGCTCAGAGAATTCACCAGGCTGGACATGTGGGTTGATCATGCAACCATTGTTGCTCAAGGGCATGGGACTGACATGCTTTTAGGATATGCCTAATTTCTCGTACAACCTCACAGCATCAGCATACTGAGTGCAGGGTTTGAGAAAAATGTTGTATCCTGATATGAGTACATGACACTGCAGACTCTGGAACGGCATCATGTTTCCATTGTAGCCCAGAAATGTGGTCTCAGCAAAGGGTAATAACATTCAGAAGCATGGATGTCCTAGTGTCTTTCTGCCTATGCCTGTGGTCAGCTGGGGTGCTGGGAAAGAGGTAGGAGCCATAGGAGAATGTGGAGCACTTGGTCAATTAGAAGGGTATTAGAGAACAAAAAAAAAAAAAAGAAAAAAGAAAGAAAGAAAGAAAGAAAGCAGGAGGAGGATGTGATAACAGGATACTGCTTTCATCCAGTGATGGCTTCCAATATATTAGGCTGTAGACCACAATGCTTTTCAAAGCATACATTTGCAGCAAAATGGTTGCAGAAAGCAGTAGCAATGTAGTCAATAATAAAAAAAAAATAATAATAATAATAATAATAATAATAATAATAATAACTAAATAAAACATGCATGAATTCCTGAATTAGAAGCAATAGTATACAGCTAAAGACTGCTTAATTGATTAAACACTATATTGTAATTAACTGATGTAAAGAAGAAATCACAAAGTAAAGATCACAAAATAAAGACAATAATTGTCAGTGTTATATATAAACAAGCAACAGATTAAAAATGATGCTAAAGTCTCCAGAGTAATGTTCCAAAAGGGGAAACTGCAGCTAGCCATAATGATAGAATTCAGAGATGAAACTCCAGTATGCTAGTAAGTTCTCAACATGAAAGGTAAATTACCCCGGTAACAGATACAGTATGAATTCAGAGAGTTAAGGGTCTCAAATGCAAGCTGTGGAAACAGTCCAGGAAATATATAAAAAAAAAATCTATTTATTCAACATGGTATTCAGTATGCAAAAATAATATGAAATTCATGAGTTCAACATAAAAATAGTCTGTGATCAAACAAGGGACAGGCTATTAACAGCAGTAGGCCTGCCCTTATCAAACTGTATGCATTCATACAGAGTAAGTGAGGGGCACAAAATAATTAATTGAATAAATGGAACAGTGAGATAAAATGCATGTGAAATAAAAAGGCAAGATGAGAAGGTTTTGCAAGAGTAAGGTAGATAAGACATAAAGCCAACCCCCCCTAAACATACTTGAGGTGAATTTGCTCAAGCATCAGTAACATACAGAAAAAAAGACAAAAGCCATTATGCCAAATGCTGTTTCCTACAGGAAATCATTGCTGGTACAATTCCTAATTATGTGCTAGCAATGATTCACTTATTTAGGGAGATTTTGCCTTTCTACAAGATGCAGTGATTGTGAAGTTGTCATACATAAGGTTAGATTTGCCCACATCAGATGGTGTGAGGGACTTGGCACCTGCAAAAAACAACTAAAATATGTTTTTTCCCTTTTGGATTTCAGGCATTTTTTCATCTTTTTGGAACATAGACTTTCAGGAAGTTGACTTTTCATAGTTGGACCAAGATAGCCACATGCTGCACAGAAAATATGGTGCAGTTGTGCCAGATGTGTCTATAAGTATGAATGGGAACATTTGTTTGATTTCAATCAACTTCATAAAAGCTGTTGTTATAAGTATGATGGGTAACATTGTCCTGCTTTCTGTAATTTTTTTGTAGAAAACATATTAGGAAAAAAAATTGTGAAAATGTGTAAAAGAAAAGATAACTGCATACTGAATACAATTATAAAAATAAACTGTTTTGGTGTTATGATAAGAGTTGATAGAATGGTATCAGAAAATTCATCAGAGGCACAGACAGGGTCTATATTATAAGCATGAAAAGACTAAACCGCGAATGCTCACGAGCGAAAATGCCGGGAATTGAACTTGCTATTGTGGGGGGCTTCACCCCCAACACCCGCCGCTAACTATATATTCTAACTCCGAGGTCGCACGACAGTGAGGAAAGGGCAAATATCCCACTCCTCACTGTAACACGACCCCACAATCACACTTTTGATTCCTGGCATTTTTGCTCATGTGAGCATTCGCGGTTTAGTCTTTTCGTACTTATAATATAGATCCGCACAGACACACAAGCATGTATCACACTTTTTTTTCAGCTAAGAGATATAGAAAATCAATAAGAAAAGTGTTGAATTTAAGTTTGCCACAGATGAAGAGTACAATATCTTGCCTGAAGCATCCTTTGAAGCACTGGTATTAAATGGCACTAAATTGAGAGCTAAATGCACATTTCTGTTGGGTGAAGAGTTGCTGAGGTGTGCATATAAAATCAGCACAGCTGCTGAGGTGTGAGTATGAAATAAACTCAGAGTCTTGCTTCATTCTGAGCAATCAAAAAAAGAAAATCATAGAATTCAGGTCTATATGGCTTGTGACAAGCTTACAGTTGTATAAGAAGTTCACAGTATGAATGTACATAGTAACTTTTACACTGGTACAGACCTATCTTGCACACTGTGAAGACATACAGGAGCTGTAGTCCCTTCATGACTGCTTATTTGTTAAGAGGTTTGGGAAAATCACCAGGACAATATAACAAATAAAAGCTTATGGGAAAAATCCAGTCATGGTGGCAATATGTGAACACATTTCAGTTAAACTCCTTCAAGAAAATATTGTGAGTATTGTAGAATTTATGTGCCTTCAGCACAAAGGAATTGCCTGAAATACAAAAAAGTAGTGCAATATCATCCATTTGATAAATAAAACAAAATAAAAAATGTGCAAAAGACAAAAATTAAAACTGCATTAAACATTCAACCATTTCTGCTATTGTCATAGTCAAATGGTGGCAAATTATTAAGAATGAATTTGGATTTCACAGTTATCACTTAAGCTCCGTGGAGAAAGGGGTGTCAGCCCTATTCAACTCACGTGAATAAAGACTAAAATATCTATCTACAGAAGCAGCATACAATGTGTCTCATATTAGTCAGCTTTGTTTTGTGTTGTTAAAGCTGGATGTCATAGAGAACAGTAGATGGCAAACTAATTTGTTGAACTTTAGATTACAGAAGAATATGGAGGGCAGTAATTTATCTGTATTCATACTGTAGTGATAAATACTTCCAAGTGAATGGCTGCAAACAACACTCAGGCTGAAACCCTTTCCTCTCAGTGACAAATTGTAGCCCTCACCACTGATTTTTTTTTTGTCTTACAAGCAAAATGACAATATTTAAAGAAACCTAAAATCAAGGTCTCATTCGAGTTCTGCATCAGGTAGCCAGATCTGCTTTAATAATGATTATGTAGCTCATATATATGTAACTTTACTGAGTAGGTAATTAAGGAATTTTTTTTCAGACTCTGTACGAAGATTGCTTTCTAGTCTGTAGTAGGTACCACTATAGAATGAAAGTAGCCACTACTAATGTAATTAAGCTATTTAAAGAAATAAACATGCTCTGCGATGAAGTTCATGCTACAAGACTCTTGTCAGTGACTCTAAAGGGGTTCTCAAATATGAATCAGTTTGTATCATTTAAAGAAATTACACGCTTTACCATCTAAGCCCTCAGGCTTTGTAAATGAGAATACAAACTGACAAATAAGTGGATGGTCTCACAATATTTCATATAGGGGTGAATTATTTTGTGTTGTTCAGGACTAACGGTATCTGATTCCATCGTTCTACTCTTTTAGACATGCACTAACATGAAGTGGTGACAGCACAGGTGCCCTGCACTCCTTTCAGATACTTACTTGCAGAAAACTAATGTATGTAGTTGGCACAGCAATCGCATCCTATTGTGCCCTCCTTAAAGAGCTTTATAGACTGGAGAATGTAACTGAAGGGGAGCTCTGTAAAAAGAGATCCATAACAGCAGTTAAATTAAAAGATTGTAACTCAAGTTTACCTATTCAGTATACCTATCGTCTTTATTTTACAGGAATTCATCATGCCAGATCCTCAGTCAGTTTCTGTAATTTAATCTCATACAAGGCTTACTATTACAGCATAATATTACAGGGAATATGTCATCTTTTTCTACAATAGATCGAGTCTGAAACGAAGGCATGCATAGCCTTAGAAATAAAAGTGATATTGTTGAATGTAGTTCTATTTATTTGAGATACCTACTCAACTATTACTGAATGAGTGAATATCCTATTCTCCCTAATCACCTCCTTCCTTTTTCTTCTTCTTTCATCATCTGGCTCTATCCTTCTTAATACAGCAAATTGGGAATGCTCAAACCAAACAAAATATCACTGTGAGTGTACCACAACTCAAATCCACTATGCACAGGCTAATGTAATATCACTTTATTGTAAAAAAACACAATAAAACGAACCACACTGGTTTAGTGCTTTCATCTACTAAGCATAGACTTCATCAGAACTCAGCAATATTTTGTTTGGTTTGATTATTCTTGGTTGAGTTTCGCTGTTTTTTTGTCTTTATAAATTGGGAATACTGACTGACAAACAATACTTCTGTCATAATGCTGGAAACAATATAGTGTATGTAGAAGCAAATGTCTAATTTTCTTTTCCATAAAAAGAACTTTGTTACAAGTCTTAAAATTAAAGTATTGAGCAGTTTTCTTAACAACACAATACAGGCAGCACATTACAGGCCACTCAGTAGAGAAACAGTGTAAAATCTGGAGGTTGTCCCATGTGCATTGACTACTTAGTATCTAGCATGTAACAGAATACCTTAATATATTGTTTTATCTGTTATGAACCAAATGAGAAAGTAGATGTCTAGTGTGGGTTTTAGTGCATATCTAGATCATACTAAATTATTATAAGCATAGACTAAATTGTGATGGCATATTTAGGCAAAAATATAACAAAGGCTGCTATTTTACTCTGCAGTTTTCATTCATAAAAGATTAGTGGGCCTCCCTTTCTGATTATTGCTTTTAAACAGCTAGGATTCTGCATGCTAGCAATGTCTGTGCCACTTAATTAATTGAGAACCTTTTATGAATTTGGTAAAAAGTAAAATCATCATGATAGACTTAAATGCAACAAATACTCTTCTATGTCTTGGTAAAAATCTTTATTTCTTAAGAAGTAATTTGGAGCCTGGATGATTTCCACTAGTTACACAATTTTTTGAGAGGCATGTTATTCATTCTTTCAGGTTTTACTTTTGTACTGACATTGGGATGCATAATTATTCAAGCAAAATGAAATATCAAATTAGGATGGCTGCATTGAATTGATTGGTTATAATGTTTGGATTAGCTACATTATTTTTTTTCTCCAATTTTTAGCTACCTTGCAGCTGCCCTTCAGTGCATTTCTTCAAACACTGGATCTACTTAACCCTTCCAACCCCTGCTGGACTTACTCCAGGAATGTTCATGACAATCGTGAAGATCAAGGCATCCTGGGTCAGTGTTATGCTACTGCAAAAGTAGTGTTCTTTTCCTGTTAAGCTTAAACCTGCCTACAAGCATGTGCATGTAATGCCCAAGGGAATGGTGTGCAATGGGCAGTGCAGTATTTTATTAATGCTTCCATGCACAACTCAGTCAAATACACAGAGTACCTTTTAGACAGTACCTTGGCATGTATTCCCAGTCTCTACCAGGCATGACATAAACTGCTTAGGCTCATTCCTCCATCCAGCTACACCAGCCACTAAGACACTTAATGAACTATGGTTGTTTCTGTTGCAGTTAGGGCTCTATCCTGCTGCAGCACATATCTGGGTAATTGGTTTTATTATAGTGCATAGGAAGTTTACTTCCCATAAATTAAGGTAGGTATAATCTGTTCAGTTTCTAAAATGTTAAGCAAGAACAAATGCAAATACATCTATTATACAATGACTGGCCCTAACATTCAAATACAAGCACACTGACTGGCCAGCTCAAACAGCGTGCCCATTGTAAATCCGATAATATACTAACGAAAAAAAGGTCTGGTTGCCCGGACTTTTTCAGTTAGTATATCCCCTGATTTATTTCTTTTTCTTGTCCAGAGGTAGCAATGGAGAAAGGAAGATCTCCATTGCTTTAATCTCGCTATGTTAAATGAGTTTAACATAGCGAGATAGCTTAAAAAAAGCAACGTAGATCTTCCTTTCTCTGTCGCCAAAAAATGGGCATGGGTAGTTACTGGTGATAAGTGGGTTGAGGACCCGGCCTACTCTCTGACCCACGCCAGGGACCCATGCTAACAGTGGGAGGGGTATATGTGCCCCTATTGGCCAGTGTGTGCCCGCCATAAAAGCCCAGCAGCCCTGGGTCAATAGGCTACTGGCTGGCCAGTGTCTAGTTGCCCAGCCTGGGTTACCTGGGATAGCTCTTGAGTGAAAGCTGGACATAAAACCAACCAGAACTAAGAATTGCTACGCTTAATGTAGGTTCACTGACAGGACGCAGCTTAGAAGTGGATGGCATGATGATACGGAGGAGGCTGGACATCCTATGTATCCAAAAGACGAGATGGAAGGGCAGTGCAACAAAGCCACTTGGCTTGGGATCCAGACTCTACTACTCAGGTGGTGGACAGGCTAGAAATGGTGCAGGAATTGTGGTGAGACAGAGGCTTCAGAAGTCAGTGATGGATATCATCAGAATTAATGACAGACTCATGGCAATCAGACTCCAGTGTAATGATAGGACAGTATTCATAATCTCAGCCTATGCCCCACAGCAGGGTTGTGATAGTGAGGAAAAGAGTGCATTCAGACATCAGTTGCAGGACCTACTAGATAAAGCAGGACAACATGAATTGGTGTTGATAATGGGTGACTTAAATGCACATATCGGGACAGACAGAACAAGATATGAGGACTGCCTGGGTCCACATGGGTGGAGCAATAGGAATAAAGAAGGAGAAGCCATTCTAGACTTCTGTCTGGCAATTGGCTTGATAGTAGCCAAAACATGGTTCAGAAAGAGAGACAGTCACAAGATCACATACAAGAGTAGCCAACATGCAACTCAGGTAGACTTCCTCCTAGTAAGGAAAAGGCACTGGGGTAGAATCATTGATTGCAAAGTCATCCCCAGTGAAACAGTCGGTTCACAGCATAAACCTGTAGTTGCCACAATCAGCTGCAAGCAGTGGTCAGAGAAAGCTCTAACCAGGCTGAAGACCTGGAAGTTGACTGGAGAGAAAGTACAGCAGTTCAAGGAATTACTCAGGGCTCTAGCACCCCAAGAAGAGGAGGAAATAGGTGGAGTTGAAGAAGAGTGGCAGCACCTAAAAACAGCATGTGTTAGGACTACAGAAAAGATATGTGGCCGAGCCAGGTATGGAAATAAGGTACATAAGGAAAGCTGGTGGTGGAATGCAGAAGTGCAGGAAGTAATCAAAAGAAAGAAGGAGTGCAGGAAGAAGTGGGAGATTGAAAAGACTGACCAAGCTAGGAAGGACTACTGGTTGGCTAACAAAGAAACTAAGAAAGAAGTTGCAATAACAAAGAATAGGGCATCAGAGGCACTCTATCAGCTTCTGGAAAGTGACTCAGTAAGGGGCACAAAGAAACTATACCAGGTTGCAAGGCAAAGACAGAAAGATAAAGAAGATAGTCAGACACCCTTCATAAGGGATTCCAGCAACAACCTGCTTACCAGCCCACAGGACATCAAAGGCAGATGGAAGGAGTATTTCCAGCAGCTTCTGAATGAAGAAAACCCCACAGAAGCGGTACTGCCCCAGAAACAGCCTACAATGAGAGTAGAGGAGGAGCCCTGCTTAGAAGAAGTAAGAGCAGCACTAAGGAAAATGAAGTCAGGGAAAGCAGCAGGCTCAGATGAGGTCACAGCAGATATGATAAAGATGCTGGGTGAGCTAGGGGAGAAATGGCTCCTGAGGGTACTAATTGCAGTGTGGAGAGAAAGGCGTATTCCAGATGACTGGAGAATAAGCATACTCGTACCAGTGTACAAGAACAAAGGGGACATCCACAAGTGTGGACAGTACAGAGGCATCAAACTCCTACCACATTGCATGAATGTTCTGGAGATGGTGACTGATAAAAGGATACGCAGAATAGTAGAATGTAAGATGGGAGATGAACAGTTCAGAGTCAGAACAGGATGCAGCACAATTGACCCAATGTTTGCATTGAGACAGATACTTGAGAAGAAACTAGAGAAGAGGAGAGAGTCAAACTGGGCTTTCCTAGACTTGGAGAAAGCATATGACAAGGTCCCAAGAAAGCTGATCTGGGTAGTACTGCGGTGGTTTGAAGTCCCAGAAACATTGGTAGAACTAGTACAGGCTATGTACAAGGACCCAGTGACTCAAGTACGAACAGTGTTTGGCCTCACTGAGGGGTTCCCAGTGGGAGTGAGTATACACCAGAGTTCAGCTCTGAGCCCACTGCTGTTCATACTGGTAATGGACTACATCAGCAAACAGGTTGGAGGGGTCAGAGCAACAAAGCTGCTGTATGCAGACAATGTGGCAGTACAGGCAGACTCTGATCTAGAACTTCAGCAAAGGATAGGAGAATGGAATGCAAATCTGAAGGCACATGGGATGAAACTAAGCACAGATAAGACAGTGGTAATGGCAGCAGATTGGGGAAATCAGAAGAAGCTGAGAATAGAGATAGATGGGAAGATAGTGGAACAGGTAAACAGCTTCAAGTATCTGGGAGGGGTGGTTGAGGAGAAGGGTAGTCTGAATGAAGAGGTCAAAGCTAGAATCAGAGGGGCTGCAGCCAACTGGCATAGAGTATCAGGTGTAGTATATGACAGAAGAATGCCAAAGAAGCTGAAAAGTAAGGTGTACAAGACAGTGGTGCGGCCAGTACTACTGTATGGTACAGAAACCTGGGCAGTAAAGGCAGAACAGTTGAAGAAGCTAGAGGTGATGGAAATGAAGTGCCTGAGAAAGATGGTAGGATGCACACTGCGGGACAGGTGAAGAAATGAGGACGTAAGAGCAGAAGCCAAAGTAGCTCCGATTGCAGAAAAGATCAAAGAAAACAGATTACGATGGTATGGGCACATGTGTAGAAAAGCAGAAGACAATCTGGTGAGGGTGATCTGGGACAGACACAGGAAGAAGGTAAGAGGAAGCGAGGGAGTCCAGCAAAGAGGTGGATGGATTGGGTGAAAGAAGATTTGCGACAGTCAGGCATGAGTGTTGAAGAAGGCAGGAGAGTGGCACTGAATCGAGAGAGTTGGCGACAGTTAATACGATACCCTGACCCCATGTAAATGGGAAAAAGGGGATGATGATGATGATGATAATGATGGCAGTTTACATGGGCCAGATTTCCAGGGAGCCATGTCCCTGTATGTGATAAAATATAAGACAAACAAATATATGTGTCAGAAAAGAAAGCAAAGGGATTAGCAACAAAAGAAATATGGATGTATGAAAACATCACACACACAGATTAACTGTATATCTCTTTAGGACTACACACAGGTAATATACAACTATAAAATCGACCCCAAGCAAAAAAAATAAATAAATAAAAGAAATAACAAAACTCTTAAAGGATTACAAAAGCATGAAGTCTGTATTAGACAGCAGCATTAACAAAATATATGAATTAAAATAGAGGAAGTTAAACATGTTTACCATTTGGGATAACCTTTGGTTGATGTCAAGCATTTATCACAGGCTTAACACATTTCTTGGATCACAGTGTAACCTTGCCATTGCTACTAGTTATGTAACAATTTTTTTATAATATGTGCTCACATTCTTAGGGAACTATTGCTGTTTAGGCAGGTAACATAACTTGAGTATACTTAAAATGTTGCTATACATACTGTAACATCACCAGTGGACAGACTGAAAATAGCCCCCAAACTATTTGAAATGTAAGCCATCACTAACACTAAAAAGAGTTATTTGTAATTAAGCATTGCATACCTTTGCAAAATCAGTATGGAAGTATCCAAGCAATTGCAATTACAGCAGTGAATTAGCATTATCAAAGTCTGTTGAGCCATGTGGTCTCCAATACTACAATGCAAGTGCCTTACCACAAGATGAGCTTATATATTGTAGCTTCTTCTGAGTGAGCACTATGAATATGAAAATAATGTGTGAACTCGTTATCATTCATGAATTACACAATTGGACTGAAGTGATGGGTAGATAAGCATGGTGTGAGGACTTACATGATGCTGTGCACACACCCCAGTAGTACAAGAATGAACATTGAGAAGTGTTGCTTGGTAAAGACTTGCAAGTGTGAATGATTAGTATTACTTCAGTAATAATTAAAAGTGTTCCACACTCCTGTCACTTTGATGTACACTTAATGCAGATGTGCCGTGGACAATAGAGTTACTATAAAGCCAGGGATTATATTGATTTACTTAGGAGATAACCTTTATAACAGTTTTATTTCCACATACTTATAACCCAACAATGCCTCTGAGTAAAAAGGTGCCTGTATTTCATATGAAGTACTTGGCAGTTAAATATATAAACACATATTAAAATAAATCCAAGAGATTTTGCATTCATGTTAATAAAACATAAACAGTGGAACAATATTCACAAATAAAGAGAAGAAAATTGTAGTGATGAAAGCATCTGTTACTATTGTAACAAGAATTATTAACTGTTGCAAATAACCCATTTATTTACTTATCTACGGGGAAGTTGCAAAGTACAACTGTGAGAAAATACTTTTGATGTAAAGTGATACAATGTCACATCTTGAGTATATCTAATCTACTTTGTCTTCTTCATAATACATCTGTGTCTGTGGCAAATAGTGAAACTAATCTCAAATGTGCCATGTTAATGCCATGGTTTCAAGGTTCAGATCTAGATAAGGGTGCTGTTTTTATGAAATTAGTTATTTAATGTGTATATGTATATGTTAAATCACAACAAAATTGAGAAAACATAACAAAGAGACTGTTTAAAATAATTCTCTTTTGACTTCATTCTTTTGCGAGCCACTTAGCACTGCACACTGTTGACTTTCAGTGGTCATTAGCAATGCACATTGATTCACTTTCCATGTCAAAAACTCAAAATATTAATTTGGAATGCCATCAATAGTGCAAATGAATATGATACTGGTGCACTGATTTCAGCAGTGAAGACAGTACTGAATGAAGCAAATGCATCTGTCAGTCACTATGCTCCATGGCACAAGCTGTAAATAGACTTAGTGGAGATTGATGTTGAAAGTAATGGTGGTTTCATATCTAGACTACTGATACTGTTACTTATGGGGTTAGATTAAGTATTAACACACAATTTTGCATATGAATTGAACAGTCTATGTCTGTGTGATAAATGCTAAATATGTTACCTGTAGTCCTTCGGACTTGGTGTTCCAAATGTATTGTTTTTGAAAGCTCAACTATTCTTATTATTAATAACACCATTTGATATGCATTATGTAAAATATGACAGTTTCTAAAGTGTGATAACAGAAAATCAGTAACATGAGGAATGTGGAAATATGTATAATACATGCAAGATTACTTATCCATATCTCCAAAGTAATAATCATGACAGTAATACATTTCATATAAAAGTATGTCATTATTACTTGTATCTGCTGCATCAAAAATGAGCTAATGTAATCTGATATGAGACCCTTTTCTCAATATTTGGCATTACCTTAAGGCCTGATGACATGTGACAAAAGCGCAAGTTATGATGTGGCAAGCAGGTTTTAAAAGGAATGATCTGTCAGGTTAAAGCTGTGAGTGTTCTTTTCATTACTAGATTTATACTAAATACCCTTTTTTTTTTTTTTTTTTTACTTCTGCATTTACTTTCCACTTGGCAGTGCACAACAGCAGCTCACATGTCAAGGCAAAAAAATGAAAAAAAAAAAAAAAATTTGCAGCACAAATGGGACTGGTGTCATTGCATTGCCATCAGCACTCTGGAGAGCACTGAGTGAAGAAATTGTACCTGTCAACTACCTATTTCCATGGCACATATTGTAATTGCAGTTCGTTAGAAGAAAGAGCACAGATAATGCAGGGTTTGAATCCAGTTTACAGAATATTTTACTGAGGGATTCAGAATTGGTGTGAAGACAAACCCAGGATGTTTTCAGCACTCCTTGTCAAGCAATACAACTTCTGGATGGGGACTATACTGAGTCTCAATGCAAGCCTGAGGCTTAAAATAACTTGGCCAAGGCCATCTACAGTGCAACTTGCATTCCATACACTGGGGAACAATGTAACCACAATTACAGTGATATGAAGGTGTGCAAACAGGACCTCCTAAGCCAATGGAAGATGAATTTAAAACTACAAACACCCCTCATTTGTATAATTATAGTGAACCATCACCAGTCAATCATATAGCATGGATTTGCCAGCCAGTATGTTCATTCATTATGCTTTCATTTCTTATTTTTTTCTTTCTTTTCTATACAACTGATAAGACTAGAACCCTTAACATTGAGGTACATAAGGAAAAACAGGCTTGCATTAGAGTGGCATGGAGACAGTATGCATCAGGCATGAATGCAAGCCAGATCATACAATTCAGGCCGTCTGACCATATGAGCTCGACTAGGCATACCTAACCTTTATATCAAGTATACATACCTGCTCCATTAGCTCTTGATGATTGCATTAACCAATGAGGACATCAACTTATCTGTGTATGAGTTCAGTTCCCACCATAAGAATTAGCTTTTATTACAAGATAGTATGTGAAAATTATTTACTGCAATATTAAATTACATTAACTCATTACATCTGATTGATGTCTCCAGGTACATCAGCAGTTAACTCCTACTGATGTCGCAAGGTGTCAGATATTGGTTATTCATATTTGCATCAATAATTCCAAAAACATGCTATGTACAAGGTTTGAAAATATTTCATTTTAAAACTTACACAATGGCAAACTCAACTGCATTAATCTTTACCTCTGTCTAGTGCAGATAAATATATATTAACTGTTGTTTTTATGATATTAATTTATATAGATATAATTTTCACATTTTTCTAAATATCCCAACAGCCATGTAGCACAGACAGAACTACTTAGTCTCATATAAAAGCCCTCTGCTAGATGAATAAAATGCTGCTGACAGTATGTGTGTAAGTTGAGTGATTGCTGACATATTGTAATTTGTTTAGAAAATATTACAGTGCAATCATAACTGTGTCTACTGTGACTTATAAATTTCATTTTAAGACCTAGAACCTAAAGAATACAACCACTATAAAAACTGTTTGTGCTGAAAAGTTTGCCATTTATACTTCTTTCATAACCCATATGGTTCCAGAGATATGAACATATGTTTGAAATGTGAGGGCATAATTTGATTCTGTCAAAAGGCTTAGGCTCTGCTCATTGGAAGTTACAGTGCAAACTTCTGGAGCTCCGTTGGAGTGAATGAGTTAAAATTTCAGTTTTTGTAACTGGATTTACTAACTTGTAAAGTATATATCCAATATGCCATTGTCAAATAAATGTTTCCATTTTATTTTTAATAGCACTGAGATTGATTTAATTTATGACATATTAATGCCTTCACATCATATTTGGATGTGGCAAAGCTAAACATAGTTATGTGCACATTTCTCTACTTTACAGATTTTCGCACAATGTTCCAATTTTTGCCTCATATTTTTGGTCCGTTTTTCATAAAATTGTGGTTTTCTGGTAAATTAGTGACAACTCATTGAAGGCTGAAGTTAGAAAATAATGATAGACATTTGAGTTTCAGACTTCATATTCTTCAGAAAATTCATTGTAATGCAAAACCTGTTATTCTATCAACTTTCTAAGTTTGTAAGAACAATATTTTAAAATTGTCCCTATTTGGGGGCCTTTGTCCCACTTATATTAATGGGTTTGTCCAGATTTCTTGATCTAAGAAGTTGAGAGGTATGGTTATGTTTCATATTTGTTTATGTACTGCAATAAAAATGTGACATGACATTGATGTGATTATCTCTGTTTTGTCTCCTCCAACTGTACCTCTTTCTTTATTTACTTATTTATTTATGTTTGGTGGGTATGGTGCTGCTGCAGCACAAATGGCCATCAGCACAGGAAGCTAGACCATCAACTGTATCATGCCTCAACAAGTGGCTGCAGCTTCACCATCACAGGTAGTATAGACACCCAGCACATCTGGGTCACAACCTGTCAGCATTGCCTCCACACCTTCTACACTGCCAGCTCCAACAGCATCAGATAGCTCTGCCCTTGCTGCTGATGCAATGGTACCTGCCAGGAGTAGTACTGGAGTTAGAGATTGTATCACCAGTAGAAGCTGTCAGGGCTGGTGGAGGACATCATGAAGAGTGGCATTGGTGCCTTATTTGACAGTGTAGAAAATGTCCAGTGTCAAACTACAAAATCAATGCCAAATCCAGCACTAACCCAGTAAACAGAGCCAGAAGACAGTGATGACAGTTCTGAGGGTGAGGACTAGATTCTAAAGCTGGATGCAGACACACTTCCAATTACCTATCTCCAGTCATGATGTCCCTCAAATTTGTGCCCGTCACACTCCCTGGCTATCTTGCATGTCCTGTAAATCTGCATCTGCTACATAACCTACCCAACCTACCTGAACCTCTTATTCTTAAGCACCTTTCCCAATGGTCCTCTCTCTACAAAAAAAAAAAAAAAAAAAAAAAAAATGGGCATCTGCCCCCCCCCAAAAATATGCCCTGTTACATATCTCTCCACTTTGCCTATGTGTTTCCTCAACACATTTATTTGGTCCAATTGGCCATGCAGCATCATTCTGTTGGTGTCACCCAGTCCTAATGAGGTTACTCTCCAAATTCATCAAGTTCTGTTTGCAAGTCTACATTTATGTTCTGAAGAAGTGGATAGCTATGCTGTTCTCCTACTACCATCCTGCACATTTTTCTATTCTGTCCCCATGTCCTACCCTCTGCTTGTACCATATTTTCACCACTGTCCTTTCAACCCCTTTATCACACAGTAAATCTGATTAAAATAGAATCGCACCCAACTCACATTTCCAGAAATGACCCATAAAAAAGCCTTTAATTACTGTCCACAGCATTTGCCCTGAGCTTGGCATCATACACCAATACTGAGTGCTGCTAAATAGTGTTTCACATACTATGACAAAAAATGGTGAGTGTTTGCCATTTACCTGCACTAATATGTTTTTTTTTATACAAATGTGCTTAAAATGTCGCATTATAGAAATACAGAGTAAAGACACTACTTTGAGACAGTTACTGTAGCATTTATTAGTCTGCTGGATGTCATGAAGTAAGACTTCCTATGTGGTGTCTTGAGATAATTCACATGTCGCTAGACTGTTTTTTTGGCATAATGTCAAGGATTAGATGCCAGATGTATGCAAAAGTATTATTTATTTTTATTGTATACTACTATGTATGTAACTACAAACATTGTTATTTCTATCAAATTACAATATTTCATGAACCAAGAAAAAAAAATGAAAAAAAAAAGTAGAACATTGGAACAGTGGCACACTATAGAATCTGTGAACATTTTCCATCCACAAAATGGTGACTAGTTAACTCATCATTATCCTTCTTATGGCTTAATCATGTGTTTACTCAGCTGGCCCTGCTTGTTTCCTGTTACAAATACTTTACTGTAAAGACCACAATAGATTAATTATGAGGTGCACACCACAAAGATAGTCAGAAATGTTTTTTTATGTATTATTACTGCGGTGGTGGTGCTGCGGTAGTGTTGTCGCCTCACAGTAAGATGTCCTGTTCGATTCTCAGCTAGAGCATCTTCTGTGTGGAGACATGCATGAATGGGCGTACCTTCGTTGAAGGTTGTGCATCAGGGCCAGCAACTCGGCATGTAAAAATCTACTGCCAATCATTAGTGGACCGGAGTTCCGCTGTGGCGACCCCTAACCGGGAAAAGCCGAAAGACACAACATTAGTCTGTGCGCAACTGTCTGCTACATATGATATTAACCTATTTCCTTCCTTTTCTTTATCTAGATTGGAAACACTTTATTGTATACAGCAATATCTGTAAAGTGGGCAGATAAAGATATACACATTTCTGCATCTTAAGTTTTTGGTGTGTTTACCTCAACCTACCTCAAGGTGTGAGACCTTTCACACATACTTCATCAGTATTATTAAGCAGTGCACTGTCATATTTTTACATGACTGTTTGTATTAACTCTGCACATTGTTCAAGCATGAGAAAATGCATTTGAAAATGACACAACAAATGATTACTATCTGAATACAGCCATGCTGTGCTGACATGAATGCTTGGTTGTAATTCAATGTTTTATAAGTGTGATTGTTATCAAGACACCATAGTGTGAAACAAGTAAATATTACTTACACTACTACAAAATGTATAAATGACAAGATAAATAAGTCAACTGAGCTGTTATTTCTGCCTGTCAAGTCACATGCAGTTTGACCCAAACCTGTGATGCACACTAGCTTCTCTGCAACATACTAATGTGGTAATCCATGTGCAGTATCACACATTTGACTTCTCTTGTGGCACTTGAGGTTGATACTGTCTTCTCTACATTATATAGTTAGTTGTTTGAATATAGCACTATCATGACTGTGTGTGTGTGTGTGTGTGTGTGTGTGTGTGTGTGTGTGTGTGTGTGTGTGTGTGTGTGTGTCATACCTCTCAACTGTCCCTAATTTTCAGGGACTTCCCTTGATTTTGACTCAAATGTTTGCTCTGTCCCTCTGAATCCCTCCTAAAACTACTGACTTTGGGCAGAAAGGTGGTGAATTACACTTAATGAATAATAACAATAATTAAGAGTTATACACTTCTTTTACTTCAGAAAAGGTGTATTAATTCATATGCTCTGATTCTCTCAATGTTTCAACTTAATAGCACTAATATTTTAAAAGTGTCCCTGATTGTCCCTGATTTTCTTGACTTTTCCCTGATTCTATTCAAATTTGTCCCTGATTGGTTGAGAGGTCTGGTGTATGTGTGTGTGTGTGTGTGTGTGTGTGTGTGTGTGTGTGTGTGTCTAGTGTCAGTTATTAGCTTCAAAAATAGCTATGTTCTATCCACTCAAACTCAAAAGAAATATTTAATCTAGGAGAAGGCTCCCCATCACGTTATCCCACTTTTACCTGAAATATCTCCTATAAAACACACCGATGAGGTCATCCTTTCAAAAGTGCACTCTCTCACTGTGTCATATGTGGTTGATACTGTGTTCTCTAAACTGTATAACTAGACAGGTTGGTATTTCAAATCCAGCACTGCAAGTTATGTGTGTATGTGTGTGTGGGGAGGGGGGGGGGGCTGTAGTGTCAGGCCAATTGGCTACAACAGTAAATCTGTTGTGACAACTTCCTCTTACAAGACATATTTATACTGGGAGAGTGCTGCCCCATAAATCTGTTGCATTTTAAGCCAAAACACATTATGTGCAATACAATGATATCCTCCTTTCAAATGTGCATTATCTTAGTATTGTAATCACCTTCATTCGTGGTACATGCAAACCTAGATAAGAAAGATTATTCTAATAAATTGCTTAAATAGCATGATTGTGTGTATGTGTCTGTACTGTCATGTAGAATGAGTCCATTGTGAATACTTCCATTTAGGATACATAGTTAACCCAGGAGAGGTGTCCCCATCATTTTCTAGCATCCCTAAGCAAAAGCCGTTTTTTGCAATGGTCCTATAAGATAATGCTTTGAAAAGTTCACTATTTCATAGTCATAAGCAGACTTTTCTTGTGGCTTATGCTGGTGATATCATGTTCTCTAGATTGTGAAAATAGATAGGTAAGTGGTTTGAATCTAGCAGTGGGTAACTACCATGAGTGTGTGTGTCTTTCTTGATGCTATGTAGAAACCTGTAGAAATGGCTTCAACTACACATGTGTATATATATATATATATATATATATATATATATATATATATATATATATATATATATATATATATATATAGATAGATAGATATAAAATGTGTAACTGTACAGTGTTAGTGGTCTACAGCCCTTTCATTCCCTTTTAGCAGGCACATCACCCTATTAAAATAATGAATGTTTCATAGATTCAAATGTGCAGTTTCCCATTTGTGAACAAGTACCTCATGTGGCACTTGTGGTTCATGTAATTTTCTCAAGTTTGTGATCTTAGTTAAATAATCAGCTCAAAACCAAGCATTACTTCTTAGATTCAGTTGTGTCAGTGTGTGTGCAGATATTCATGCAGGTGACAATGGTGTCACCCACATATCTAGTGTGTGCACATATAGCTGTAGATTGCTTTTTTTACTACTTTCTGTCCATTTCAGCACAGATAACAACTTTTGTTAAACACTGATGATGTCATTAGTTAAAATATGCCTTTTCTAAACCTAGTAGTAAGCCTTCTCTTGTGTCAGGAGAAAATTACACAATGTTCTACAGCTTGTTGCCTTAGTAAGCAATGAGCTTGAATCCGGTATCATCTATGCATTGTGCATTGCTCTGCTACTATAGAAATATAGATGGCTGCATTATGCAACACATGCGTTTGGGTACACTTAGCATTGTACAATATTTTGCGACAGGGAAAAAGATCAACTCTTTTAACTAAATTACAGGCACACATATGCCTTGCAGAAATAAGATGATGTAATACCTTCAAATACACACTATCTCACAATTGTAGTTAAGGCTTCTCCTGTGGCATGTTCAGTCTACACAATATCGTGTAGCTTATGTCACACAGGTAGGTGCAGCAATTGAATATTATCAATTTGTATCAGTATGCTGCTTTGCCCACAGTTGGAATATTTCCAATTACAGTGGCAGTGGCATCCCATATCACTTTTACCTCAAGCGACTGCTTTGCAATGCAGTAATATTATGTTATGACTTCACATATGTTCTGCCTCACAGTTGTTGTAAGACATTGCCTGTGGTGTGTGTGGTTAATACTCAATTTAGTAGTTTGTGGAATTACATAGATGGCTGTTCAATTCCAGCAAAGGCCATTCTTATATGAGTGTAATGACCTGATACATACAACAATGTATTATTTTTATGTCAGGTGAACACCATTCAACAGATTGGGGATTTCATTGCAGTCATATAGGTGTTGTGTAATTCTTATGCTGAAATTGCACATGCATGGCACATTTATTTATTTAGTTATTTATTTCAGTTTATTTCAGTTTGATGACCGGGGAAGTCCACTGGGCCAAGAAGAGTCCATTTTCAGTGGAGGCCTGTGGAGAAAAGCTCCATTAACTATAACAAACATGCATAACAGACAGAGCATATAACATATGCTGAGAGTATAATTTAACAAGTATGAAGATATAACATTATATTCAGAGTAGCTATAGTGACAGTGGACATTCATTCTGTAATCTTTATTGAATACAGTTTCAAATAAACAGTTACAGCATTTCATAATATATAAGTATAGATAACAGATCTAGTGAAATTGAGGGTAGAAAAGGCAGTCCAGCAGAAATAGGCAGATTTGAGGTGTAGTATGTGGGTGTCAATAGGAAGAGACAGTAACTGCTGGGAAAAGAAAAATGAGTGAGGAGTGGTTCATGTAGGGGAAGAGCAGGGGCATATCCATTTAGAAGATAGTTAGGAGGGTAGGAGAGATTCAAAGTTGGTGTGGTTTGTAGTGCTTCAAAGGGGGGAGAGTGAGTTCCATAATTTGCCTAAGGAGTATGATAGCAGAAGGTGGCCAGGGGGCCGGAAGGGTTTCTGCATTTGTAAGAGGTTTTGGTTTTCTCATCGGAGTGAGCAGTTAGGCATATAGGGGTTTAAGGTGTTGAAGAGAGCAGGGCAGTTGGATGGTTTGAAGATGAGTCTATGGGCTGTGGTGAGGTTCAGTAGGTTTAGATAGTTAGGTAGTTCTAGCCATTGTAGAGTGTAGAGACTGAAGGGAGAAACAGTGATGGGAAGAATTTCTGGAGTTGGTGGCGAATTTGCAAATTTTATTGTAGCAGGATTCTAATTTGGATTGTAGGCCAAGTTGGAGGTTGGTGAGCAGTGGGGCTCCATATATGACAGAGGGGAGAAGGTAGGAGGAGGCTAAGGTCTTTGTATAGGATGGAGTAAGGTAGCGATTGTGTCTGTACAGAAGTCCTAATTTTTGGTGGGTTTTTTTTGATGGGAGTTTGAATATGGATGTCGAATTTTAGGTGCTTGTCAATGGTGACACGAAGCAGCTTGGTGTGAGGTACTATTTCAATGGGGGTGTTGTTCTGGCTTAATATAGTAAAGGAGGTATTGTCAAAAGAGGAGGTTCTGGAGGAAGTAAAGATCATTAGTTTAATTTTGTTTGCATTTAGAGCAAGGTGGTTGCTGTGCATCCAAGTTTCTGTTATAGTAAAAGCTGACTGGGTTTTTAGTAGTAGGTCGGGGTGGAGTCAGCAGTGCAGATGACTGTAGAATCATCTGCATACTGGATTAGGATATAACATGGAGTTAATACTTACTTGTATAATATATCTACACAGATAGACTGTGGTTTGAATCTGAAACTATATGATTGCAAAACGATGTGGATGGAAAACAGGTGTTTGGCCAAACAAACACTAATATTGGACTGTTCACAGTTGTCTCCACATTAACAGAACTACATCATTTTCATCACTCAGAAAAAAAAATTGCATTGGATAAATTAACATCAAAAGCCCTTTCATACTTCACATCTTGAATTGGGTTGTTTGTGACAATGTCCCATACTATCCCCTGTGGCAGAGTCAGTTAATATCCATTTATAATGAGTATATAGCATGACTGCCATAGGTTTTGAATCTAGTAAGATCTGTCTGTCAGACAATTGAAAAAGACAGGAGTGGCTTAGACAAAGAATGTAGATATGGCACAGTAAGAAGGCCAAAACTTTAGGTCTCGCAATCCATGTTAAGGGAGAAATATACATTACAAAAGGATAGTGATGTGATCCCTTCAAGTCTGTTTTTTATTACACATTAGATATACCTCTTT
>NC_056732.1:763567264-763589764 GCF_019279795.1 Protopterus annectens | reverse complement strand
ATACCTAATACCTAGCTTCTCTTTTATACCTAGGTCATTTTTTCCTAAGAATGTGCATATGCTGTAGAGCTATAAATGGCTTTAAGATCTAATGTTAATGAAACAAGGGGGTTCCAGCGTGTAGATCGCGAGACGGTTGCCCGCGAGCTACAATGCCGAAACAAGAAGGCCGCGGCACCGCTAGATCGTAGAGCGGTGCGGCCAAAATACAGATCAGCCGTCGGAACCCACGTCGGTAGAAAAACACACATATAGCGACAACCCCTAAAGCAGCTACACTGCAAAACTAAACAAGTCACAAGCGCGTTGTTCACACACAGCAATCGATATATACATAGTACAGCATTCAAGCACAAATATCCCACACATACACAGTACACAAGCACATACACAACAATATAAACAGTAAGAACTTACCAGTAGATCAGCTGAACACCAGACAAACCCAAACAGTAAACAGCCACAGTAGACCAGAAATATAATCCACACTAGCAGCAGCTGCAGCAGTGTCATTCTACATGTGCATTAACATACAGTATGTCCCTGTCTATACAAAGCACCTTTACAGATCGGATATAGTAACCCTTGTACTGCAAATGGAATAGCACACATATGAAATGGAGTGCAACAGAAGGAGAAGTTTCAGACTTCATACCCCTTAGAAAGCACATGCTACTGTAGGAGCATGTAGGGTAATAACTACCAAACTATGCACAGCACTTTACACAGAATGTGCCAGTGGTTAACAGTATTGGGAATATGTCCATTCCAAGTCTCAGACATAGTGATGTATAGCCATAAGTGCAACACACAGCATCTGTTCAAGTACGGCCCCCCTAGTACAATGGCAGGTGGGAACTGCGAACGAAGAAACACTTCCAGAAAGGAGTGTCAACCCCCACACCTAGTCTACAGCAGCAGGTGTGTTTAGTACATTCTGGAAAACCCATCCGGTGTCTCCTGGAGCTGGTGTACAAAGGTATGTAGGCCCAGGCAGGCAAAGAAGGGAGCAACACTGAGCAACTTCCCTATGTAACCTCTGTCACTGAAACTGAGACAGGGCCCCACACCCTGATTGGCTAGCAGCTACAACTGGGAGTTAAAAGGGACATGTACACCACATGTAGAAACTGTGTTTAAATCAGGACAGGTATATGCTTACCACAGTATATACATTTGTTAGCCCCATGGCTGTCTAAACTGCATATAGTGACTCCATAGCATGACAGGCAGTTAGACCAAGAAATAGTACTGACAACTGCACAGTGAGCTGTTGCAGGCAGCACTATAACACAGGGTCCAACACAGGGCGGTGTAAAGCAAGTATTGTTACATCTAATAGTGAATTGTAGCAGTGACGTCTGTGCATTCAGTTCCCAACTATACATGCTGTGATGGATAATGAGAGGCCATCTACAAGTGGTGTTACCATGATGGAAGCTATGTACAGGTATAGCCCTGGTCAGCTTAGCAACAAATACAGCACAGTGCCCAGCCAACGGGGCAAACCAATGCTGGTAGTGGAGGGATACCTCTACCATTTGGAGCGTGAACTACCACCCAAACGGTATTGGGCATGTATTGAGCAGAGACTACAGGCCTGTAGAGGTCGTGCCATCACTGTACGTCAGGAAGAGGGCGAGGAACTGCTGAAATCACTGCCTCACCAGCACGGGCCAGATGCAACAATAGCCCAGGTTGCTACACTGCGAGCAGAACTGCGGCAGAGGGCAGTAACTGGCAATGAGTTGCCAAGTTTGGTGATGCAGAGTGTCCTAGGCACAGCAGATGAGAATGTACTTCAAGAGATGCCTTGCCATGCCACATTGCATCATAGCATAACCAGGGTATGTCAGAGGGCACGGGCATCCATTACCACACCTCCAGTAACACTGCAGATATTGATGTCAGCCACTATCCACTCCGTAGTGGCAGCTTTAACCTCCGTAGAAGATTGATATGGATGGGACTGATTCCTTGGTTCTACTTACAACAGCACAGAACCTAATTGATCTGTGTAGATCTGACATCATTCTTGGAGATGGCACCTTCCCTACACGGGCCAATATATGTCGTCAGCTGTATACATTACATGGCTGTATTGGGACCCACACCTCAACAAGGATTGTCCCCCTGGTGTACTGTCTCATGACAAGGAAGTCAGCGTCTACATACTACAGTATGTGGGAGATACTGAAGAGTTTGACTGCAGAACAGGACTGTACCCTGGCTCCACAGTATATACTGACTGATTTCGAGAAGGCAGCAATCCGTGCCAGCCATAAGGCATTCCCTAAGAGTATTCTGAAAGGGTGCCTTTTCCACTTTGCACCGATCATTTGGCGCCAGATCCAGTATAACCACCTTGTAGCCCTCTATGGTATGGACACCGCATTCTCTATTGCCATACGTAAGTTAATTGCGTTGGCATTCCTACCAGTTGAAGATGTTGTCCCTGCATTTGTGGACATTGTGGCTACGTTACCTGAATGTGCACAGCCTATTGGCGTATTCCTGGATCATCATTATGTGCAAGGCCGACCACGCAAATATGCATCCCGCTGCTCTTCACAGCAATGACTGCCATCATCCTATCCTCTACGGTTCTGGAATGTTAGTGATGTGACCGGCATGGATTTCCCACGGACTAATAACCAGGTAGAGGCATAGCATCGTCAGCTCAAAGTGTTACTGGGACGACCTACTGTGCAGCTATGTGATCTTTTGACTGTCCTGCAACAGGAGCAGAACTTAACAGATACCCGACGAGAATCTCTGTTGCGGGAGATGCCTGTGACACCACGTAGGAAGGCAATTGTTGTAAGGGAGCGTCATCTAAAACACATCTTGCAACATAAGTGTGACTATAGTGATGTGCAGGATTTTCTCCGTGCTGTGGCACATTTCTATAAGTTATGATTATGTCATGGTTTAGTATGCACCAAGCACTTCCCACATCACTTTACATTTTGCGTTAATAAAGGCTTTGCCCACAGCACACAGCTTTCACTCTACCACTTTGACGCCCACTTGGCATCCTATTCTAGGCACATGTTACAGTGTTAGTTGCACACGGTGGTTTCTAGGGGGTGTAGAGTGTAGATCACATAGGGGGTTTGTATCTCACACCTGTGGTTAGGGTGCAGGGGGTTACTTTATTTTCACAGGGAATTGTCTGCAGGCATTTGTCACTGCAGCTAAACTGCCATACTGCCATCTGTCCACATCCAGTTGTCTCACAGTGGGTTGTCGCACCGCCTAGGTGCCTGAACAAAAACAAGCACATAATAATGATGAAGCAAACAATATAAGTTTGGCCGTTGAGTAATAGTCTAGTTTTCTCTTTCTTCTATTTTCTCATTCCTTTTGCAGAAAAAGAAGGGTGGGTATTCTAGCATCTAAATCAGCTAACCTTAAAGTATTAGATATGTGGTCTTCTGGAACTGATAAATCAGCATATTCAAAAGAACACACCAGGATATTTACTAAATTAAGACTCTTAATTGCACACCCACAGGAACATCTCCTACTGTAATAAGACTTTTACTGTAATAAGACTTTTACTGCCCAAGTATGTGTGTATGAATTCAATGGTGCTTGCCCATGAGGTAGGGACTTCAGCTCTTTAGTTTCTGTATGTGCTGTTGATTCAAAAATTAAACCTAGAGTTTCAGAGATGACTTGATTTATAAGTGCTACAATAATGGCTTTGGGTTGAAAAATAGCAGTTAGCATTTTAAGAATGATTCAGCTTACCTTATAGCAAGGTCATAATGTAAAACTGATCATGTTTGTTGGAGAACCTCACTCTCAGATTTAGAATCAAAACTTGAAGTGCTGTCCTCAATTTTTTCAAATCATTTGAAAATTATATTTCACTTGTTTTCTGTGGCACAAGCATGTAATTTCTTATGGAGACTAAATCTTATAGCTGGTAAATATTAGTCATAATAAAAATGGCACCATATCTTTGGTCAGAAAAGCAAGATAATGATCTGCAATACATCTCCTTTGACTATGATTTATGACAAATTAAAAGAATATTTCAACAGGCACAAATAGAAGATTATTTCCCATCACCTAAGTGTAGGATAGTGAGTTTACTAAGCTCCCATCAAAGCTACTACACTGGACAGCTCAAAAGCAGTGTAATAATAATGGACTAAACCAGTTGTATATCCTTTAAATACTCACAGCAAATATGAGATCTTTCAAGAATGAACTATTGTCAATATTTAAGGTGAAGGAATGCCTTTATACACTTTAGTCTGAGAAACTCACATAATTTCCTCTTTCTTCCTATTGGATTGGTCAGCAGACATCCCATGCTGGGGATAAATAAGGGATAATCACCAAGACTACAGCATTCATCAAAGGTATAGTAGCCTCTGTAATCAAACATAGATAATGCTGCAAGAAATGGCCAATAACATGGACCTAGACATCAATGAACAAGCAGTTTATACATTTCTTAATCTCCTAAGAAAAGTTACAGCTTGTACATACCTTTCTGAAAAGAACCTGTTGTTTGGTTACAATATTACTGGATCCAAGTATACATCATTCAGTTTGGGTTTCAGAAAGACAAGGCTGTCCTGACTGTAACTGTGCAAAGTAAACCATGATTAGCACATTTTGGAACAGTCCAGATGTCAGCAAGTTTTGTTCATGAGGGCCCAATTAAGAACAATGTGCCAGGTCATCTTCTTGTCAGTATCAAACACTGTCTGTCTGACTCTTTATTACACCTGTTCAATTGCAGCCTTATTACTGGATTCATACCTGAAGTATTGGGGACTCAAAAATAACCTTGGCATTACAGACTTATCAGCCTCACAAGCCTTATCTGAAAGGCAATGGAGCAAATCATTATGCACATTGTTGACAAGGAAAAGGCAGTCTTCAAAACCTAGTCCAAAACCAATTTGGGTTTATTAAAGGCAGATCCTGCTTCTTGAACCTGGTAAACGTTTTTAACAATCAATAAGGCATTAGACTCAGGTATAATTGTTCAGACAGAACACCTGGACGTGGCCAAAGGCTTGGATACCACTCCACACTTGGATATTACTGATAAATTAATCTAATTACATATAAACCAATATGCTGCCTGCTAGTTAGCAAGCAAACTCGCTAACAGAACCCACTCTGTTAGTACTACAGGTATTTTCAAAGCTAAAAGAGTGGTTACCAAAAGTATTTTTCAATGACTGGCCTTAGGATCACTTCTATTTGGTGTCTACTTATCTGAAGTTAAATCAGACACCAAGGGCTTGTAGCTGAGGCTGTTTGTTGTTGCCATTCAAGAGTTACTCATGATTATATAGACTTAAAAGAAAGTTGCATTTTGAAGAAATGCTATTGATTAGAATATAGCTTTGAAGTAGGAGTAAAATGTAAAATGTGCCTTTCTTAGTACAAGGTTAATTTTAATTTGAAATGTTAAAGCAAAGAGAAAACACAGCCATTACCACTATGACTATTAACTGAACTAAAACCAAGAAAATAAAGCATGAAAACTATGGTCACTATCAATATAGTTATTTTAATGAAAATAACTAGGATAAGCCTTATCATCCCACTCAAAAAATAGGGCATCATTAAGCTTAAGTATTAAGAGCAGGCTCAATTCATGGCTGAAAACTGTCCATGGACTAGTTCACTTATGCAGACAGCATATAAATAAATCAACCAGAAAAGCAGACCATCCACTCATGATAAAAATCCATGTCATATGAGGCTATTTATTTATTTATTTATTATTTATTTGCATTTGTTTACTAGGAAGGTCCACTGGGTCAAAGGTACCCTTTTTCAGTGGAGGCCCGGGGAGAAAAGCTCTATAATGAATAATACATACATAGAATAGAAAAACATTAAGAACAATAATTAAAAAAAAAATAATGCACACATTTGAATAGTAAGCAGTAACAGAGTAGGGTACTACAACAACAAGTATCACAGTATTTTGTTTTAGCACAGTCAAATAATACCTTTCTACTGAGGAATGGAGTGGCAGGAGAGAGATGAGTTCAGGTTATGGGTTGTGAGGAACTAGCAGAAGAGCAAAGCCATTTGGTGGAGAGATGATGTCTCAAAGATTTTTTGAAGAGGGAGGTGTTACTAGTGGATCTGAGCTGGGGAGGGAGAAAGTTCCATAGTCTAGCAGTTGAAATGTAGTAGAGCATTTGACCAGCTGAAAGGTTAGGTTTTTGTACTTGTAAAAGCATTTGATTTTCAGAGCGGAGTGGTCTGTTAGATTGGTATAAGGTAACTAGGGAAGAAAGGGAAGGACAGGTAGATGGCTTGAATATTAGTTTGTTGGCAATTGTTAGTTGTATGTATGTAAGATGATGAGGTAGTTCCAGCCAGTTTAGTAGTCACAGAGAGGAGCAGTCGTGAGAGGAGTGCTGCCTATTTGTGATGAACTTGGCAATTTTATTGTAACATAAGTCTAGTTTGGATTTAAGACTGGCATGTATGTTGATGGGAGCAAGAAGGAAGAGGCAATGGATAGTTTTGAGGAGAAATTTAGGAAAGTGTTGTGGTGGTGTAGCATACCTAGTTTCTGGTATGTTTTTTTAATATTGCTATGTCTGTGCAAGTCGAAGGTTAAGTGTTCATATATAGTGACCCCTAGGAGTTTAGTATGTTTGACTACTTCGATGGCAGTGTTATATTGGGAGAGAACAGTAAAAGAGTCTTTGTTAATGGTAGTGGACTTCTTAGGGGTAAATAGCAGGTTTTCTTAGGGTTTAAGGCAAGGTGATTGCTAGCCATCCATTTTTCGATGGAGCTAAGAGCTGACTGGGTACGTTACAGGAGTTCGGGTGAAGAACTAGCAGTGCAGATGATACTGGAGTCATCTGCTTATTGGATTACTGTACTGTGGGTTAGAGTAGAGTGAAAGTCATTGACAAAAATGATGAAGAGCAGAGGCCCTAAGATGGATCCTTGGGGTACTCCAGTGGTGATGCTGAGGAAAGGAGGGAAAGAGTGTAGCCATTTTGTAGCTTGTTGCCTGTCTGTGAGGTAGTTAGTGAACCAGAGAAGGGTGGAAGGAGAGATTCCAAAGTTGGACAGTTTTTTAGAAGAAGAGAATGGGGAATAGTATCAAAGGCTTTGGAAAGGTCAAGACGTAGTGAGGAGACAAGTTTCTCGGTGTCCCTGGCCCAGCTGACAGTGTCACAGAAAGAGATGAGAGCTCTAGTGGTACTATGCCCAGGCCTAAAACCATGCTGGGTTGTTGATAGTAAGGTTATTGCTGAGTATGAAGGTTTGGAGCTGGTTGTGGATACATTTTTCCAGGATTTTTGAGATGGGAGAAAGAATGGCGATGGGTCTAAAGTTGGTGGTGTCTGTGTTGTTACCACCTTTGTGCAGTGGGAAGATGAATGCCTTTTTCCAAATGGAGGGAACATAAGACTCTTTAATGAACCTATTAAACTACATCCACCTACCACCCCTGTGAGTAGCCACTTCCCTTAAAGGCACAGCACTCTCTTATAATATTCTAGCATGTCGAGTGGTAGATTACTAGCATCCTCTCCTGTTCAGCTGGTTAATCTGGGAATCTTGAGACAATGCTACAATTGTCTCATGTACACAGACAACCCTCTCCTCCTCCCAACAAACACAAATACATGTGAGAGATGCAACTATATAGCCAAACTGGAGGCTGAACTCTCTCAACTCAGGACTGGCAAGACCAGACAGGAGGAGAAGGTAACCACACACACAACAAACCCAGCCACACATAGACCTACCCCAACTGCAAATCAAACACATAATAACACAAAGACATACTCGGAGGCTCTAATAAAAAACTTACCAAAACAACAGAGGCTCCCAAAGCAGACACCCAAAAATCCACCACCTCAAAACATAATACATGCAACACATACTTCAATAAATCGGTGTGTCAAACAGTCACAGCCCTTAAGGCCAAACACTATGCCTGATACACTAGTGATAGGTGACTCTATAGTCAGACACACTGACATTCCACTTACCAGGCTGAACAAGGAGAGGGTAACGGTGAGCTGCCTATCGGGGGCTAGGATCCGCCACATAACACACGCACTCAGGTCACTCAAAAGCACGTACAAATATGACTCCGTCATTGTCCATGCCGGCGTGAATGACCTGAGACGTACCTCCCTGGACTACATGAAAAGAGACATAGAGGAGCTCTCTGATTATGTAGCCCAGGCTGGTATGACCCTGACCCTGAGCAGCATCTTGCCCTCAACAAGAACGATGCCACAATACAAAGACAAGATGATCAGCTTTAATAATTGGCTCAATTACTGGTGTCATTCTAGGGGGATCCACTGTCTGTCTGCTTGGGATGACATGCTGGACAAGCCACGCTGCTTCGCAAGGGACGGCTTGCACCTGTCATCACTGGACTTCTGGATATTGGCTAAGGCTCTTGCCACCCCCATAGTGCCTTTTTTAGGCAAGGCTCAAAAGATGAACCCACCTCCTTAGAAAACAAAAAATGGAAAAAAATTAAGGGTAATGCTGCTCAACGCCAGAAGTCTAAATCTCAAGATGCAGGCTCTCGAAGCATTCCTCAGTATGGAGAACATTGATGTCTGCGCAGTAACTGAAACCTGGTTCAAGGCTCCTGAGAGCACCCCAGCGCTACCAGGCTTTACCTCGTATCATGCTTTTCGGCCCCAAAACCCGGGCCAAACCATAAAGGGAGGGGGAGTGTCCATATTCATCAAGGATACCCACACCTCCAGGTTAGTGGCAACACTTGAAGCATCAGAGACCATCCAGGTGCAACTAACTGTAGGCAAAACTGCTATACAACTGGTTGCATGTTACAGACCACTCTCCCACTCTCAAGAACCCCATTCAGCCTTCCTGAAGACATTGGAGGATATGAATGTCTCACCAAATACCATCATATTGGGAGACTTCAACTACCCTAACATAGACTGGGTGCACTATTCTAGCCCTAACACCCTAGCCCAAAGGTTCCTGGAATTCATAAACTCAAATGCAATGGAACAGCTAGTCACCTTTCCCACAAGGGGAGATAATATACTAGACCTGATCATCACAAACATGGGGACAAAATGCTTCACACCGGAAGTATACCCCTCACTAGTGAGATCTGACCACAAACTAATCACCCTGGATATACATATCCCACCTCCACCCCCAGCACAAAAGACTACAGTGGAAAACTTCTCAAAAGCTGACTTTACACTTCTTAAGACTGAGATGGTATCCTTTAAGCCCACTGGGCCAGTGGAAACCACATCCCACAATGCTGAATCCTTCACAAATGCTTTCTATGGACATCTCCAAGAATGCATGGATCATCAATCCCAAATAAAACCAAGACCCTCTCCACCAAGGGAAAGCATCCTGTCTGGTGGACCCCAGCCATAAACAAATTGTATAACAAAAGAAGAAAGCTACTGCAAGACAGAGCAAAATCCCATAAAGGGAAGGCATCTCTGATCAGCACTAGTAGAAAGCTACGTTCTCTCATAAAAACATCCAAGGCCAACTTTGAGAGAAAAATCGCCAAGGACACTAAAGATAACCACAAGGCCTTCTTCAGTTATGTTTGAAACCTGGGCGGAAACCCTCAGATATGCTCAGAGTTAGTACACAACGACAAAAAATTCACCGAACCCACAGATATTGCCAACATTCTCGCAGACAGGTTCAGTGCAAATTTCTCCCCTCCCTCACCCCCAAAAGAAGAAATACTTATCCAAGCTGAATGTAACCTCCCTGTCATCTCAGATGTCCAGGTGAGAGCCGCCCTCAGCAAAGCAAAAAACACAGCATCAATGGGACCTGATGGTATCCCCGGTTGCATGCTACGTGAACTCCAAGAGGAGCTAAACCCGCATATAAAAATGCTATTTAAACTTAGCCTTACTACAGGATATGTACCTGATCACTGGCGTACAGCAACAGTGGTCCCACTCCACAAAGGAGGCACCTCTACAGACCCTAGGAACTACCGCCCCATAAGCTTAACCAGCCTGGTCTGTAAAGCTATGGAAAGAATCATTATGGAACTCATAAACAGCGACATTGGGGACCTACAGATACTTGATCCCACCCAGTTCAGCTTTGTAAAGGGCAGATCCTGATTTTTGAACCTGGTTGACTTTTTTGAAATAGTCACTAGAGCCATTGATGAGGGCAAAGCAGTCCATACAGCCTACCTGGACTTGGCTAAAGCCTTCGACACAACACCCCACTCAGGCATCATAGACAAGCTCAACAGCTTAAATGTAAATCCATATGTCACAAGATGGGTTGCAAACTGGCTAAAGAACAGAACCCATAAAGTCAAAATTGCGGGAGCCATGTCAGACTCAAAGCCAGTCACAAGTGGTGTCCCACAGGGCTCTGTCCTGGGACCCCTCTTGTTCGGCATTTACTTCTCAGATGTGAAAGCAAACATGGGAGGGTTGTGGCTGACAAAGTTCGCAGATGACTGCAAACTAGGCGCCATAGTCGATACACCAGCTGACACATACATCCTACAGAAAGGCCTCACCGAAACAGACAACTGGTGCCGGAATCATGGCCTTAAACTGAATGCCAAGAAATGTATATTCATCCCCTTTGGGAAAAACAAAGTACCCACAAATTATCACATAGACAGTAACCCACTGAGTATGGAAAACGTAATCAGAGACCTGGGGACCCAAGTCGATAGTGACCTCTCATTTGACACCCACGTTGCCAAAGTGGTTAGAAAGACTTTCTACCTTGCCCACCTTGTCATGAAGGGATTCACATCCAGATCAAAGGAGGTCATTGTACCCCATATACTCCTCCCTTATCAGGCCCATGATTGAGTACAATGCCCCATTTGGTATGTACCTCACCCGGCACTTACAACAGCTGGAGAGACCCCAGAAGTACCTCACCAAGAGGATCAAGGATCTCCAACATATGTCACATGCTGCCAGGCTAAAGAAACTCCAGCTCTATTCAGTAGCATACCACCTGCTCAGAGGTGATCTGTGCCTGACGTACAAGGCCATGTCCAATCAGGAATTGATGGACATGCTCCACCTCAAAAAATCCAAATCCATCAGAACCATGAGAGCTAAAGATTTTAAACCTCAGCTCAAATATGAATAGGACATGCTGGAGGGACAGATTCATAACTCAGAGGCTTCCCATACTCTGGAACAGAATCCCAGTTCATGTTAGGCAGAGCCCCTCACTGACTCTCTTCAAGAGAAATCTTGATGAGTGGATGGGAGATCATAGGTTTACCCCGGGGGTGATCGTAGGTTTACCCAGGGGGTCATCCCTGTGTCACTAATAGACAGAGGCACAGTAAACTAATTCTATTAAGTAAGGGGGTCTTCAATGTGTCACTACTAGACAGAGGCACAGTATTCTAAATCTATTCTGTACACTTTAGTACCAATACAAGGGGTGGCGAAAGCCACATCACTATGGCTAGGCTTATAAATTCCCCAGGGCAGATAGCCTAGTACTAAACTATTCTATGAAACTATGAAGAAGTAAGCTGACAGGATAGTCAATGGAGTTTGCAGCTATTTGAAGGAATTCTGGGGGCAGGTTGTCAGGGGCAGTAGTACAAGGTTTTAGTTTGAGAAGTAGTTTCTTTACAGTGGCAGTAGGGACAGGTGCTAGTGCAAAGTTATATGAGTGGGAAAAGGAGGTATTAGTAGTTGGAGGCTCAGATGGATTAGGTTGGTTAAGAGGGAAATTGGTGGCAAGATTAGCTATGGTGTCTATGAAATATGTGCTGAAGAGTCTGGCTATTTCTATGTTTTTTTTTTTTTTGGTTTGGGTAGGGGTTATTGTTTGATCCAGGAGAAAGTAAGTTGTTAATTGAGCTCCAGAATTGTTTTGGGTTGTTTTTGTTTTGGTCTTGTAGATTCTAGTAGTAGTCTTATTTATCCTTAACGACTAAGCACTTTACTGGGTTGCAAAGGTTTCTATAGGTTAGAAGATCAGAGGGATTTTGGTGCTTATGCCAAAGCTTCCAGGCTTTGTCTCTAGAAGCCATGCTTTGTTTGGTTGCAATTGTCAGCCAAGGAGCATGCTTGGCTTTTATGCATTTTAGCTGGTGGGGGGGGGGGTGAGGTTGTTTAAGATGTTAAGGAAAGTAGAATTGAAAAATTCAACTGCTTCTTCAAGGGGGAGTAGTTTTAAGGTATCCAAGTTAATGCTTTTTAAAGTGTTGTTAAAGGTTATGGGGCAAAAATGTGATATGTTTCTAGTGTTTCTAAGTTGATGTCTGTTTAAGGGGGACGTGGTTTTATGAATTATATAGGCAGGTGAGAGGTCACTGATGCTGTTTGGGATGGTTCCTGTGCTGGATATTTTATTGGGGTCAGAGACCATGATCCAGTCTAGGATTGTCCCACTGTTGTTGTTTTTTTTTAAGTCTGGTAATATCAGTGATAAGCTGGCTGTAGTTATGTAGGTTGATATTTGTTGGGGAGTGTTGTTGGGAGACATCTAACCAATTAATATTAACGTCTCCAAGAATTATTGCTTCAGTTGTTATATTGCTTGATGTCCAAGCTAAGATTTCCTCTAATATGGGAATATTGTTGCCGGAGGGAATGTAGAGGACAATAATGCAGAGGTTTTTGTTGTCATTAAGTTTTAGGAAGGTTATTAAGATTTCTGCAGTGGAGAAGCTGGGTATGGTTGAGTTATATGGGACTATGTTGAAGGACTTGGGGTAGATCAGTGCAACCCCTGCACCTTTTTTGTGTGGCCTAGTTGAGTGGAGGCAAGTAAAGCCAGGGGGCAGGAATTCTGAGCTTTTTATGTATTTTTTTACCATGTTTCTGTGACTGTGATGAGGTCGGGCTTGTTATGTGTTATCCAGGCATGGAAGTTGGGGATTTTGTTTCGAATACTTTGTAGGTTAATTGAAGTAAGGTTTATTGATTTGTAAGGGCTAGGTACCTTGTGAGATGAGAAGGGAGGCCCTGGGTTGGGATGAATATCTCTGCTTAGTGATAGTTTAGAGTATTTAAGTAGGACTGCAGTGGGTTCTTTTATTTTTTTATGTTTTGCTGGAGGTAAGTGGTGTACTTTATGTTGGTTCTTTCATTTAGTGGTAGGATTCTTACTTTAAAACTGAGAATACCCTGATTAGTATATAAGTTACTAGAAATGTTAGAGAAGGTGGTGAGATGTATGGTGTCAGTGGAGGTTATGGCTGTGGATTTGTGGTAGTTATTGTTAATTTGTAATGGGGTAAGCTGTAGTAGGAGGATTAGTGATAATAGGAGAGTGAGTGGTGTTAAGTTAGTTATAAGTGGCATGTTATTAATGAAGGTGTAGTGATTGGCTGATTGTGACTGAGGGGTGGAGTTAAGGTAATTGATCTGTGGGTGGGTGGGAATGGGGGTAGGGTAGGGGAACAGAGTGGGGCTGCACTGGCCTTGGAGACATAAAGTGAGTAATAGAACAATCAGTTGAAAGGGTGGAATAAGATTGGGTAACTACAGATAGCAGAGTGAGCTAAAGTTTACAAATGGTCTGAGCAGGAGAAAGAGAATAAAAGCAAAATGGGGGCAAGTTAAAAGGCAAAAGAATGTTAGAGGCAGAAAGTGGCTCTTACAGAGCAGTTCTGATGACAGGTTAGCAGCGCACTTGATTCAGAGTGGCAAATTACTGAATAAATTCTATAAACATAAGCTTTAAAATACTTAAGGGCAGTGCATATAACGTTCAGCTGGGTATATATCATAAGATCGAAAGAGCAAAATATCGAACAGCAGAACATCGAACTGCTAACATCAAAACCCGATAACATCGACAGCTGAGAACATCGAAAATGGAACTACCCAATAGCAACAGTCAGCCACATCACAAACGGAACCTCAGAATAGCAACGGTTGGCCATTAGGGTTAGGGTTAGGGTTAAGGTTAGGGTTAGGGTTAGGTTTAGGGTTAGGTTTAGGGTTAGGATTCTGACGTCTTCTGAGACATTTCACAGTCACATCTTGTCCGTTGTACTCCGGTAGCAGTAGGATAAGCGGCGGCAGCTATCTTGCTATTCAGTCACAGGTAAGCGCACAAGGGGCGGGCATGGAAGGTTTAATTTTATAGTGTTTAATTACAACACATAGTAATACCGTTGTGGTGTTTAAAAAGAACACATCCTAATATGTGTATGAGTTCTTTGTATAATAGTACAATTATACCGGTTATGCTTCTATTAAACCGTAGTTTGTACCATACATTATGCATATGGAGCATTTCACAGTGACGTCTGGATGTGTGTGTTTTGGAAGGCCAACTATAAGCATCTAAAGTTTGCATTTTCAGTGTTTTTTGCTTTTGAAGCTATCAGGTTTCGAGGTTAGGAGTGCAATGTTCTGACGTTCGATATTTTGCTCTTTCGATCTTATGATATAAACCCCGTTCAACTTATTATACGTCTATACAAAATTGCAGAAGGGAATTCAAGTGAGACTTCTGGTAGTCCATGCAGCTGAAATGTATGAAATCTCCAAAGGGGAATCACAGGGCACTTAAATGCAAGCAGCTGGACAAGGGAGAAAGCAGGACTCAGTTTCCAAAAAAACAAAACTGGGCTAGCCTAGAATTGAAAAGATAGAGGGTAAGAGAGAGGGTGAGAATGTGAATGGAAAAGAGTGGGGCAACAGCAAATAAAAGGCAAGAATACTACAAAATTAACCATAAAAAAATTAATACAGGCTTAATAAAACAAAATGAATGGGGTTGTAGCAGCAAACAACTAAATTCACAGTATGTAATGTAATAGAGGCTTACAACTACAAAATGAGCAGGCTTAAACAAAACAAACACTTTAAATGATATCCACTGTAAAGGCTAAGAACAAATTTAAGTAGTCTAGTTCTCTAAACTGAAAGGAGGATCATAATTGATTCAGAGTGGCAAACTACTGAATAAATTATGTAAACATAAATACTTAAGGACAGTGCATATGACATTCAACTTATTATACGTCTATACAAAATTGCAGAAGGGAATTCAAGTGAGACCTCTGGTAGTCCGTGCAACTGAAATGTATGAAATCTTTGAAGGGGAATCACAGGGCACTTAAATGCAGGCAGCTGGACAATGGAGAAAGCAGGACTCAGTTTCCAAAAAACAAAACCAGTCTAGCCTCTGGTAGTCCATGCAGCTGAAATGTATGAAATCTCTGAAGGGATATCACAGGGTGCTTAAACGCAGGCAGCTGGACAAGGGAGTAAGCAGGACTCAGTTTCCAAAAAAAACAAAACTGGGCTAGCAGGAAAGTACTGTCCATACTCAAAAACCAGCATGGTTTAAAAATAATCCATTGCAAATGGCTGTTGTCACCAGAACTGCTTAACGATTACAAGCTATTAATACAGGCCAAATTAAACATCAGAGATACTGAAATATAAACACATAGTAAAACAATGACTGAGCTAAAGTTAATGTCACTAAATTATTAAAGACAAAGACAGAACATTTTCTTAAGTATTTTGTTCTCTAAGATACTTTAAATGGTGGAACTACCATTTATTCCCAGGGGAGGTGATGGTTCTATGAGTTAATTTTCCATTATAGTTCCCTCAGATTCAGATTTTTCCCCAAATCCCTGCATGAACTCTGCAGGACAATAGGATCATAGAATAAGATCGTAGGAGGCTTCTAGGCTAATGGCTCTAGAATATTTTTAAGCATAGCAATTCATGTCCGTGGGCTAGAATGGCTTTGGTATGTGCCTGTATGTTAAGGCATCTACAAATTGACCCTGTCCATAAGTGCCACAGGTGACAAGCCAGGGATGAATTTGTGATTTCCCATCCATTGTTCCAAATTGTGCTTGAATAAGCTTAGGGAAGAGCTCTGTTTCACAAAGTTGACCCACGTAGAAGGATTTTCTTAATACCATGGACACATAGTGATCAAAGTTCAGGTTGCTGTCAACCTGAAATCCCAATTCCCTTACCACTGGGTCTACCCCTAGGGAATGTTACCAAGGTTGTAATTTGCAAGGGTGATTGTCTTCCCAAAGGATATAATTATGAATTTTTTGCATTGAGTTTTAGGCCTTGGCTCTGGCCAAAAGAGGCTTGCATGCTCCATACCTTTGAATTTTGTTTTCAGTTATCCTATGTTTTTATTATCTGTGCATAAAGCAATCCGCGGTGGTGCAGTGGTAGCATTGTTGCCTCACAGCAAGAGGTTCTCCCGTTCGATTCTTGGCTGGAATGCAGAGAGTGCCTTCTGTGTGGAGTCTGCATGTCCTCCCTGCAGTGGAGTGGCGTTCTGAAAGACATGCGTGAATGGGCATGCCTTCGTTGAAGGTTCGGCGTCGAGCTGGCAACTTGGCACCGTAAAAATCTACTGCCAATTATTAGCAGACTGGAGTTCCGCTGTGGCGACCCCTAACTGGGAAAAGCCAAAAGACAAACAACAGCAACACCCTCTGTGCATAAAGCACTCAATTGAAAATGTTTCTCATTAAAAATCTGTCAGCTGATGAAATTAATTTAGACAATCCACACACTAGACTAGTTCTTGTTATGTGTTCTTCTTTGTCAAAATTTAACAAAATGTGCCAGTGAATTTAATAATATTTAACAGAGTCTAAAAAGGATGTAAGCTTTGCAAAGTTTTCAAAACATTAATAATTACTGCTAAATTTTCATTTTCTTAAAATGCATATGACACAACAATTAGGTCAAACGTTTATGCACTTCATCTGACTATATCACTTTTGAAACTGAAATAACAACATTGAAATTAATAAAAAGTGTAGTATTAATGTTGTTTCATAAAAAAAAAACTGAAATTATTAAAGTCATCCATATCACGTCAAAATAAAGTAATTCTTTTTATCATGGCATAACAATGTTGAGATAATGGCTATAGAAGAAGATATTCTAATGTAGGCAAAATGATACAGAAGAAGTCCTCCCATCTGGCCATGACTCAGTTTGGCAAATGGGTGGAGCATTGTTGTCCTATTGTTATCGGTGTCTTCTGGTGATAACAGAAACAGAGCTAAATGTTACATCTAAAAAAAAAAACACTACATAAACCTCCAAAGTTAACAATTGCTATAACCCAAAATTTTGATGGTTTTCCATAAATCAGGTCCTAAACCTTGGCGGATCAACACAACCATCACCAACAATCAGATCAAAGAACCTGTCTAACATTGGTAATACATTTAATGCCAACTTTATAATTTGACTCTCTTCCTTACTGTAAAAACCAACAACTGAAACAATACCTAAAGAACATTTCAACCTTTAAAATCCCCACAATCCCTATATCTCTAATCAGTCCCCACTACCAACATTAACACACTTCTGCTCAATATAAAACCCACATCCCCAGCACCAGGCAACCTGCCAAGTGAATATCTAAAAACTGCAGTACAGGTTGTAGGTCACCCTGTCTATAGTGATAAACTGCTCTATCAATGAATCTTATGTACTTGCCCCATGGAAAGAATGCTACATTCTTCCCATCTATAAATGTGATAATTCAACAGAGCTCATGAATTATAATCTCACCACTGTTCTCTACCCCCTCTGTCTAAAATACTTGAAAGTGTATTCAATCCCTATCACTCAAAAAAACACTTCTCTCTCCCTCACAATATAGTCTCCATCCCCACTGTAGCACCTCCACTGCTCTCAGCTTTATTAATGCAAGCAACACAGAGATGATGTCAACCTTGTATCAACTCACTTTTTTGATCTCCGTAAAGCTTTTGACTCTTATCTCCTGTACTATAATTTTACAAAAACCCTCTAATTTAGCTCTTGACAGCTCCTCCCTAACCTGATTTTCTAGTTACCTTGCTAATAAACACCAGGCAGCGAAACAGATGACTGACATCCCATTTTTTCTTCCTGTATCTGTAGGAGACCCACAGTAATCCATTCTTTGTGCATGTTATGCATGTTTGTTAATGCCTTTACACTGACAAATAAGAATGTCACCTTAGTACACTTAGCAGGTGAGTCAACTATAATTTACCCAATGACAAACCTTGACTAACTACTCTAAGAACACCAAAATACAGCTCATCGCCCATAACAAACTATGAGTTCATATAGATGAAAACCTAAAAGTTAACTTCCACATACATTGCATAGTCTAAAAAAAAAATCACCAAAAGCTTGGCACTCTCCATAGGGCCAGACCTTATCTATCTAACAGTGCAAGGCATAGGGCCAAATCGTATCTATCTAACAGTGCAAGATCTTATATCGCCATCCTCCTACCCACCCCTTGTCTAAACTGCATCCTCCTACCCACCCATCTCCATACTACATCCTCCTTCCCACCCATCTCTTTACTACATCCTCCTACCCAGCATTCTCTATACTGCATCCTCCTACCCACCCATCTCTATAATGCATCCTCCTACCCACCCATCTCTATACTGCATCCTCCTACCACCCTTCTCTATACTGCATCCTCTTACCACTCTTCTATATACTACATCCTCCTACCCACCCTTGTCTATATTGCACCTGTACTTACCAACAGCCAACTAATTTACCTAAACCAGCCCAAACAGTGTCACAAGGCTGCAAAATTTACAGCCAACCTCCCTATAGATCACATGACTGTCTAGCACTCAGATAACGTCAGTGACTCAAGCTACCATACCAGCTCATATGCTCTCAGCTCACTATTGTGCATAAACCAGTCTATCCCTAACAAAACTAATACAATCTGACCATGCAGTTAGAACTCTGTGCTCTTCTACTAATATCCCAATCTAATAACTTGGCTGGCCGCTCCTTTCAGTCTAACAAAGTGTCCAAAACCTGGAGCTCCATCACTCTGTCATTTAGACAATACCTATCGCTAAAGTCTTTCTAGCTTCAACTAAAGACAAACCTACTTAACTCATCTGCAAACGAGATATAACTGATTAAACTATTCACTCTTCTCTAATTTTTTCTCCCTGTTCAGTGCTTTAGCCTTTATAAAACAAAGAGCAACTGCATATGATTAGAACCTACAATCTATCTGAAAACATTATCAATAATGAAAGAATTGACTTTACTAGCTTTTTGCCTTGTCTGTATATCATTGCATCTTCTTCACTCCTTGCTTTCTGTGTTTATGTATATAATTGCATATAATCACCCTGTAATGTATATAAGATAAGTGTCAAATGTCAATGTTCATTTGTATTGCATTGCAGCCATTCTCTCTTGGCCTCAGCTATAAATTAATATTGTGCACAGTCAGAATTTCCAGGTAAACAAAAGTAATAAATAAACAAACATTTCTTGAAGAATATAAGAAAATTATTAGAAAGTACCAAATCCCACAAAATACATATCACTTCATCTTCATCATTAGGGATTTTCTTATTTATTCTTTAATAAAAAATTGTAGCCATAGAAAGATTTAGATGCTGTAGTTATTATTTTTATTATTAATATTATTATTATAATTATTATTTATTGACATTTGATTACCAGGAAAGTCCGACTGGGTAGATGCTCATTTTCAGTGGAGGCCCAAGGAGAAAGGCTCCAAATTATTACAAAACATTTAACGTTTTAAGAACAAAAAAAATTTGTGGTTGTCACACACAAAATACATAGCACTTCATCTTCATCATTAGGGATTTTCTTATTTATTCTTTAATAAAAAATTGTAGCCATAGAAACATTTAGATGCTGTAGTTATTATTATTATTATTATTATTATTATTATTATTATTATTATTATTATTATTATTATTATTATTTATTGACATTTGATTACCAGGAAAGTCCGACTGGGTAGATGCTCATTTTCAGCGGAGGCCCAAGGAGAAAGGCTCCAAATTATTACAAAACATTTAACATTTTAAGAACAAACAAAAATTGTGTAGTTGCCACACACATTAGAAGTAAAACTTCACATGATGTCAGATAACTGCAGCACTATACGGTCAACATAAATACATATTATAATATATTTCTGGAGCTCCCCCAGGTTTGAAACAGTATGTTAGAAAATCCATTATGATTCCGTTGTTGATGTATCTACTGCTTGTTAAGGCTGGAATGTATGCTAGCCTAATTAGATGCCATGCAGTATCTGATTTTTCAGATGCCATGGACCTTTACTTGTGGCATACATCTTAATATTTTCAGGTAATAGAGATCACAGTAAAATTGCTAAATACTATGACATTGCAGGATCTTTAAAACTGTCTTTTGCCAATTTTTGAGCCCAATTTTAACAGAAGGCACATTGAAATGCAGTGTCTTATGCAGTTAACATAGCTGGGTAGTTGGCAGATTGGCACTTTCCTTCAGGACACAAACCATTGAATCACAGACCAGGTCAGTATTAAATATTTCTCATGGGGTGCTACTTCTGCTTTAGAAGCACTTCCACAGTAAATTTAGAGTGGGTTTACTTACACCACAATTTGACATACCATTCAGTAGTCATTATCGTTCTGCCTATATTTCGTGCACTGTTTTACAATTACAGAAAAATCTAACAAATGGTTATCCCTAGTCAAATCATTAAGATCCATTATGCCAGTTGCGTATACCATTCCTTTTTTTTTTTTTCTAATTCATGCGGCTTCTTGGAACCCCACCGAGTGCACACTAAAGGTAATTCTTATTTAGTCAAATCAGTTCAGTGAAGTCAATCATTGTTTTCTACTTGTTTTCCTGGATTACCACTATTTTGTTTTGATGCAATCAGGATTTTTTTGGGAGGAGACTGGCATGTGTGTGTGTGTCTGTGTGTGTGTGTGTCTGTGTGTGTGTGTGTCTGTGTGTGTGTGTCTGTCTGTGTACATGTGGGAGCATGTATGTGTGAGTGTATTTTACTTTTTTGGGGACGATTATTTAGTTTTGTGTGTGTGTGTGTGTGTGTGTGTGTGTGTGTGTGTGTGTGTGTGTGTGTGTGTGTGTGTGTGTGTGTGTAGTCAAACTCTGTCCTTAGTTGGTGGGGTTCGAATTCTGTACTTCCATTTCACTTTTCCGTTTCACTCCAAGCACGCACAGCATTCCATAAGAAGTTTCACTTCAGTAATTTTACAGTCTTCAGAAATAAAACAAAAAAGTATGCAGTTTAAATAATAATAATAACAAATTAGACATAATATAAAAAATTGGTTAAAAATCAATACAAGGTATATGACAAGCATTAAATATTTAAAGAAATTTTAGGCAGTTCATAGAGAAATTAAAGGTAAGTTAATCTAATACAAGTATGAACTGCAATATGAAGTGAGGGAAAAACAGGCTTATGATATATTTAGAGAGAAAGTCAGGGAAGTGAATTAGATAGCCCTAAGGAAGTAAGTGAAGAAGGGAGATTAAAAAACAATAAGGAATGTAAATATACCTGTTCACATTTAGCGATATAGTTTATCTTGGATTTGAGCAAGAACAGAGACAAATTTTAGCTGGGAAGTCTTTCAGAGTGGTTTTGAAAGATGGGAGGGAGGTTATTGACCTGATAGATACAGGTAAGGAATTCCAGGCCTTAGCAACTTTGTACGAGTACAGATAATGTGCAGCAGATTTGCTAGGTTTGTAGACAGAAAGGAGTTTTTGGTCTCTGGATTACAATGACCATCTAGAAACATAGTTCTGTAGAATGTTTTTTAGGGCTGGACAGGCAGGCAGATTCTGAATAATTGTAGAGGTGGTAAGAAGTTGTGTATATGTTAGTTGATGTGGCAGTTCTAACCAATTTAGGCTTTTCAGTGCTAATACAGTGGTGGGGTATGCACTGCAAATTTAGAAACTTTGTTACAGCATTGTTCAAGTTTTCATTTTTGTGAAGCCTAGAGGTTAGCAATGATGGGAGCACCATAAAGAAAATGGGGAGCAGATAAGTGATGGCAAGTGTAGTTTTAATTGAGTCAGTGAGGAGGGTTTTGGATCAGTAAAGCATCCCTAGTTTTTTGATAAAGTTTTTTCCTTAGGCAGTTTTGTATATGCAGGTCGAATGCAAGATTATCAGTGACTATCACTCCTAATAGTTTGCTATGGGAAGTGTGTTCAGTGGTTGTATTATTGAGAGAAGACTTTAAATTTTGTTTTTTTTTCATGAGAGAGGGTTTTGGGGAAAAAAGTAGCAGTTTGGTCACTTTTGGGATGAGCATGAAGTGAGTCATGAAGTCATGTTTCAGTGGTTGTATAAGCTTCCTGAGTAATTTTCTGGAGGTGTACCAATTTGTCAGATGTGCAAATGAGAGTGGAATCCTCTGCATATTGTATTGGGGTAGCCTTTTATGTGGAAGTATAGAGGGTGTTGATGAAAATGTTAAAGAAGAGGGGACCAAGGATAGAGCCTGATAAAATATAATGCTAAGTGAAGTAATCTGTGTTAAATGTACTAAGAAAGGCAACATAGTTAACTAGTATACATGCCAGCCAGTAGCAGCAGCATTTGGCGCATTTTATTCTGCAAAACACATTTTCAATGAATGTCATTTAGTAGAAGAAGAAAAACATTTTTTGTGATGATTGAGGTAATCCT
>NC_056732.1:763477264-763557264 GCF_019279795.1 Protopterus annectens | reverse complement strand
CTGGAGAAATGATGATCAAAGGCAAGGTTGCTGTCAACCTAAGTGCCCAGATCTCTCACCACTGAGTGCACACTTAGGGTATTGCCATTGATATGGTAATTAGCAGAAACATCGCCATTGCCAATAGGGATGATAATACATTTTTTGCATTGAGTTTAAGGCCATGCCTTTGACACCAATCATTTATTTGTCTAAGACCTTTTTGAAGGATATTGATATCATTTAGAGATTCTATGATGGCACCCAGTTTGCAGTCATCAGCAAACTTTGTCAGCCATAGTCCCTTGGTTTTAGTTTGTACTTTGGAAAAATAGATTCCAAACAGTAGTGGTCCCAGGACTGATCCCTGTGGAACACCACTGGTAAAGAGTCTAATTCCCCTATTTTGACTGTATGGGTTCTAGCAGATAGCCAGTTAACAACCCAACTTATGATATAAGGGTTGATGTCTAGCTGGGAAAGTTTGTCAATGATGCCTGAGTGAGGGATAGTGTCAAATGTCTTGGCTAGGTCTAGGTAGGCTGATTGCACAGATTTCCTCTCTTTCAGGGCCCTTGTGATTGTCTCAAAAACGTACATAAGGATGATAACTACCTTGACAAATCCAAACTGGGTAGGATCTAGTGTTTAGAGATTACCTATATCTTTGTTGATAAGGTCCATGATGATTCTCTCCATGGCCTTACAGATAAGGCTGGTCAGGCTAATAGGTCTGTAGTTTCTGAGGTCAGTAGAAGCACCACCTTTGTGCAGGGGGATAACAGTGGCTGTTTTCCATTCAGTAAGGATGAAGCTGGTGCTTAAACTGGGATTGAAAAGAATAGCCAATGGTGATGCTAATTCTTGTTTGAGACCATATAGGACATAGCCTGGGATGTTATCAGGTCCCATTGATGCCGTGTTTTTGGCCTTAACAAGGGCGTTTATGACCTGTTCTTTAGAGATACAAGGTAGAGGACAGGTGGTATGGATGTCATGAAGTAAGTGTGGCGGGGATGGGGGATTGAAGTTTTCACCAAAACTGTTGGCTAGCAGGTTAGCTATGTCCACTGGCTTACTGTATGTATTACCATTAACTACCAGTTTGGAGCAAATCTGAGCCTTATCTCTTAGGTTACAGATGTAACTAATGAGTGCCTTATGGTTATCCTTGGTTGAGGAAGCTAACATGGATTCATAATTTACCTTGGAGGACTTCACAAGAATTCGTATTTGCTTATTTAAGATGAGGAGGGTGTGTCTTCAGTTTAGATCCCGCTACTTCTTACTCTTGGACAGCAATGTCTTCCTTTTATTAAAAAGCCTTTTATTGGTGGTTGTCCACCAGGCAGGTTTGCTTTTCCTTAAATAGCTTGTTTAAAGCTATTGCCAAGGAAATGTAGTTATACAGGTGCTTGCATAGGACATTGGTGTAGAGCTTGAAATAGTTACCAGTTATGTGTGAAGGAAAAGTTGCAATGAAGCTATTCATACCATCCCATAAGAGGTTATAACCTGCTTTGAAGAAGTTTTTTAGTCTAGTTGCAGGTAGAGGAGGGTCAGGTGTGATAGTTACCTCAAATGAGACTGATTTTTGGTCAGACCTCACCAGGGATGATCTTACAGTGGGGGAGCTACAGTGGTCTCCTATATTTGTAAGCACCAGGTCCAGGATGCTGGCACCCCCTGGTGGAGGTGTCAATCATCTGGTCTAGGGCATCGGAGTTGACAAAGTCAAGGATCCTTTTGCAGTTGAGTTTGAGCGCAAGTAATTCACCCAGTCAATGCTAGGGTAGTTAAAGTCACGCAAAACTATGGTGTTAGGGTGTGTCTGGATAGACTCAAGTTGATCCAAGTAGGCAGAGTGGGTGTCCTGATTCATGGAGTTGGTTCTATAGCTGGCAAATTACTTGAATAGGTGTCCTACCAACAGTTAATTGCACCTTAAGTATCTCTCGGGTGTCATACTGTTTAACCAGTCTGGAGGTGTATTTATCCTTGATGAATATTGATACACAATCTCCTTTAGTTTTCTTGCCTTCAGTTTGTGGTCTGAATGCATGGAAGGAGGTGTTACATGGTATGGCTGGGGTGCTCTCCACAGCCTTGAAATAGGTCTCCATAACTGCACAAATGTCTGTGTCCTTCAGGGTGCGGACTGCTTCCAGTGAGTGCAGTTTCATGTTAAGACTCCTAGTGTTTAGCAACATGACCCTGAGTTTGTTTTTGGTTGTTATTTTTATGGTGGGAGTTTTGTCTTGTAACACTGCATAATAAAAGGGGTGGCAAGAGACTTAGCCAGTAGCTGAAATCCGAGGGGTGACAGATGAAGATCATCTCTGGAACAGCAACGAGGTCTGTTAATCATGTCTTCCCAGTCTGATAGATATTGGATCCCCTTAGAATGACACGAAAAACTAAGCCAATTATTGAAGTTAATCGTTTTCTGTTTGTATTGAGGAATAATTCTAGGTGAAGGTAAAATGGTTCTTAAGGCTAAGGACATGACTAACTGAGACACATAGTCTGAGAGCTCAGTCATGTCTCTCTTCATATAGTCCAGATAGGTACATCTCAAGTCATTCACTCCAACACGGACAATGACAAAGTCATAATGGTACCTGTTGCTGGGACACTTGAGTACATGATTCTTAGTCCCAAAAAAAAACAAAACTAATTATTTTTAGCCCCAGTCGATCCCCTCCTCTAAACAATGATTTCACCATTAACTCTAAGGATAACATCCAAATCACTCCCACTACTCGCACAAAACTATAAGGTGTTGAAATAGACAATAACCTAAAATTTGATATCCATATAGCCCAAACCATCAAGAAGGTAAAAAAAAAACTAGGACTCCTCTACAGGAATAAACAATATATGACCAAGCAAACCAAAGCAACCATTGCTAGGACTCATCTCCTACCCATCCTTCTCTTTGCCTCCCCTGTCCTAACAAATCTATGCCAAACTGACCTAAGCAAAATGGAATCTTGTTATAACAAGATTGCCAAGTTTGCAGCTGAAGTCTCATACAGGTCTCACCACTGTCTTGCCCTGAAGCAACTCAACTGGCTTGAGCTGTCTCATCTGCTTCTACTCAACCAGCTCTCAACAGCACACAAGCTCTATTACCTTCCTGAAAACTCCCCTGCTCTCCATTGTCTAATTCAGCCCCACATTCACACAAGACATTTAAGATCCAGTAGCCAGAATCTCATACAGAGCATCAAACAGAAAAATGATGCTGGGAAATCAATGTTTGCCTGCACCGCTGCTAGGACTTGGAACTCCCTACCAAGCCAGATAACCTCCACTGTATCTACCAGTCAATTTAAACAACTCCTGAAAACCCACTACCTAGACAACTGGCTGTGCCCTTGCTACTGCCCAGGTTAATTCCTGCCCCCAATCTGGCACAACAATTTAAATTAGGGTCCATAGCTTAATTTTATGCCCAGTAAAGTTTATATCCCAACATAATTACACTACAAAATATATAACACTTACCATCACCTTAGGCAAACCTCACTGTTCCCGCAAAAAAAAAAAGCTATATACAGCTGTCTATGATATGCTGAATAATTCATGCATATTGTTCATTATTTATTGTTACTTGATATCTATAACTGTGTATTTTTCACATTACTGTATGATTATGAGATGATTATAGTTGTTATTCGGATATTAAATATTTCTTGCATGCAGGTTTTTGGGAGCTTTTGATCATTCTGTATGATTCTGACATGATTATAACAATTTAGGTATAGAATATTTCTTGAATGTAAGGATTTTTTTGGAGCTTTTCTCCTCGGGCCTCCACTGAAAATGTATCTGTGTCCAGTCGGACTTTCCAGTCAACAAATGTAAAATAAATAAAAATAATAAAAATAAAATATGATGAACCCTGGCACCTGACAGATAGCTGAATGTGACCTTCTCCTTATCCAGCCTGGTGAGTGGAACATCTGTGTGTCTCACAAAGGAGTCTCCTATGACTAATATGTTAGGTTTAGTGTTTAGCCTTATGGGCTTAACAGGTGAGACATTGGTGCAAGAGCTAGTGTGTGTACTGTGTTCTGCATCGGAAGCACTATGTGTGGCATGCTTGTGTTTGTGTTTGGGAGGTCTCTGGTGTTTATGTAAGTTTGTGGTGAGGACCTCCACATATGTAGGTATGTGTGATGTGCATTTGGGTAGAGGGGGTGAGGTGTGCATGCTGACATGGTCAGTGTCAGATGTATTGACTGGCATGTGAGAGAGCATTGACTCAAGGTTTTTAATATAGTTGCATCTCTCACATGATGAGTTGGTGTGGACTTGAAGTAGAGGGTTGTCTGTGTAATCAGGCAATTGCTACACTGCCTCAGGATGCCCATGTCAACCAAGTTGGCTGGGGAAACTGTGGGAAACTGCCTATTCATAGTTCTAGGTGAATTTATATGGGCAGAAACAGGAATATGGTAGGAAAGGAGGTGACACTTAGGAATTACTAGTAGGAGAGTTGTGTTAATACCTCAGAGGCTAGGATTACTGTTACACTAGTAAGTAGAGCGGGGCTACCGAAAACTCTTGAGGCCATCATTACGATGGGGTGCTAACACAGGGTCTATATTACATAGCTGAAAAACCTTGACAGCGAACACCACATATTCAGCTAAATTCACTTCCGTGATTCACTGAATACTTAAACGGCAAAGATGTGGTTGGCCAGCCACACAATTTTTCCCTTTTCTCCACTGTAGTGCAATCTTGGAGTTAGAATATTTAGTTGGGGGGTAGGGTGGGGGTTCAGTTTAGCTAGATTTAGTTCTGTTGGGTTGGGGGCAAGTTTTTGCCCTTTAAGTATTCAGCGAATCACAGAAGTAAATTTCACTGAATATGTGTTGACAAAGTGGTGTTCTCTGTCAAGGTTTTTTTGGCGGTGTAATATAGACCTGCTTACACAGCTTCACTAGTACTGCCTCTTTGCCTGAAAATATGCTAAATATGAAGAACTACACTGTTGGGATACAACTGTTTCTAAAGGAAAATTTGTTGAAATTATCTGTCCATCTATGGTGCACATTTGCGTGGCGGGGGTTAAATACCAGAATGATAAAACTTAAAACAACTTTAAAAAAAGCTCAAAAGAAACAATGAGGTGCTTAGTCCAAGCTCTACACCAGCAAACCTTTCCCAGCCAGAGACCAATCAGCACAATCCTCTCATTAGAGTGCAAAAGGGCCTTTTCTAATCCAAGATGGCCTGCAGAATGTACTCAGAACAGCCACTACAAACAAACAACCAGGCCCTAAAACAGCAACCCTGAGTCTGGACTATGCTACAGTTACTAGCTACACCATTTAAGCAGAAAACACTGCAGAAATCTTCACAACAGCAGAGAAACAGCAGTGAGATACTAAATAAAAGTTTTAAACAAAAAAACAAGAGCAAGGAGACTCTAGAGAATGCTTTTAACTGCAAATGAGTCAGTTGTATGATATACTCCTTGGCAGGAAAATCAGAATAAACAAATGGATGCTTAACAAATGGAAAACATTTCCAGTTAATATCTTTCAAACAGTGAAAATGGCTAAAAAGCTTGCAAACCGTGAAAACAGTTAATAAAATGATTTAAATGCCCAGTAAGGTAGACAGTTGCAATACAACAGTGCAGATTTGTTTATAGTAATAAAATACAATAAAAAGTTGGCAGCAGACAATAAAATGTGCAAGAAATGGTAAGAATAAGCGTTAAATAGTCAAAATATGCAAGAAAACAGTTAACTTTCATCTTTGGACTGCAATGCTTTGTCGTTCATCAGAAAGACCTTTATAGTAGCAAAACTGCAGTCAAAAAGCATCTTAAGTCAAATCTGAAGACATTTACTCAAACAGTCTGTCATTTATCTGTCTGTCTATGAATGCATTACACTATTTGACAGCTTTTTAAACTTACCATCTCACTCAGATTAAGAAGAGAAAAAGATTACCTAAAAAAACTAAGAAAGTTTTCCACCTGACTAATTGAGCTGTCTTTATTCCCTCTTTCTTTTAGTCACTTAAGAAACATCCCTTCCTGTACTTTATGGCCTTTTTGAAAATATGCAAACTGATTCAAGTGGAGGAAACACACATGCAGTTAACTATGAGCCAAAAATCAACATTAATGATGTAGAAGGAGGGATACTGCATTTTATGAAGACTCCTATATCTGTGAAATACAGTCACTGAACATAAAGCACAACTACCTTCAAAACCATTATTGCTGAACATCTGGATGATCGTGCAGTCATGGTAAAACTACAACCAAGCTTCTTCCACGTTCATAGGTTTATACTAGACTAACAAGCACTGGAGTCTTCATAAACCTTGCCATGTGACCTAAATGTATCACACAAGTTTTTGTGCCTTCGAGGTTGTTTGAAGGGGTATACATTAGTTAGGGCATGATTTAATGGCTGCCACAGTCCATCAGAGACATAAGTGTTAGACCAGTGGTGAATTTCCAATTTCCCATCCACTAATTCTGGTTGTGCTTCAAAAGAGTTAGGGAGGGCTCCGCTTTACATGGATGGGAAGCCTATTCCCAAGAATGGGGATTCTCTGATACACATACCTGTCCCTGCAACATATCCTATTTAAGTTGCAAGCAAAGTTTGAATTCTAAGATCTAGTAGTCTGATGCTATTCATTTTGAGAATATGGAAAAGATCATCACAGCAGAATCTAAGAATGCATTGTATGCCAGTCATAAATCAACTGTCAGCAGCGTGTGGGAAACAGAGCATAGAGTGAGGGCTTTAAGGTGATCTGCATAGGATACTGCGTGCTTGCCCTTTATTCTTTTTGTAAGGAATCTCCATGGGCATTCCAGTGTTGCCTTTACCTGGTCATGTGCATACAGAAGGGAGCATTATACTCATTGAAGGGTCTAATGATAGTTGAGTACAGTGGTAGGATGACTTCCCAAGATATACATGCCATGCCCTTACTAGTAAGTTGAGTAACATAGAATGACTTTCTTACAATGCTAGACACATGTTGCTCAAAAGCCAGGTTACTATCCATGCAAGCTCCCAAATCTTGAACACTTTGTCTATTTTTAGGGGTGCTTTTTTTCTTGATGATCAAAATGTCACAAGCTTGTTATCAAAAATCTTAAAACAAAGGATAAGGCCAGCAGATAGGAAAACCAGAAAAACAAAGACTAACTGGAAGATTATGTATCTTAACTGAATAAGAATCAGGTAGAAATGTTGTAAAGTATGTATATAGGTCTAAGCCATTTTATTGAAGGACATCTTATTGAGATACTCTACAATGAGTTTCTCTCATTGATTGTCCCAGTTTTCAAGTTGATCTGCTTGTCATATTCCAATTCATTGAGCATATTTTGGATAAAGGGGGACACTCAACATTCAGAGGTAAGACTTCAGTGTTTAGGAAAAAATCTGTTTCTCTTTGTTTAAAGTATCATAATCTAAGACTTATAAGTAGCAGAATGTATCAGGAATGCAATCCATCATAACAGGAGTATTGGGGAGTGAGTTTCCCCTCCAAAACACTTATTTCACACTGTGTTCCCTTCATATAGAGGAGGTGTAATAAGTAGAGATGTGGATGATTTTAGTTATTTGCTTCATTGACAACATTTTACAATCAGTTGGCTAAATTCAGTCGGCATCCATCTAATCAAATAATTTCCCATCATCATAATGTCCAAATCCATGCCCGCACTTTCTTTTCTCTATGTTTATCTCTTTACATTGTAATTAATGATATGGTAGGTTCAGCAAACAACAAACCTGTTCATTAAACAGCTTGGACTTGGGGCAGGATTCACGATGGCTTGCACGGAGTCTAAGAGTAGTGTAAGACTCCATGCAGCCATCTCGATCCAGGAACAGCCTGAATGTGCGTGTAAGAGAGCACCTAAAACGGCTCTTACACGGGCAGGGCGTGAATATGCTAATTACCTCACTTACAGCTGAAAGGCATGCAAATGAGGTAATTTCGCGATCCAGGAAGCAGAAACCTGCCCGTGTAAGAGCCGTGTTATCTGCAAAAATGTACTCAGTTGATAACTGAGTACCGTTCTGCAAATAACACAATGGAGCCTTGTCAGCTCCAAATAAAGGTTGCAAATGTCCCAGGCAGCATGCCAATGGCCAAATATGTGGCCATTGGCAATGTACCCTGATGCAAACATGAAATAAAAATGTTTAAACGTAGCGCAGCATCACGCAAATGGGCTGCGCCATAAAAAACAGAAAAATAAAAATATTAAACCCACAAATGTGGGTTTATGCAAAGCATGAGTTTACAATGGAAGGGAATAGCAGGCTAAAATAACATGGCCACTGAATAGGGGTTGCTAAGGGGGGAAGCGGAGTGTAAGACATGTAACTAAACATTAGTAGGCAATCCTATGTAAATGTGTGGTAGGATAGTGAATCGCACTATTACATAGAAAATGAGCACATTCTGTGCAGTGTAGGAGTAGGATAAGGGGGAGTAACAGAGTAGGAGATAGGTGACATCACAAGGGGGAATGTATGAAAGGAATGCAGCCAATTGGAGCACAGTGGCATGTGAAAGCGGTCAGTCACACATCATGGAAAGAGGAGTGTCAACAAGTAGGCATGGGAAAGCCAAGAAATGGAAGGTGTACACTATGGATAACACCAAAGTTTCTTGCTGGGCGTGCATGCGTGCGTGTGCACGCTGGTAGGTACGAGTAAACTAGACTGCGCAGGTGTAAGCGTGAGTGCACACGTTTAAGGCAGAATAAGCATGTAGGAGCCTGTTTAAACACCTGTAAGCTTGTTTGTGTTGGTGTGCGCGAGTTTTAACCCGAATAAGCAGATTCTAGTCCATCTAAGCATGTGTGCATGCGTGTTAGCCACTGTGAGCATGATTTTGCTGGTATGCACGTTGCTCCCCCCTGATGAAACAGAAGGGAAAAAGGAAGCATGGAAAATAGTAGGAAGCTAGCAGGGATTACTGGCAGAGCTAGCAGGTGAAAACAATCATAAGCAGGCAATTACACAGGCAGAACAGTAGCCCAGCCCAGCACTTAAAACTCTGCAAACAGCAGTGCAGAATGTTTCTCTCAAGAGACACTGCAACAGAGGAGTAAGCTATTAGAAGTGAAAACTGAAAAAGCTTCACTCAGACCAAAAATGCTAGGGGCTGCCATAGCTGTTATAAGGAGACCTATGCAACTTGCTGAGGGTGGTGACTATGCAAATGCTGCCAGACAACCCACAGTGAGGAGACGGAGAAGAGTGTACAGGCCCAGGGTCACCTACCAGGGGTTACATGAGCTGGAGATAGTGGAGTGCTATAGAGTGGACAGAGACCTCCTGCAGCAAATTGTTGAGCTGTGCAGGCCACGCCTCACACACAGAACCAACAGAGGGGAACCCATCCCAATGGAAACCAAGGTATGTGTTGGCCTAAGAATACTAGCAACAGGTACCTTCCAGAGACCAACTGGTGATATGATGGGGATATCACAGGCATCAGCATCCAGGGTACTGCACCAATTCCTGGATGCCATGTCAGCACATGTCGGTGAGCATGTATAGTTCCCCAATTCCCATGAGGTATTGGCCAGCAATATGCGTCTCTTCCAACAAATAGTGGAATACCCTGAGGTAGTGGGTGCAATAGACTGCACGCATATATGCATCAAAGCACCAGCCGGTGAGTGGGGTAGGGCCTACATTAACCGCAAGGGCTTCCCCTCCATCAGCTGCCAGGTCGTGTGTGATGCCCAGGGCATAATAATGAATGTGTGTGCTGGCTGCCCTGGAAACTACCATGATTCCCATATCTGGCATTTGACGCAGCTGTACCAGACATTTTCCAATGGGGACATCCCACATGGTCACTTAGTGAGGGATGCTGGCTATGCACTGGAGCCGTGGCTGATGACACCCATCAGAAATGGACACACACCTGAACAAGAATGCCATAATGAGGCACACGCACAAACACAAAATGTAATTGAGCGTATGTTTGGGCTGCTCAAGTCATGGTTCCAGTGCCTGGACACATCTGGTGGAGCCTTGCAGCACTCACCAACTACATGTAGCCAAATTGTCATGGTATGTGCTATGCTACATAATATGATTCTGTGAAAACAGCTGCAGCAGGACCAGCATAGGGCTGGGCCAAACAGCCCCCCACCATTGCCAAGCCAATCACAGGCAGAGCGTGACTCAGAGGAGGAACAACCTGAGCATGCCCCAGTAGGCAGAAGTAGACGTGCCCAGTATGCCTTGGCCTTGACAAAGTGGCAATGTATAGCACATATACTGGCTCAGTAGGAACCCAGGAAATGATACCTCTCTCTGACTCACACATATAGTAAAAGGGATGCCTAAGTTGACACAACCTGCTATCAAACATGTACAGGGAGTGTAGTATGTGTACCCAACATAGACAGCCCTGCAGCACCACCTGAGGCATGATTGCCATGTGTTAAGCAATGTAACACCATGTAGTATATGCAAATGTGATGACCCTGACTAACATCCTACCCTCACCAAACATGATGCCACAATATGAAGACGAGATGATCAATTACAATAATTGGCTTAAGTATTGCTGTTAGTCAAAGGGGATCCAATGCGTGCCAGCCTGGGATGACATGCTGAGCAAGACACGATGCTCCACCTGCTAGGGATGGTGTGCACCTATCATTCCTGGCCTTTAGGATACTGGCAAATGCTGTTGTCACCCCCACTGTGCCTTGAATAGGTAAGGCTCAAAACACAAACCCACCTCCATAAATATCACAAGGGATAAGAACCTAGATGTAATGCTACCCAATGCCAGATGTCTAAACTGCAAGATGCATGCAGTCTAAACTCCCCTCAGCATGGAAAATGTTGATATCTGTCCTGTAACAGAAAACTGGGTTAAGGCTCACAAGAGCACCCTAACACTACCGGGTTACACCTCATACCGTGCTTTACAGCCCCAAAACATGGAACAAACTACAAAAGGAGGGTGAGTAGCAATAATTGTCAAGCATAACCACACCCCCATATTGGTACCACAACAAGAAGCAGCATGGACTATCCATGGTCAAGTAACAGTGGCTAGGACTGCCTGCCAGTGTGTAGCCTGCTACAGACTACCCTCCTAATGCCAGGAACTGCACCTGGCCTACGTTGGAACACATGGAAATATCAAGCTCTCCAAACAACATTATATTGGGTGACTGAAAATACTGAAACATAGACTGGGAGCATTATTCCAGCTCCAACACCCTAGGCCAAAGGTTCCTAGAATTCATAAACCAAAATGCTCAGAAACAACATACCACTCCCTCAAGAGGGGTAAGCATACTGGATGTGATAATCAGCAACATGGGTTCTCTATGGCCAGATGAGAAGTGTATCCCTCACTGGTAAGATCAGACCATAGAGTAATCACACTGGATATTCACATCTTGACCACAGTCCCTGGCCAGAAAGCCACAGTGAAAAACATGTGTAAAGGAAATGTTGCACTCCTCCAAACTGATGTGGAATCCATTAAAGGCCCTGTGCCTGTGGAAAATATGGGCCACACCTCAGTACCCTTTATAAATGCATTCTATGAGCACAGTCAGGAATGCGTGGATTATGCAATCCCAAATAAAACCAAGGCTCAATGCCATACACGTAGGCATTTTGTTTTCTAGGGTGGTAGGTTTAGAATTTGAGCCTTGCCTAAAAAAGGCACTATGGGGGTGGCAAGAGCCTTAGCCAATATCCGGAATCCCAGGGGTGACAGGTGCAAGCCGTCCCTTGCGAAGCAGCGTGGATTGTCAAGCATGTCATCCCAGGCAGACAGACACTGGATCCCCTTTGAATGACACCAGACATTAAGCCAATTGTTAAAGCTGATCATCTTGTCTCTATATTGTAGCATCATTCTTGGTGAAGGAAGGATACTGCTCAGGGTTAGGGTCATACCTGCCTGGGCTACATAATCAGAGAGCTCCTCTATGTCTCTTTTCATGTAGTCCAGGGAGGCACATCTCAGGTCGTTCACACCAGCATGGACAATGACTGTGCCATATTTGTACTTGCCGTGGAGTGACCCAAGTGCTTGTGTTATGTGGCGGATTCTAGCGCCCGATAGGCAGCTTACTGTGACCCTCTCCTTGTTCAGCCTGGTGAGTGGGACGTCAGTGTGTCTGACTATGGAGTCACCTATGACAAGTATGTTTGGTGTTGTATTTGGCCTTAAGGGCTGTGACTGCTTTGCACACTGCTTTTGCGGTTTATGTGTTGCTTGTGGGGTGTCTTGAGGTAGCAGTTGGTTGGGTGTCTGCTTTGGAGGCCTCTGCTGTTTAGGTAAATTTTTACTCAGAGCCTCCGAGTATGTCTTTGTGTGTTTATGTGTTTGATTCAGTGGTGTGGTAGCATTATGTGAGGCTGGTTTTGTGGTGTGTGTAGTTGCCTTCTCCTCCTGTCTGGTCTTGCCAGTCCTGAGTTGAGAGAGCTCAGCCTCCAGTTTGGCTAAATAGCTGCATCTCTCACAAGTATTTGTGTTATGTGGGAGGAGGAGAGGGTTGTCTGTGTACATGAGGCAGTTATAACATTGCCTCAAGATTCCCAGATTCACCAGCTGGACCGGAGAGGAGATTGACAACTGACCTTTGGACATGCTAGAATAATATTGGGAATTCCTTAATAATTGAAAACAAGAGCCAGTGGGGAGTGAGGGTGTAGTGCTTTTAATTTTTAGTGCTGACTTATATAATTGCTTTAGTGAGCAAGTGCCAGGTAACTTGAGTGCAATGTGTTACAAGTAACTAAATGCAAAAACGACAAACAGTAACTTTCTTTCAAGTGAAACAAGGAAATAAGTACAGTAAGCAATGCAGATATCACTAGTGATCCACAGAAGCGCTGAGAAGCCGCGTATTAGGTGGAATTAGCTTCCAGGGAAATAACAAGCAAACAAACAACAAGCATATAAACAGAGCTAGATTCAGCAGGCCTGGATCTAGTCTATGCTAGAGCAAACAAGGTGTACCGATTTCAGTAAGATACAGTTCAAATATTCAGGCACTATAAACCTTTAACCAGAAATTCCCAGCTCAGAAGGGCAGAGTCCAGCCTCTTCTCCCACAAGAGTGCAGACCACAAACCTTCTTAATGTAAAATAACTGGCCTGAAGCCCAAGTGCCTAAAGCAGAACTAATACACTTGGACACTGGGCTCTCAATCAGCAGTTCCCAACTTAGAAGGATGAAAGCTACCTGTCCTGCCACCACAGTGCTTGCCACAAACCTTCCTAATGTAAAACAACTGGTCTGAAGCCCAAGTGCTTAATCCAAAAGACTTAGAATGATAGCTACACTTTAATCAAGTTACAACCAAGCAGTAATAAATACAATTGAATACTTTAGAGAATGTCTGGATTAGTGCTCAAGTTACACAAACAATGCTAGATCCAGCAGGCCCGAATCCAGTCTATGCCACAGCAAACAAGGCACCAACTTCAGTAAGAAGCAGTTCAGATATGCATGCACTATAAGCCTTTAACCAGAAATTCCCAGCTCAGAAGGGCAGAGTCCAGCCTCTCCTCCCACAAGAGTGCAGACCATGAACCCTCTTAATGTAAAATAACTGGCCTGAAAGCCCAAGTGCTTAAACCAGAATTAATACACTTTTAGAATAACAGACACTGAGCCCTCAATCAGCAGTTCCCAACCTAGAAGGATGTAAGCTACCTGTTCTGCCACAACAGTGCAGACCACAAACCCTCTCAGTGCAAAACAACTGGCCCAAAGCCCAAGTGTTTAAACCAAAAGGCTTAGAATGAGTTACACCAAGCAGTAATAAATACAACTGAGTATTTTTAAGATGATGCAAAAGTAAAATGAAGTAGGTAGAAACACAAGTACAGTAAAAGCAGATGAATTTTTTTTTTTTTTTTTTTTTTTTATCTGAACAAGTGCTGAGATCAAAGAAACAGATTTGAGAGCTGAAACTAGAAAACTGGCTAGTTATAAGAAAAAAAAAAACAAGCTACAAGGCTTCCCTCAAACACAGAAGGGCTTGGGGGCTCAGAAGCCTACAAAGAGTCTATACCACTTAACAGGAAAGGCAGGAAATGAGCTTATTTTTTTTTTGTCTGTTTCCCAGATGCTCTCTTTGTACACAGTAGGAGTGCCTGAAATCAGAATATGATCTCACTGCACTCAGTTGAGTGAGCAAATGAGATGAGCCCAGAGGCAGGCTGAGGGGCGGGCAGTTTCAAGGCCACTAAAGAGCAGAAAAACTGCCAGTTCAGTTAATATTCCTTCAACACAGTTTAAATCAAATTAAATACTGTATTTTTTTTAAAAAGTGCAGATAAAGGTACTTAAATTCTCTTATACGTCCAGTTGAATATAACCAAGTTGTTAGCTGGCCAAAGCTGAGGTTTTTAAGCAGAAAATATTTCACAATGCACCACTTAACTAGGCAAGGACAGGAAATCAAAGAATGTGGCTACCCCCACACCTGTAATTACTAGAAAATAACAAAATTCAGCAAACACTAGCTTCTGTTCAAGTTACTAAAGAGCAGAAGAGCAGAAAAACTGCCAGTTCAGTTAATATTCCTTCAACACAGTTTAAATCAAATTAAATACTGTATTTTTTTTTTTAAAAAGTGCAGATAAAGGTACTTAAATTCTCTTATACGTCCAGTTGAATATAACCAAGTTGTTAGCCGGCCAAAGCTGAGGTTTTTAAGCAGAAAATATTTCACAATGCACCACTTAACTAGGCAAGGACAGGAAATCAAAGAATGTGGCTACCCCCACACCTGTAATTACTAGAAAATAACAAAATTCAGCAAACACTAGCTTCTGTTCAAGTTACTAAAGAGCAGAAGAGCAGAAAAACTGCCAGTTCAGTTAATATTCCTTCAACACAGTTTAAATCAAATTAAATACTGTATTTTTTTTTAAAGTGCAGATAAAGGTACTTAAATTCTCTTATACGTCCAGTTGAATATAACCAAGTTGTTAGCCGGCCAAAGCTGAGGTTTTTAAGCAGAAAATATTTCACAATGCACCACTTAACAAGGCAAGGACAGGAAATCAAAGAATGTGGCTACCCCCACACCTGTAATTACTAGCAAATAACAAAATTCAGCAAACACTAGCTTCTGTTCAAGTTACTAAAGAACAGAAGAGCAGAAAAACTGCCAGTTCAGTTAATATTCTATCAACACAGTTTAAATCAAATTAAATACGGTATTTTTTTTTTTAAAAGTGCAGATAAAGGTACTTAAATTCTCTTATACGTCCAGTTGAATATAACCAAGTTGTTAGCCGGCCAAAGCTGAGGTTTTTAAGCAGAAAATATTTCACAATGCACCACTTAACTAGGCAAGGACAGGAAATCAAAGAATGTGGCTACCCCCACACCTGTAATTACTAGAAAATAACAAAATTCAGCAAACACTAGCTTCTGTTCAAGTTACTAAAGAGCAGAAGAGCAGAAAAACTGCCAGTTCAGTTAATATTCCTTCAACACAGTTTAAATCAAAATAAATACTGTATTTTTTTTTTTAAAAAGTGCAGATAAAGGTACTTAAATTCTCTTATACGTCCAGTTGAATATAACCAAGTTGTTAGCCGGCCAAAGCTGAGGTTTTTAAGCAGAAAATATTTCACAATGCACCACTTAACTAGGCAAGGACAGGAAATCAAAGAATGTGGCTACCCCCACACCTGTAATTACTAGAAAATAACAAAATTCAGCAAACACTAGCTTCTGTTCAAGTTACTAAAGAGCAGAAGAGCAGAAAAACTGCCAGTTCAGTTAATATTCCTTCAACACAGTTTAAATCAAATTAAATACTGTATTTTTTTTTTTTTTTAAGGGTAATGCTGAGGGTAATGCTGAGGGTAATGCTGCTCAATGCCAGAAGTCTAAATCTCAAAATGCATGCACTCGAGGCCCATCTCAGTATGGAGAACATCGATGTCTGTGCTGTAACTGAAACCTGGTTCAAGGCTCCTGAGAGCACCCCGGCACTGTTAGGTTTTATCTCATATCATGCATTCCGGCCCCAAAACCCGGACCAAACCACAAAAGGAGGGGGTGTATCCATATTCATAAAGGATACCCACACCTCCAGGTTGGTGGCAACGCACGAAGCTTCGGAAACCATCCAGGTGCAACTAACCATAGGCAAAACTGCTCTACAAATTGTAGCATGCTACAGGCCACCCTCTCAAACTCAGGAACCCCACACAGCCTTCCTGAAGACACTGGAGGGTATAAATGTATCTTCAAACACCATCATATTGGCTGACTTCAACTACCCGAATATAGACTGGGAACATTACTCAAGCCCTAACTTTCTAGCCCAACAGTTCCTGGAGTTCATAAATTCAAATGCCATGGAACAGCTAGTCACTGTTCCCACGAGAGGAGAAAATATACTAGATCTCATTATCACAAACATGGGTTCAAAATGCTCCACACCGGAAGTATATTCCTCATTGGTGAGATCTGATCATAAACTAATCTCACTGGAAATCCACATCCCGCCCCCACCCCAAACAAAAAAGACCACAGTGAAGAACTTCTCTAAAGCAAACTTCACACTACTCAAGACTGGTGTGGTATCCTTCAAGGCCCCTGAGACAGTGGAAACCACAACCCAAGCTGCGGAAGCCCTTACAAATGCCTTCTATGAACACCTCCAGGACTGCATGGATCAGGCAATCCCAAATAAAACCAAGACTCTTTCCACAAAGGGCAAACATCCAGTCTGGTGGACCCCAGCCATTAACAAACTTTACAATAAGAGGAGAAAGCTATTACATGATAGAACAAAATCCATAAAAGGGAAGTCACCTCTGATCATTATTAGTAAAAAATTACGAGCACTCATAAAATCAACTAAGGCCAATTTTGAGAGAAAAATTGCCATGGATTCAAAGGACAATCATAAGGCCTTTTTCAGCTATGTTAGGAACCTGGGTGGAAACTCCCAGATATGCTCAGAATTAGTCCAAAATGATACAAAAATCACTGAACCCACAGACATTGCCAACATACTGGCAGACAGGTTCAGTGCAAACTTCACCCTCTCCCCTAAAGGAGAGATAACTATCCCAGCGGAGTGTAGCCTCCCAGACATCTCAAATGCGCAGGTGAAAGCTGCTCTCTCTAAAGCTAAAAACACAGCATCAATGGGACTGGATGGTGTCCCCGGCTGTGTGCTACACGAGCTAAATGAGGAATTAAACCCGCACATAAGGCAGCTGTTTAATCTCAGCCTTACCACAGGATACGTGCCCAAGGAGTGGTGTATGGCAACTGTGGTCCCACTCCACAAAGGCGGTGCCTCTACGGACCCTGGTAATTACCACCCCATAAGCTTAACAAGTCTAGTCTGCAAAGCTATGGAGAGGATCATAATGGAGCTCATAAACAAAGATATAGAGGACTTGCAGACATTGGACCCGACCCAGTTTGGCTTCAAGGGAAGATCATGCCTTTTGAACTTGGTCGACTTCTTCGAAACAGTCACCAAGGCCATTGATGAGGGAAAGGCAGTCCATACAGCCTACCTTGACCTTGCAAAGGCTTTTGACACAATACCCCACTCTGGTATTGTAGAAAAACTTACCAGCTTAAATGTAAACCCATATGTCACAAGATGGGTTGCAAACTGGCTTAAGGACAGAACCCACAGGGTTAGAGTTGCTGGCGCTATGTCAGACTCCAAGCCGGTCACAAGTGGTGTCCCACAGGGCTCGGTCCCTGGCCCCCTATTGTTCGGCATCTACTTCTCAGAAGTACAGGCCAACATGGGAGGACTTTGGCTTACAAAGTTTGCAGATGACTGCAAACTGGGCGCCATAGTGGAAAGTGCATCGGACACGGATATCCTTCAGAAGGGACTCATGGAAACAGATAGCTGGTGCCAGAGCCATGGCCTGAAGTTAACGCCAAAAATGTATAGTCATACCCTTCGGGAAAAACAAGGTAACCCAAAGCTACCATATAGGTGGCAATCCACTAAGCACAGAAGAGGTTATCAGGGACCTGGGGACCCAGGTTGGCAGTGGCCTTTCTTTTGACACTCACGTTGCTAAAGTGGTTAGAAAGACCTTCTACATTGCCCACCTGATCATGAAGGGATTCACATCCAGATCTAGTGAGGTCATTGTTCCCCTGTACTCTTCACTTATCAGGCCAATGATCGAGTACAATGCCCCATTCGGGATGTATCTCGCCCGACATCTGCAGCAATTGGATAGACCCCAAAAGTTTCTCACCAAAAGGATAAAGGGACTCCAAAATCTGTCATATGCTGCCAGATTGAAGAAACTCCAGCTCTATTCAGTCGCATACCGTCTGCTCAGAGGTGACATGTGCCTGACATACAAGGCCATGTCCAACCCGGAATTAATGGACATGCTCCACCTCAAAAAATCCAAATCCACCAAAACCACTAGAGCAAGCGACTTAAACCTTAGCACGGATATAAATTGGACATGCTGGAGGGATAGATTTATCACTCAGAGACTCCCTATGCTGTGGAATAGAGTCCCGGTCCATGTGAGGCAGAGCACCTCGCTGGCTCTGTTCAAGAGAAATCTTGACCTGTGGATGGGAGATCGTAGGTTTACCCCGGGAATCATCTCTGTGTCACTGCTGGACAGAGGCACAACAAACTATTGGGTACAGTATTTTTTCATATAAGGGGTGGCGTAAGCCACAAAATTTCGGGCTAGGCTTATAAATGCCTTGGGGCAGATAGCCTAGTATAAACCTATGAACCTATGAACCTATGGTGGAGCCCAGCCATTACCAAACCATGCAAGAGAATGAGGAAGCCACTACATGATAGAGCAAACCCAAAAAGGGAAGTAATCTCTGATCAGTATTATAGCAATAAAATATGGCCACTCATAAAATCCAATAAGGCCAGCTACAACAAGTTGAATCTGTGAATCTTGGGCAATGTTACACCTGCCGCATGTACACAGACAACCCCCTCCTCCCCCCAAGAAATACAAATATATGTGAGAGATGCAACCACGTCTCCAAACTGGAGGCTGAGCTCTCTAAATTCAATACTGTTTAAACTAGTCAGGAGGAGAAGGTAACCACACACACCACAATCCCAGTCTCACATAGACCTATCACAACTGCAAACCAAAGACATAAACACACAAAAACATTCCCGGAGGCTCTAATTATAAACCACCAAATCAACAGAAGCCTCCAAAGCAGACACCCAAGCAACCACTACCCCCAAACATAGCACTTGCAACACATAGTACACAAAGTCGGTGCGCCAAACAGTCACAGCCCATAAGGACAAACAACATGCCTGTTACACTTGTAATAGGTGACTCCATAGTCAGACACACTGATGTCCCACTCACCAGACTGAACAAGGAAAAGGGTACTGTAAGCTGCCTGTAGGCTGCTGCAATCTGCCACATAACACAAGCATGCAGGTCACTCCAAAGCAAGTACAAATATGACTCAGTCATTGTCCATGCTGGTGTGAATGACCTGAGACGTACCTCCCTGGACTACATGTAAAGAGACATAGAGGAGCTCTCCAATTATGTAGCCCAGGCTGGTATGACTGTGACCCTGAGCAGCATCCTACCCCCACCAAGAATGATGCCACAGTACAAACACAGAATGATCAGCTTTAACAATTGGCTCAATTACTGGTGTCATTCCAAGGGGATCCAATGTGTGTCTGCTAGGATGTCATGCTTGACAAGCCACGCTGCTTTGCCAGGGATGGCTTGCACCTGTCACCCCTGGGTGTCTGGATATTGGCTAAGGCTCTTTCCACCTCCATAGTGCCTTTTGTAGGCAAGGCTGAAAAGACAAACCCACGTCCCTAGAAAACATAAGTGGAAAAAACATAAGGGTAATGCTGCTCAATGCCAGAAGTCTAAACCTCAAGATGCATGCTCTCGAGGCCCTCCCCAGTATGGAGAACATTGATCTCTGTGCAGTGATGGAAACCTGCATTAAGGCTCCTGAGAGCACTCCAGTACTACCAGGTTATACCTCATATCATGCTTTTCAGACCCAAAACCTGGACCAAATCACAAAAGGAGGGGGAGTATCCATATTCAGCAAAGATACCCACATGTCCAGGTTACTGACAATGCACGAAGCATCAGAGACCATCCATGTGCAACTAACTGTAGGCAAAACCGCTGTACAGTTTGTAGCATGCTACAGACCACCCTCTCAGACCCAGGAACACCACTCAGCCTTCCTGAAGACACTGGAGAGTATGAATGTCTCCCCAAATACCAAACAAGGTACTCACAAATCACCACATAGGTGGTAATCCATTACATATGGAAGAAGTAATCAGGGACCTAGGGACACAAGTGGACAGTAACCCCACATGTGACACTCACATTGCCAACGTGGCTAGGAAGTCCACCTATATTGGCCACCTTATCATGAAAGGATTCACATCTACATCAAGAGAGGTCATTGTGCCCCTGTACTCTTCTCTTATCAGGCCCATAATTGAGTACAATGCCCCATTTGGGATGTACCATACCCGACACCTGCAGCAGTTAGAAAGATCTCAAAAGTACCTCACCAAGAGGATAAAGGGTCTCAAACATTTGTCATATGCTGCCTGGCTGACAACACCCCAGCTGTATGCAGTCACATACTGCATACTCAGAGGCAATGTATGCCCGATGTACAAGGTCATGTCCAATACAGAATTGATGGACATGCTCCACCTCAGAAAATCCAAATCCATCAGAGCCGCGAGAGCAACAGATGTCAACCTCAACACATAAATAAATAGGATGTGCTGGAGAGACAGATTCATAACCCAGAGGCTCCCTACACTCTGGAACAGAATCCCACTCCATGTTAGGCAGAGCCCCTCACTGACTCTCTTCAACATGAATCTTGCCAAGTGTATGGGAGATCATAGATTTACACTGGGGGTCTTCACTGTGTCACGTCTAGACAGAGGCACAGTAAAGTAAACCCTAAATGGGCATAATATTCACATAGCAAGGGGTGGCGAAAGCCACACACACTCTGGCTAGGCTTATAACTGCCCTAGGGCAGATAGCCTAGTATAAACCTATGAACCTATGAAGATACAAATTGTACAGGACACTAAGGATAATCACAAGGCTTTCTTAACTGATGGTAGGAACCTTGTTGGGAATTCACAGATATGCTCTGAATTACCAAATATTACAAACAATACACCAAACCCACACACATTGCCAACATCCAACCTGACAAGTTCAGTGCAAACCCCCCCCCCCCAAAAATGCCAAATATCTATCCCAGCAGAGTGCTGGCCCCCTGACATTGCAGATGCTGAGGTAACAGCCAGCATCTTCAAAGCAAAATACACAGCATCAATGGCACGAGATGGTGTCCTGGGCTGTGTCCAACATGAACTCCAAGAAGAATGGAACGCCAAATAACACTACTGCTCAATTTCAGCCTTACCACAGGATATGTACCCAAAGAGCAGAGTACAGCAACAGTGGTCCCTCTCCACAAAGGTGGTGCCTGAATGGATAAAGCAAACTATCACCCCAGAATCCTGACAAGCTTGGTCTGCAAAGCTATGGAAGGGATCATCATGGACCTCAGAAATAAAGATATTGGGGACCTACAGACACTGGACCCTACCCAGCGTGGCTTTCTAAAGGGCAGATCCTGCCCCTTAAACATGTTTGACTCATTTGAAACAGTCATCAAGGCCATTGATGAGGGGAATGTGGTCAACACAGCCTATCTGGACCTTGCAAAAGCCTTCCATACAATACCCCATGTGTTCATTATAGATAAGCTCACCAGCTGAAATATAAACCCCTATGTCAGTAGATGGGTTGCAAACCAGCCCAAGGACAGAACTGACATGGTCAGAAATGCTGCAGCCATGTCAGACTACAAACCAGCTACAACTGGCATCCCACAAGGCTCGGTCCTGGGACCTCCCTTGTTTGGTATATATTTCCCATAGGTACAGGCCAACATGGAAGGACTGTGTCTGAACAAGGTTGCACAATTTGATAGATATCTTGCATTTGACAACCATGTGGCTGTAGTGGTTACAGAAACATAACATATACCCACCTAATCATGAAGGTAGTCAGATCTAGATCAGGGGAGGTCATCGTGCCTCTTCAGTCATCCTTTATCAGCCTCACAATTGAGTACAATGGCCCCTGTGGGATGTACCTCAGCAGACATCTCCAGCAACTGGAAAGACCCCAAAAGTACCTCACCAGGAGGATCAAAGAGCTCGAACAGATGCCATGTGTTGCCTGATTAAACAAACTGCAGCTCCACACAGTGCCATACTGCCTGGCCAGTGGCAGTCTGTGCCTGATGTATAAAGCCATGTCCAAGCTGGAATCAATGAACATGCTGCACCTTGTACAATCTGAATGCCAGTGAGCTATGCACATGAGAGACCTGAACCCCAGCACTGACATACATAGGACATGCTGAAGTGATTGATCCATAACCCAGAAGCTCCCTCCACTCTTGAGTAAACTCCCAGTACAGGTTAGCCAGAGAGTCCCTCATTGACTCTCCTCAACAGGAATCTTGATGAGTTGATGGGAGTTGGTAGGTTTACCCTGGGTATCACTGTTATGTCATGGGTAGACAGAGGCACAGTATACTAACCTTGAAATATGTCATGTCAAAATCCAGTTACAATGTGTGTTGAAGGACAAACACACTCTCTGACTAGCAGTAGAAATGGCCTAGGGCACATTGCTAGTGTTTGTCAATGTCCACCCAAGTTGCAGAATACACTACCAATGTTGGACAAGCCTGGTTAAAGTAGTCCATATCCGAACAAAATTCAACCTGGTCATATGTGCACAATTGGCCCTTAACCAGTCTGGTGTGCTCACTATGAATATTTAAAGCAGTGATAGGACTGAAACCCAGGATACTGTCCACCACAGTGAAAGTACTGAACCAGTACACTATACGATATTACAGTGTTTGGTCAGTATGAAAGGATGTTGACAACTGTATGCAAACTATCCCATGGAAACCCTGCAGGCACAGTAAAATCTCTGTTGGGTTCAGACACAAAGCAGTTTGGCAGTAAGTACACAACATGACTCCCAACACATAACTATAAATGTGAAATATTGTTGAAGTTCACACACAACCACAAATGTGGTGGACTGCAGATTTCAACATATGGAAAGCACACACTGGGCATGCTCGCACACTTTGATAAATGAGACATATGTCAGGCAACAAGCCATGGAAAGCCTGAACTGGGCATGCTCACACACTTAGGCCATGTCTCAGTTTAGCAGTTGGTCACACATATCTGGTATTTGTATGTGTTAATCCAGGAACCAACCACAATACAGCAGTCTGCCCAGTGCACACAGTTAAATGACTACAGAGACATAAGTTAAATAGTGGATCCCTCTCATATTCAAACATTTTCCACAGATACAGAAGTTGTTCATAGAAACAGGGAAAGCTATGGAAATAAAGACCTGCAAACAGTTTATCAGCAACAAATATTGTGCATCTGAAAATTAAATATATGGGTGTAGAGGTCAATACTAGGCTGTTTGCCCTAGGGAATACAAGCTTAGCCAGAGTGTGCTTGGCATCTGCCTCCCCAGTACAGTAGGCTACTGTGCCTCTGTAAAGTAGGTCACAGAAGGCACCGTTTAAGGCTAGTGTGCTGTGCCTCCATCAAGCAGGGACACAGTGGAGATCCCAGGGGTTGGATTTGCAATGCCACATCCATGTGGCTGGTGCTTGCTGGAAGATGGTTGGCAAGGACTTATAACAGTAATTGGGCATCAATTACAGACTGAGGGGAGCCTTATCTGCAGCGTCTGGACAATGTCACTGTCAACACCTTGAAGCAATGAGTTTGAGGGATTGAAGTGTCGTGCCATTACTGTTCAGAGGCATCCTCCCTCTGTGGGATATTGCTCTGTAATGTATTAGCTCCCTCCTTCTGTTGTACAGCTTATATATGTCTAGTGTTCACCAGACAGGTCTCCTGTTGTGGAGGAGTCATGGGTTTATTTGGGATAGCATGATCAATGCAAACCTTCCAGATGCTCATAGAATGCTGTTGTCAAGGATTATGCAGAGTGGCCTGTATAATCCCCCAGCATGGGTCCTTTGAAGTCTTCCACCCCAGTCTTCACAAGTGCAAAGTCTGCTTTTGATAAATACTTTGATTGCAGTGACTTCCTTGCCTGGGGGTGGGGATGGGATATGGATGTTCAGGGAAAGTTGGGTATGGTCAGATATTAACAATGGTGGTCTACCTCTACTGTGGAACATACAGTCCCCATGTTGCAGATGGTCAGGTCCAATATCTATTCCCCTTTGCGGCTGTAGTGAGTGGTCCTGCCATAGCACATGGATTCACAAATTGTAGTGGCTGTAGGGTGATGTTGTTGCGGCCTGAGTAGTTCCCCCACACAATATACCTGTACCTGACGTTAACCACTGTAATGGTGTATGTGAACACCTTCATATCCTACACTGTTCCCAGGTAAGCAAAGTGTGTGTCCTTGATATGGGGGGGGGGGTCTGAACTGGTTGTGTTGTGTGTTACAGGTCCTGTGGTCACGAAGCATGGTATAAAACATAATCTGACAGTGCTGATGTGCATATCTGACCTGAAGTAGGCGGCTGTTACTGCATATACATGCTACCCCCCTAACTGACAGATAGTAATAGATGTACATACTTCTATATAAATAATGATGTCAGCACCCTATAAATACTGCAGGAGAAGGGAAGATACCCAGTAATTCAAATAGCGTGCTCTGCTGATGTGTCTCTCTCAAGTGTCATAATATAGTTAGGTAGGGGTTTGAATCCTGAAAATGCTCAGTGTGTGTTTGGGTGTGGGGGGTTAGTGTGTGTGCAATTCTGTGTGAAAGAAATGTCCCTTTTGGCAACTAGAAGAACACACTGCATGATGCACATTCCTCTTTCTAAACACTGATGATGTCAGCACCCTATAAGTACAGCAGGAAAAGGTTAACCTCCCAGTAATGCGAATAGCGTGCTCTGCTAATGCGTCTCTCTCAAGTGTCATAACATAGTTAGGTAGGGGTTTGAATCTTACAAATGCCATTTGTGTTTTTGTCACACAGTTTGTCCATGTGTGTGGGGTGTTGCTCTTAATATTGTATGACATAGATCATATCAGTAATGTCAATGCACACATGAGGTATGTGTGTGCCACATAGAGATATGCACCTGTGACCTTAAATAGTTCCCATGTGTGAAGCCTGCCTCATGTGAATACATGTAATTTGCATTACACAACTTTATGACTGTGGTTTTCTGTGCAGGGGCTGCATTTGGTATGTGAATATACAGTGAGAGTAGTCTATGGTGTCATCTTACCAGCGAGGGAAACACTTCTGGTCTGGAGCATATAGTCCACATGTTGGTGATGAACAGGTGCAGCATGTTTTCCCCTCTTGTGGGAGTGGTAACAAGTTGTTCCATAGCAATTGAATGTATGGATTCTAGGAACCTTACACCTAGGGTGTTGGAGCTAAAGTAATGCTCCCAGTATATGTGTGGGTAAATGAATCTGCCCAATATATTGTTGTTTGGAGACACCTGCAGATATTCATGTATTCTTAAGTAGGCCAAGTGGGTTACCTGGGTTTGGGAGTATGGTGTGTGCCCGGCTATGAACTGAAAGGCAGTCTTACCCAAAGCTAGTTGCACATGGATAGTCTCTGATGCTTCGTGCTGTGCCACCAACCTGGAGGTGTGTGTATCTTTGATGAATATTGATACTCCCCTTCCTGTTCTGTTTCAGTGCAAGTTTTGGGGCCGACAAGCATGGTATGAGGTATAACCTGCCAGTGCTGGGGTGCTTTTGGGGGCCTTGAACCAGGATCCTGTTACTGCACAGATATTGATGTTCTCCATGCTAAGGACAGTTTCCGGTGCATGCATCTTGAGGTTTACACTGCTGGCGTTGAGTAGCATTACTATTAGTTTCCTATCCCTTGTGATACCTATGGAAGTGGTCTTGTCTTTTGAGCCTTGCCTAAAAAAGGCACTATGGGGTAGCAAGAGCCTTTGCCAATATTCAAAAGCCCATGGGTGACAGGTGCAAGCCGTCCCTAGCAAAGCAGTGTGGCTTGTCGAGCATGTCATCCCAGGCTGACATGCATTGGATGACCTTTGAATGATACTGAAACATAAGCCAATTGTTAAAATTGATCATCTTGTCTACATATTGTGGCATCACTCTTGGTGAAGGTAAGATGCTACTCAAGGTCAGGGTCATACCAGTCTGGGCCACATGCTCAGAGAGCTCCTGTATGTCTCTTATCATGTAGTCCAGAGAGGTACGTCTCAGGTCATTCACACTGGCATGGACACTGACTGAGTCATATTTGTACATGCCTTGGAGTGACCTGTGTGCTTGTGTTATGTGGCAGATCATAGCACCCGACAGGCATCTCACCGTGACCTTCTCCTTGTTCAGCCTGGTGAGCGGGACGTCAGTGTACCTGATGATAGAGGCACCTATCACAAGTGTAGCAGGTGTGCTGTTTAGCCTTACGTGCTGTGACTGTTTGGCACACTGGCTTTGTGAGCTATGTGTTTCATGCATTCTGTTCTGGGGTAGCGGTTGCTTGTGTGTCTGCTTTGGAGGTGTCTGCTGCTTAGGCAGACTTTTATTTAGAGACTCCGAGTATGTTTTCGTGTGTTTATTTGTTTGGATTGCTGTCATGGTAGGTCTATGTGAGAATGGAATTGTAGTGACTGTGGTTTCCTTCTCCTCCTGACAGGTTTTGCCAATACTGAGTTGAGAGAGCTTAAGCCTGCAGTTTGGCTATATGGTTGCATCTCTCACATGTGTTGGAATTTGTTGGGAGGGGGAGAGGGTTGTCTGTGTACATGAGGCAGTTGTAACATTGCCTCTAGGTTCCCAGATTCACCAGATGGACCGGAGAGGAGATTGACAACTGACCTTTGGACATGCTAGAATAGTATTGGGAATTCCTTTATAATTAACAACAAAAAGGACCAATGGGGAACAAGGTACTCAAGGTGAGTTTGGGAGGGTGTAGTGCTTTTAATTAGTGCTGGCATATATAAATGCTTTAGTGAGCAAGTGCCAGGTAACTCAAATGCAATGTCTTACAGGTAACTTAATTGCATAAATGACAAACACTAACTTTCTGTCAAGTGAAACAAGGACATACGTACAGTAAGCAATGCAGATGTCACTAGGGATCCACAGAGGCGCTGTAAAGCTGCGTTTCAGGTGGAATTAGTGTTTCAGGGAAATAAGCAAACAAGCATACAAACAAAGCTACATTCAGCAGGCATGGATCTAGTCTATGCTACAGCAAACAAAGTGTACCAATTTCACTAAGAAACAGTTCAAATATGCAGGCACTATAAGCCTTTAGCCAGAAATTCCCAGCTCAGACGGGCAGAGTCCAGCCTCTCCTCCCACAAGAGTGCAGACCATGAACCTTCGTAATGTCAAATAACTGGCCTGAAGCCCAAGTGCTTAAACCAGTACTAATACACATTTATAATAACAGACACTGAGCCCTCAATCAGCAGTTCCCAACTTAATAGGCTGTATGCTACCTGTCCTGCCACCACAGTATCCCTGACATTTAATGAGACTCACCTCCTGTCATAGTTAGTTGTGTGTTTTGGGGCTGTCAAGCATGGTATGAGGTGTAACCTGGCAGTGCTAGGGTGCTCTTGGGAGTCTTGAACCTGTTGTCTATTACTGCACAGATATCAACATTCTCCATGCAGAGTAGAGGTTGTACTGCATGCATCTTGCGGTTTACATGTCCACCATTGAGTATCATTACTTCCATTTTCTTATCCCCTGTGCTACCTATGTAGGTGGCCTTCTGTTTACAGCCTTTCCACCACAATGCAAAGATGTGCAGACATTACACTATGGTAATTAATAGGGGTGTACCAAACAATACAATGACAATCATACTGTTAATGCATCAGGCATGTTGGGATATACCCACAATGATATCATTACACTGTACAGTTGACAACATGATAATATTACTACACATCTATGTAGTCACCCTGTGCATCAGCACCATGTTAACCGGTCCTGTATCGATGTTACAGATTGCAGGAGGTGGCACAGTTTCATCATATGCACAGGGTGTGTACTTGGTATGTCTGAGTCTGCCACTGATACAACCAATCGACATGTATGTGTGTGTGTGTTAGTGAGGGACAACCATAGAAGATGGGGCAATGTTGATGCAGTGTGTGCGTGTATGTGTTAGCCCTAGGTGTTAGCATTATGCATGTGTGTATGCATGCACACAGTTCCACCTCATGGCTGCCATATACGGGTGTTTGTGGACAGCCACAGACTGTACCTGCCAGGTCATACAGATCACTGTCTCTGGCCACTGACATGGTACCTGTGTCTGGCAGGGGTGCTACGGACAGTATCAGGTACTAAGCCAGACTGGGTAATGTCATCAGAAGCAGGTGGTTGATGCCTAGAGACATGTCCCTGCTGGGACTGTCCAGAGCCACGTGCACGTGGTCTCCTAGGGTGGTCTGATGACAGCACAGACCCAGCATTGCTGGGGCTGGTATTGGCACTATGGGAGTGGCCGTGGGTTTGTTGTCATCTGTGACGACTGCCAGCTACTGCTGTTGCTGGCATTCATTCACGTCGATGCCTCAACCATCCTGCGTTGCTCTGGCTCATGGACATGTAGTTGTGGAGCAGGTCTAATGTGTCCCCCCAACGTCTGTCAATGACCTCGGTGAAATTACGGATGGCAGCCGCAACGTCACACATTGTGTCATTCATAGCAGTGTGATGTGCTCTCAGCTCCCTCAGACCCTGTCTGGCGTACCGTTCCATATGTGACTGTGCTTGCATTACAGCCCGGAACATAGCTGAGGTTGAAAGACCTCTGTGGGCATGTCTGACAGGGGCAGTATGACCACTGATGCTCCCACGAGAACCCCTGGACATCTGCCTGTGTGTTACCATGTCAGGACTCTGGCCATGGCTGCAGTGAGGGGATGCATGTGCCACTGATACCACATTACTCTGGTCAATGCCCACTGTATGCTGTCCATCACCTAGGGATATTGGTGACAATGGATGTATTGGCAGGATGACTGTGCACATTGATGGGGTTGACAGCTGTGTACTGTCGATTGGCTGATCAACAATGGACCCTGGCACACCTCCCTGTGCCATTACACAGGTATCATCATTATCACTATCCTCAGCAGCAGATTCAGGTTCCCTGCTGCACACCACCAGAACAGCACCAGAACCTGTGAGAGGAAGACAGGAAACACAGTTTACAATGTGTACACAATGTTACCACACATGCACACATTCACACATGGGCACTTGCACACATGGGCACATGCACACATGCACACATGCAGACATGCGCACATGCACACATGAGCACATGCACACATGGGCACATGCACATATGCACGCGCGCATGCACACATGCACACATGCGCACATGGGCACATGCACACATGCACACATGGGCACATGCACACATGTACACATGCACACATGCACACATGCACACTCCTCAGTACATGAGATACAAACACACAGACACAAACACACCTGCAATCACACACATAGCAATACCATTTTAGGGTATTATTACTATTATTATCATTAGTATTAAAGGATTGTTATTACACACTCACCAGCATGGATTGGCTGCCTTGCTATTACACCAGGGGGACCTGCACAAATAAGACATTTATTGTCAGTGGGCACAACTGTGCCATTGATACTGTGAGTATGATACAGTTCAGTAGTACAACAGTTGGCTTTCACAGGTCTACTGCCGATATTGAGAATATCACTCTTGCACAATAATTACCAGGATAACAGCTACAAACACAGTACACACCTCGCACATGCATAAACTACCAGTGTAGGGAACAGTCAACTAAAGATATGGCATGTTACCTGCACGCTCCAAGTCCTCCTGCTGGGTGGCTCCAGCCTCCATCATTACACATGTGTGCAGATGTTGTTGTTGTTGGGCTGGAGCCACAACACTTAGGAGGAGCCCCTCGAGTCTGGTGAGGGGGGGGTGTAGAGCCGCCCCACCACCTGTGGCAAGCTGTTGCCTGTGGATATCAGACGCACGCTGACGGACATTTCTAATTAAATCACTGCAGTGATGGCGTACCTGCTCATATGTCCGGTTATGCATACCTATGTCATTTACCCAATAGACAAGGTCTTGCCACAGTGCAGCTCTCTCCTGCTGGTTCTGGCTGGTGCGGGAAAAGAGTGTGGCAAAATCCCGCACCAGGCTCTGGTGTATCTCCTCTTCCTCTGCAGCAGAGTACATGGGGTTGTGCTGGTGCACCATTGCCCTGGAAGGAAAAGAAAAATATGTGAGCAAGTGATATGGCACACATAATACTCTAATGTAGTGATATCACTGAACTGCCATGTATAGCATCTGTCTGTCTATTGGGGGATACACATGTAAATGACCACATATCAGTGCTCAGCCGACAACTCTGTGACAGTGCCTTGCACACTCCATACAACAAACAAGTATACTCCAGCAGTCGGCACACTGTTTGAGGTCCAATGCACAGCCTCACACTGAGAGTTTTTATCAAGGAAATGTATGGGGAACATTGTCAACCCATGCAATGCATGCAATGCACAGTACAAATGTCACTGGTAATGCACCGTAGTCTTTGTTGCCATAACCATACCTACACCACAGTCACATACAGGGAACCACAGCACAAAATATGGCAATGTAGTATGTTTGTATCCCAATACCTGACATATCTTTCTCTGGCCTCACACCAAGGACACACACTACCATGACAGACACAAAGTCATGCTGAGCAATCACACCATTACAGACCTTGCAGACAGTCAGTGGCACACTCATTCCACCTCACATAGTTGGTATTGCAATGAGTACATGTGTGTGTGCACTGTGTCATAGGCAGGTAGTATGCTCTTGGGCCTGGGCCTACAGCAGCATACTGTTATGCTACCTTGCCCCTTGGGACACATGTAATGTGATTGTACTTGCTCCTGTCAAACAGTTACAAACGGTGACTCATATGGCATACTACCTATCTGCATAACATTCAACAGGGATATGTCTGACATCTACTAATGGGGAGCCTTGCTTCTTAATGCTGGGTGGTTTACTCCAGGGTATGGCTTATTTGTGGGTAGGAACCTGTACCTCCACCATGTGCTCTTTACTGTGGTGCTAAGGATGACAGACATAGGTCATTTATGCTGTGGATATTGTGAGGTGTTACCATGGTTGTTGGACAACTGTTATGGGTGTGACTTAACTATGTATATCCAGCAGTGGTAACCTCTGTGTAGGTAGCTTGAGAGGCACTCTATCTGTAGTTTTGTCAGTCACTCTGCATAGGTAATGTGTTTGAGGGCATTATCACTGTTTGTTAGGTATGACTGTGTCCTTCTCCCTTTCTGTAGTTGTCATGGGAGGTACATACCATGTAGGACATTGTGAGGTGTAGAGGGGTACAGTGACCTACATTTCACTAGCTGACACACCATTTCTGCTGACATGTACCATGTACAGGTATTACAAGACTGGTGTGCCACTGTGAATATCAAAGGGGAGGCTATTGTGTACTTGTTTCCCATGTTCCCTCCTGACACATCCAGTAGTAGGCAGGCAACCACATATGTGGTGGTTAGTGGTGTGTTTTGGAACGGGGTATGGTACTCCTGTATCCACACTGGTGTTCAGTCCATGCCTTTGTCACAAGGCACCTGTTGCAATACATCTGCACACATGTGCCTCTCTCAGTATACATATATATATATATATATATATATATATATATATATATAGAGAGAGAGAGAGAGAGAGATATATTCATATACATACATATCTGTAGACGTTCATATCTGTCTGTATATGTGTATGTATCTATATATATCTATGTATGTGTCTATTACATAATATATGTATATAGTATACAGTATATATTTATATATATATATATATATATATATATATATATATATAGAGAGAGAGAGAGAGAGAGGGGGAGAGAGAGATATTCATATACATACATATCTGTAGACATTCATATCTGTCTGTATATGTGTATGTATCTATATATATCTATGTATGTGTCTATAACATAATATATGTATATGCATATTCTATCCATCTATCTATATATGTTCATAGGTTCATAGGTTCATAGGTAGCTACTAGGCTATCGGCCCTAGGGCCCATACAAGCCTAGCCAATAAATGTACCCTGGCTTTCGCCACCCAAGAAAAGTATTTTCCTATGCCCCTGTCGAGCATAGCCACAGAAGTGATCCCCGGGGTGAATTTCTCATTTCCCATCCAATCATCAAGATCTTTCTTGAAGAGTGCTAATGAGGAGCTCTGTTTGACATAGATAGGTAGTCTGTTCCAGAGTATGGGAAGTCTCTGGGACAGGAATCTATCCCTCCAGCATGTTCTGTTTATTGTGGTGACAAGGTTAAGGTCCCTAGATCATGTAGCTCAGAGGGATTGGGATTTCTTTAAGTAGAGCATGTCCAACAGCTCTGGTTTGACATAGCTTTGTATGTTAGGCAGAGATCAACCCTGAGTAGGCGATATGCCTTGGAGTCAAGCTGTAGTTTTTTGAGACGGTCTGCATAAGGCATCTGTTTGAGGCCAGTAATCCTCTTTGTGAGGTATTTCTGTGGTCTTTCCAGTTGTTGTAGTTGTCTTGTGAGGTACATACCAAAAGGGGAGTTGTACTCTATAATGGGTCTAATAAGTGATGAGTAGAGGGGAACAATGACCTCTTTTTTCTGGATGGGAATCCTTTTGTGATGAGATGAGCCATGTAGAAGAATTTCCCGACCACTATGGCAATGTGATTATCAAAGGAGAGACTACTGTCCACCTGTGTCCCAAGGTCTCTTATCACATTTTCGGCATTAAGTAGACTACCAGCTATGTGGTAGTTCATGGGTACAGAGTTTTTACCAAAGGGGATGACAATACACTTTTTGGCATTGAGCTTCAGGCCATGGCTTTGACACCAGGTATCTGTCTCAGTGAGGCCCTTTTGTAGTTTGCCCACATCATTAGGAGTTGCGATTATGGCTCCTATTTATTTATTTATTTTTATTTTACATTTGTTGACCGGGCTAGTCTAGCTGGATATATTTCCATTTTCAGTAGAGGCCCGGGGAGAAAAGCTCCACACAGAAATACACATAAAAAGCAAAAAAACATACAATCAAAAAGCAATATCAACAATAACAAACAGCAATATCAACGTCAAAATAAAAACTTAATTAAGAAAATATATCAAAATTATAATTTGTATAAGTATCAAAAATCCATGTTGAAGGATGAGATGACAGTGTGAATATAGGGTGATCCTAGTTTGCAGTCATCTGCAAAATTTGTTAGCCAAAGACCTTCTGTGTTGGCCTGCACTTCAGAGAAGTAGATACCAAACAGGAGAGGACCCAGGACTGAACCCTGTGGTACTTCACTTGTCACTGGTCTGATGTCAGATTTGGAATACGCTACTTTCATAGTGTGGGTTCTGTCCGTGAGCCAGTTGGCAACCCATCTTATGGCATAGGGATTTATACCTAGTTTAGTGAGCCTATCTATAATTCCAGAGTGGGGGATGGTGTTGAAACCCTTGGTGAGATCTACATAAGCTGTGTGAACCATTTTTCCATCATCTATGGCTTTGGTGACTGCTTCAAATAAGTCAATCAGGTTTAGGAGACATGATCTGCCTTTTACAAATCCAAACTGAGTAGGGTCCAGAGTTTGGAGATTACCAATGTCTTTGTTTATGAGTTCCATGATGATACGTTCCATGGCCTTGCAGACCAGGCTCATCAGGCTAATGGGGCGGTAGTTACTGGGGTCCATCGTGGCTCCCCCTTTGTGGAGTGGGATAAGTGTCACGGGTCACCATTCAGTGGGTACAAAGCCTGAGGTGAGGCTATGATTGAACATGGTACTTAGGTAGGGTGCCAGTTCATTCAGTAGTTCATGTGGAACGCAGCCTGGGATATTATCAGGTGCCATGGATGCTGTGTTCTTGGCTTTGGAGAGTGTGTTTTTTACCTGTGCAGCCGTGATTATAGGAACTTTGCATTCTTCCAGTATAGAGATGGGCCCTCTAGGGGGTGAGAGGGGGTAAAGTTAGCACTGAACCTATCTGCCAGGATGTTGGCAATATCAGTTGGTTCTGTATATTTAGTGCCATTATGCTGTAACTCAGTGCAGATATAAGTGTCCCCATTTAGATTCTTGACATAGCTATAGAATACTTTGTGGTTGTCTTTAGAGTCAGTGGCAATTTTGTTTTTGTAACTAGCTTTGGAGGATTTTATGAGGGATCTCAGCTTCTTACTAAGGTTGACCAGGGAGTTCTTCCAGTCATGGGATTTTACTTATTTTTGCAACAGTTTCTTTCTTCTGTTGTAGAGTTTGTTTATGGCAGAGGACCAGCAGACTGGCTTCCTTTGTCTGGAGGATAACATCTCGGTTCTGTTAGGGATAGCATGATCCATGCACTCATACAAGTGCTTTTACAGTGCATTTGTGTAGGATTCGGCAGTCATACCTCTATTGTCCGTCTGCATGCGTGTCATGAAGTTTGCCACTTCTGTCTTAAGAAGTGTGAAGTTGGCTTTTGAGAAGTTTGTTACGATGGTTTCCCTAATTGGGGCTGGGGGTGGGATGTGGATGTCTAGGCTGATTACCTTGTGGTCGGATCTGACCAATGAGGAATTGACCGCTGGTGTGGAACACCGGTTTCCCATGTTGGTGATGACCAAGTCTAGGATAGTGCTGCCCCTCGTGGGTGTGTGAATAAGTTGATCCAAGGTGTTGGTATTTATGAATTCTAGAAAATGTTGAGCAAAAGAGTTGGTACATGAGTAGTTTTCCCAGTTAATGATGGGGTAGTTGAAATCACCCATTATTAGGGTGTTGGGTTGTACCCTAATACTTTCCAATGTATCAAAAAATGAGGGGTGTGAATCCTGGGGCATGGTGGGGGGTCTGTAGCAAGCTACAATTTGGATTGCGGTCTTGCCCAGAGTTAGTTGCACTTGGATAATCTCAGATGCATTATGCTGTGCAACTTGCCTGGAGGTGTGGATATCCTTAATGAATATGGACACGCCTCCGCCTTTAGGGCTTCTTTCTGGGTTAGGTGGCCAAAAGGTGTGGTATGATTTAAAGCCTGGTAATGCAGGGGTGCTCTCTGGAGCTTTGAACCAGGTCTCTGTCACTGCACAGATGTCACAGATGTCACCGTTTACGGTGGTGAATTTGTCATTTGGACCTTGCCTGAAAAAGGCACTATAGGGGTGGCAAGAGTCTTAGCCAGTATCCGGAATCCTAAGGGCGATAGGTGCAGGTCATCTCTGGCAAAGCATCGTGGACTGTCGATCATGTCGTCCCAGGCAGACAAATACTGGATCCCCTTAGAATGACACCAGAAGCTTAGCCAATTGTTGAAGTCAATCATTTTATCCTTGTACTGTGGTATCATTCTGGGTCTATTTCTACATCCCTCTCTATCTATGTATACATATATGCATATTATATATAGATACATATATAACTATACATACATACACATATAATATATATATATATATATATACCTTTTTATTTACACATACAAATACACACTAACATACTGCTAAACATCCATTACTGTACAAACTACATTGTACGTTGCACTATAACCTACATTGATATGTGCACATAGCATCCTTCACATACATATGTATGTCCAGCCTTCACTAACAGTTGCAGTATGCCCCCTGCCCTATGCACATCTTCATATATATATACATATATATATATATATATATATATATATATATATATATATATATATATATATATACACAGACTGCTAACACATATGGAGGGTTCACAGTATGTAGACTATTACATTATTAGTTTATATTACCTTTGTTAGACACTGCTGTTTGTGATGGCTTGCTGCTGGTTAGCTTGCTGTTCTGTATTGTTTTATTTTCGGCTGTCTGTGTCTCTTTTTCATTTTTTTTTTTTTTTTTTTTTTTTTCTCTCTCTCTGTCTCTCCCTCCGGATGTTGCAATGAAAGTATTGTATGTGTGGACTGGGAGTACAGGCTGCTTTTGTAGGTATATGCACATGTGCATGTGATGGCCTCTGCACCAATTGTTAGCCAGCATTTGCTAATTGCATGCAGCCTGCTGTGTGGTAATTGCAGTTCTCACTGTGCTTTCAGGACAGTGCTATAAAATGTTAGGTTAGGTAGGTGTAGCCCTTTCAGATTTTCAAGGTGGAGACCATGCTGCTATGCTGTGGACACTGTTGTGTGAATGTAAAGGTTGGTATGTCTCTCATATTTCAGGCTGTGTTGTAGGCACTGGCATGCATGTTGTACTGACACCTGACTATTGCTTCCTCCAGTTTATTCTTCTCAGTGTGTATGTTAACTGACACCTAATAATACAAATACTGTTTAAATGGGAGTATGTGCTTTCCTGTGGGACTTGTGGAGTAACTGGTTTACAGCAGTGGCTCTTGCAATTTGTTGCTATGGCTTCACTATTTGGCCTTTACATGCATTCCTTGAATGCCTGCTAAGTGTCTTTACTGGAATGTGTTGCTATGGCTTTCCTATTTTCCATTCACATTCACTCCTAGTAATGCTTGCTATATTTCTTTTAGCAGCAATTCCTTATATGTTTGTTGTGGTTTGGTGGTACTGCATGCAGTCTGGTCTGGCAAGGTGTGGGGCTTGACATCTACAAGGGTATTTTATTTTGCTGCTGAGCAGTAGTGGTGCCTTGTACTTTGTACTAACAGTTATGGATAGCAGGCACATGCAGTGCTTGTAAACTGCTATACTGTCCTTCTGTTATTAGTTGGATACCTCCTTTGATATTTGTGGGTTGTACACCTACATGTGGGTGTGCTTGTGGAAGCTATTCTACAGCTATTCACAGAGTGTGTGACAGCAGACAGAATGATATGCCTGTGAGTTTGTGACACTTGCAGGCCTCAGATACTCTCAGGTGTATCTTTTATCAGCCTCAGGGAATGGTTCATATCAGTAGGCTACACCCGTGATATATTTCAGATATTCTGCAGTTGTGACTGTGGGGTATTTTGAGCATATATATTAATACACCATTTCTGACATGCAAGTAGTGCATACTTTCAGTAGTTGACAGTTACCATTACATGGGATAAAACACCTTTCTGCCTACTGTTAGTACATTTCACAGGGAGTCAGTGGGGCACAGTTAACATATGTTTTCAAATCAGGGACATCCCTGTAAATCAGTCACAGTTGCAAGGTCTGGCCTCTTACCTGTTCAAATATGGCAGTGTTTATCCTGCTCTGATAGTGTGTGTAGTTTGCAAGATGCTACTGTCACATTATTACCTACTAGCTACCGACTAGCATAGCTATTTCTCTTCTCACACTAATGTTATACAAATCCACAAGAATTGCCAGTAAAGATACAAGAAAAACTTTGTGTAATAGTCTCCCTATATTCCCTTTACATTCAGTCCTACTATTTCATGGTATATTGCTTTCAGCGCAAAGCTCTTGTATATCAGTCATGACTTAGTGGTAAGTCATACAGACTAGTGTTTCCAAGGTCCTGGGTTCGAGACTGACAAAGGAATTTTATTTTGCTGCTGAGCAGACTACAGGCCTTGTCATTCAGAGTGACTAAGGCACTTTTAAGCAGTTGTAAGCAGGTTAGTGCTGGTTTGCACTGAGCTCAAGCATGCGCACTGTTGCTTAGCTTCGCGCACACATGCTTAGCTAAGCGCACACAAGCGCACACCCGCTTACTACTGCTTAAAAGTGCTTACTCTCGCGCACACCTGCGCTAATTTCTTTGAAAGAAAAGAAAATGGGGAGATAGGAAAGTGGTGAAAAAGGGGGCACAAAGAGAGTAGAACAGTAGGAAAACAAGCTCAGGATTTGCAAGAAGGATGTAGGAAAGGCCCATATCTGCCCATTTCTTTATCAGCAGCAGTTGTGCATATGTCTGTAATTTGGTGTGAAATTTGAAACCTTCCACCCCTGAGAGAGGGGTGAGGACAACAAAATATGTTGTACAGCCAATTGTAATTACCACTTCACATGTCCAGCAGACATGTCTGCAAAATGGGCAGCTATGTATGGGGTGTAATTTTTTTGCAGGAACAGAGTGCCCTTTTTTTATTTTTTTTTTCAGGTGAGAGTGGAATGTGAGGTACAGGAAGTAGGTATATTTGGGGAGGTAGGTAGGGGAGGTTAACAGACAAGACAAACAAGATGCATACAGGGGCGGAGTAAGACACATGTGGGGGGGGACACAATTGATGGGGACGGATGTTGGGATATCGCAAGCCCATGAGCCCACAGATGGCAACAGTGGAACTGAGATCCCCACCCATGGGCAGTTGCCACTGTGCCTTCACAGCCCAGGACGGGGCTGTGCTGGGGGCTGTGTAGGATGGACAGCAGGGACACCCGTGAGTTGTGCCACCCGAACCTCAAGCTGGCATAGGGGTTCAAGCACAGAATGCCTGATCTCGCTACGCACCACAGACCGGACACTTTGGAGGGTGAGTGGACAGTCTCCTCCTGCCACGCTTGTAGAGGGGGGATGAGCCCCATCCCCTGCAGTGCTTCCACCCGAAGGTGGCACAGGGCCACCGGAGGAGGTTCCGGCCTGGGCACTAGTGCCAGGTGCACTCGTCAGCTGAGGTGGGAGAGGTGGGTCCGCTGGAACCCGCCTTCCCTGTTGTCCTATGTTTAGAAATATTTTGTGACATTTTGGGTTAGTAACAAACAATACCATTCAAAATTAGTTGAAACAGCATGCATCAGTATTCCCATTAACCAAACACCCATGAATTCCAAACATTGAACAGCAAGCATAACACATGCATATTTTGAACAACAGTACATAATCCAACAGCATGCAGGGTCGATTGATGGCAACAGGCCATCAGGTTTGGATATGTGAACAGGGCACATGCAGCAACGTACGTGCAAATATGTTTGAACCAACAGGACAGATGTCCATTGGAATTAATTGTGAATACACATACCCAGTTTGTTGTGGAATGGCATTATTTGTGAATATAGGGTAGGGTGAAGAAATATTTCATTAACAACTTCAACTACCTATACATATGCTGTACATCTCTAATAGCTGCAGATATATATACCCTACAGGTCTCAGTACAGTTTCCTATATGTAACTTTAGGAATGTTGGTGATGGGACTGTTACTGCTACATTAATATACATTGCATTTTTATTCATACACATTCATATCTGGCTATGTTCAGGTACAGCATCCTGCTACATTTCATTTATATGGCTCTAGACAACTGTGGATGTTCATTATTTCATACAACCATACTGTCTCCATATTGCAAGGGTACAGCAATATATCCAAATTGTGGGACAGACACATTCCAGCTTCAGTACTTTATTTCAAACATTTCACTTTTTGGTTGTGGCTGTCTCATTCATTTCATTATGTACTGACTGCAGTATACTTTATTCAGAAGTTATAACAGCTTTCTTGGTCGATTCATACCTGTTTCTCACACTCTCACTTGTTTTATTTTTACAATTCAAGATGGTACTTTATTCTAGGTGTTATTAACATGTCATACTTGATTACAACAATCCTTTTCAACAGACTCACTTGTTCCATACGGCAGATTTTCTAAGGGGATGTATTTGACACATGTCTATTGTCTTTAGCTTGTTTACCACTGATTTTCAGGCTGCAGCAGGTCATCTGATATTACACTTCAGGTGGGTAATCACTATTTCAGACTTGTTTAATTTTTATTTCTGGATTACAGGCTGCATCACTTATCTAATCATACAGTACTAGCAGAATCTTTCTTCTAATGTTATTTGAACTTTATTAATATGTAACAACAGTGAACTCTTTTACAAGCTGTCTCAATTATATTGCATAACAATTACAGAAATATAATTACTAACCTGCCTGGTGGCGGAACTGCTCCAGCCTATCACCATAGGCTTGCCGATTCGCAGAGCACACACCTGCAGCTGTAATATAAATGAAGTAATATTGGAACATACATCTCCATAATATCAGCTAGGATAATTCCTTACATACATAATTACATGGATACTTACTCAGTAGTGGGGCGTTGGGCATTTGTCGGGCCTCCTGGATCCAACAGTTCAGTTGGTCCTGCTTCCATCTTTTCAGGTTTGCATGGTGGTGATGGACCTGTTCACCAGTCCTTGGTATGCCTGTGGCACTGGTGAGATCATGTGCCAACCGATTCCACGCATCTGCCTTATATGCACCCCACAGAACCTGGCCCTGCATGAGTTGAGCCTCATGATCGTGGACTAGGAGCCAAACCATGTATTTGGACTCCGCAACACCCCACCTCTGTGCTCGGAAGCGACTTACCCTCTCCTACACCTGCCATCCTGACTGCAAATCGGTTCCACAATCAGTTATGCTGTGTATTCCCACCTATGGGGCTTATATATGCCGTTTGTCCCACACTTATCTGTGATTGGCCATTTTGGAATTGTATCAGCTTCACAAAACCTGCTTGTCATGCTTCTATTTCCATTCATTCCTATATATATGCTAATACTGCATTTTTCAGTACAGCTGTCATGGCGTAGTGGTTCAGTACTTTGACTATGATACACAGTATCCTGGGTTCGAGCCTGGGCATTGCTTTTTTTTTATTTTACTACTGTCTAGACAGGCTAGGAGGTGTGTCTGTTTAAAGGTGGCTTTCATACAGGTTGCTCAATGTTGCCCGCCGGTAAGCCAGTTGGCTCGCTGCGCAGCTCCGCGCAAATGGGTTACGCTGGTTAACACGTTATTTGGCTATGAGCACGCATATTACGCTGTGAGAAATGTTGCGCAACTATGGGCACACAGTTTCAGTGTGTTAAAGAACTGCTCAACTCCGGGCACTCATATTACACCTGTTAAACCACTGGTCACCTACGGGCAAACATACTCAACTTGCTAGAGCGCTGCTCAGCTATGGGCACTCATAAACTATTTTATTTTTTTATTGTGTCAGATTTCTTCATAAAAACATGGCCCATTTCATTGCATTTTACTTAAATTATAATTGTATATATATATATATATATATATATATATATATATATATATATATCTACATATATGTCAGGGGATTGTTTCGTGCTTATTTCACTAAAAATAAAAAATGATGTTGTTGGGGCTCGAACCGTGACTACCTCCTCTTTGGCCAACGTCTCTACTGCTACGCTATTGCTACTTGGCTTATTTTGCATATTTAGATCTTATATGCTTTTTCAATGACTGCTAACTGTGGCTGAGCGAAGGGCACACCCACGCAAACGAGCGCAATTACGGGCAAACATTTTTGAAATTAAAAAAAAAATTAAACTGTTCATTTTTACGTTTTACATTTCAGTTGGGTTAATAGTCTGTGGGGGCATGTGTGCTGTTGTGTTTCTTGACATTTCCGCGGACTCGCTCGTGGGAGTTTCCTTTTGGGACTGTGATTCTTCTGGGGGCATGTCCCTTTGCAGGACTCGCCATGCGGACACACCCCCTACATTGCTACATGGACCGTGTTAGCCTAGGGTGTGATTCAGCATGCCCTCATGAATATGCATGGCATGCTGACATCACGCTGTTTAACTGCAGCCTCCGTGTCAGACTTGCTAACTCTTACACGGAGGCTTCGTGAATCCTGCCCTTGGTTATTCCTTGAATACTTTATTCACTTTAGGATATTCAATTCCTTCAGTAAAGGAGAAATTGTCCGAGTGTATTAAAATGCTTTACTTCTATATGCAATATATACTCAGGAAAAAAAAATAATGTTTGCTTTCTTGCAAAACAAAATTTGAAATACGTCAAAATTGATATGCTTTTACATCAGTTGCATTAAGTGCAAAAAAAGCTTAATTTTGCAAAATAAATGCATTATCTACCTGCTATTAAGGTCTAAAAACTGAAAGTATATAAGTAGAAATAAGGCTGAAGGATGTTTTCATTGCATAAAAGTATATGTCTGAAATGGTGTGTGCATATGAGAATGTGTTTTACCTTTAATAAAACATTTTTAAAAGCAAATCAGTGTATTTTGTCAAATGGCTTGAATATCATAAGACTGTAAATCCTATGCAGACAAGATGATATACATTACAGAAGCTTCAATCAGAAATATTCTTGGAAAATATTTTGCAATTTACTTTCATCATACTATACAGTAGTTTAGAGCTGTATAAACTAATGCAAAATGGTGAATAATGTTATCTTGGTAGGCAGTATATCTATTCAAGTTCGTTCTGTGAAATGTCCCTCTCTCTCTCTTGGTATTCATCCATAACAGGCATGTCAGAATATACTTTTTTCTATATTTGCTAGTTATAATATATACTACCTTGTCTACCTACTGACGTAATAAAAAATTGTAAGATTGCAATAATACAATTACTAACAACTTGTTTTGTCCTGTTTCATTATTAAAAGACTGAGTCTTCTCCTTTTTATGTTATAATGTATGGAATTTCATGTTCTACTTCAACACTTTTGATGTGTTTATATAAAATTAATAGCTATTGAATTTCTGCAATGATAATACTTTTCCTAAGTTGAATGTTTGAAGGTGTGTGTGTGTGTGTGTGTGTGTGTGTGTGTGTGTATGTGTGTGTGTGTGTGTGTGTGTGTGTGTGTGTGTGTACTCGTGTACACGCATGCATGTTTTTGTGAATGTGTGTGTGAAATTCCTCACCATTCAGAATCTTAAAAATCTTGCCAACTGTCATATTTTATCTTAATATTGTCTTCTACTAATGTATTTTTAAGACCAAAAAATGCCACATATGATATTACCCAGCTTTCATGGAGGAATACAAGTGGAATGTAAATTATGCATATTAAATAATGCACTCAATCTACGTTAAGCATAATTTTATGAATTTACCTGTCCCAAGAGGTTAGACAGAGTATGTTCGACTGTGCTGCCATTTACCTTTGTTTGGAGTTGACGAAGGAAGCTGGTGATATTGGCAGAACCTGATTGCGTGATGTAGCCATAGGACATTTGTTGTTTTGCAGGGAGGTTGTGCAACCTCATGATCTTTAGTCAACTGTTGGTGGCACCAGAGAACTTTAACAATCTGGTGTTGTTTGAGTGCAGGGAAGGACAGACATCTTGACATCATTCCATGTCATTGTGATGGTGTAATCACTGCTAGAGACAACACTGCAAACTGCACCACCATACTTTGATATTTATTTATTTATTTATTACATTCGTTAACTGGGCAGTGTCTGACTGGCCCAGGAGCCCATTTTCAATAGAGGCCCGGGGAGAAAAGCTCCACATGTAGTAACAAAGCTTACAATAATAATAATTATTATAATACAGTAGTCAGTACAAAACACAAACAGCAGTGTACACAAGTATACAAAGTATGAAGTACAAGCCATTGAAAACTTATGCAGAATATTAATTACAAAGACAGTGTGCATAAAATAAATTTGGAGACAGTATGCATGCATATCAACAGTGATGTAAAAGGCAGTAAGGTAATTACTATTCCATACGTATGTACAGTATAGCTGGAATCAAAGAATCCTTGTCCATCAATTAAAACAGTGTGAAAACTGTTATAGGTCAGCAGAGTATGTAGAGAGATGGAGGGAGTATAGTAGGAGGCAAAGCAGAGAAATAAGGTACAGGGAGGTAGCAAGAAATTTGCCTTGGGAGTAACAGGAGCAGCACCAGTGTTTGGCTAGGTAGTTCTTTAAGAGTTGTTTGAAATTGTGGTGGTGAGGATTTTGTGTGATGGACTGTGGAAGAGTGTTCCATAATTTGGATATTTTATGGGAGTAAAGGGAGTCATTGTGGTAGTTGTAGGAGCTGGAAACCTTTAGCATTAGCTTGTTGGAAGATCTGAAGGACTGAGAAGTGGTACTACGTTGGACAAGGTTAGACAGAGTGGGGCAGTTACTGGGTTTGTAAATTATTTTGTGGGCCATGGTCAATTGGTTGAGTAATAGAAGATTAGGGAGCTCTAGCCAGGTGAGCTAGGATAAGGCAGTGCAGTGGTGAGTGCTGTATGGCTGATTTGTGTCATACGTAGCAATTTTGTTGTAGCACGATACTATGTTATTCAGCTCAGTCTTACGTAGGTTTGTGAATATTTGAGAGCCATATAGGAGGGTAGAAAGCAGGTGTGACCATGCAGTGGCTAGTGTGGTACTCTGAGTAAGTTATGGTTTGGCTGTATGGAGGGTGCCAAGCTTGGCGTGTTCTTTTTTGATTGTCAGAGAAATATGCTTGTCAAATTTTAGATTCTCATCTATTGTGACACCTAGAAGTTTAGTCTGGTTAGTGGGCTCTATTTTGGTTCCATTTGAGGACAGGAATGTGAGAGGGGACTGACCAGGTTTAGGTATATATATATGCATATATGTATATGAAAAAATGAGAACTGCCTTCATTGAGTATACAAAGTGCCTTAATTCCCCATATCTGTAATAGCATGCCACACTGTAAAGTATAATGCTAGCACTGACTCACCTACCTGTTCATACGTATCACTTATAAAAGCAAAACAAGCTTTTACAAAAGTGGACATATGATGTAGAATACATAGGTGTCTACTATGTGTTGCATGAAGTATCCTGTAGACTTACAGAACAAGTTTTATGAAAAGTGGTTTAGACATAAGCGATGAACTGAGTTCACTAATATCACAGTAGATGTTAGTAAACTTTCTTCTTTTTTTTCTTATATTAGGTAAAGTTTTCTCTTGGTTTCAGTGGGCTAAACTAATTACGTATGATTCTATTGAATAGGGACTTTGAACAGTTTTAATAAAAGAGTTTTATGAAGAAAAAGCCTTGTAAATATTTTTGACTGTTGCTACTATGGTATTTTTAGTGATAATTATTTCACTTATCTTAATTTAGCAGCATGGTCAGGTTTATTCTAGGAATTGTTAGTTTTGTAATTCATTTTAAAAAAAATTCTTTAAATGGTTAGAATGGGTCTTTTTCTTAGAGTCTAACTGTGATTAATGATTTTTAACTTTTCAATTATTTTATTTAAAACATTCGAGGAAAAACACATTTAATTTCCAGAGGACTGATTTCCTTGGATAGTGTAGCTTATGGTGTGTGTGTGTGTGTGTGTGTGTGTGTGTGTGTGTGTGTGTGTGTGTGTGTGTGTGTGTGTGTGTATGTGTGTGTTTGTGTGTGTGTGTGTGAGTGTACTTTATGGATGCACTGTGTACATTTATATTTTTTATACTGAGATAAAAGGGTAATGCAGTCTGTGCTTCAGTATATTTTTTTATTTTATTTACATGGAGTTTTTTTAGCTGAAATAGGCTGATTCTTGTAGGAGTCAGCATCTCTTTCTGTGCATGTTCTTCTGTGATGTTCTGCTTTTACATTACAATGAATGTGAAATATGTTTTGTGTTTCTCTTTACAGTTATTTAATTAAATTAAGGATTATATCTTAGGGGGTTATTTTAAAGGGGCAATAGTTAATTAGAGATACTAGTTTTTCTCTTTTGTGTATGTGCACTGTATTTCATTTTACTTTACCTTTTAGCAAGTAGAGTATGTAAGGTGGCTTTAAATTAAATTTTAGCAATTTCATGACCCACCAAGGATGCAGATTATTTGCTAATAATGCAGCTAGAATGCAGGAATACAGGCATATAAAAATATATGCATATGCACACACACAGATACACACACACACACACACACACACACACACACACACACACACACACACACACACACACACACATATCCATATAGAGACAGATATAGATATAGACGGATAGATAGCTAAGGTCTGAAACTCCTTACCTGTATCCATGTTTTTATCAGGTCAATACCATCCTTTCCATCCTTGAATATCGTTCTGAAAGACTTCCTAGGCAAAAGTTGGCTCTGTTCTTGCTTAATGCCAGGATTAATTATATCCCTAAATGTGAACAAGCACCTGGTCATACCTTAGACCTCCTTACTCTCTCTTCTTCACTTTTCCTTACTTCTATCAATTTCTCTCCCTTGGCATTCTAAGTATATCATAAGCCTGTTTTTATCTCACTTCAGATTACAATTTATGTTTGTATTATATTAACTTACCATTAATTTCTCTATAAACTAGCTACAATTTCTCTAAATATTAAATCACTGTCATCAAACTTGTATCTGTTCTTAACCAGTGTTTCCATATTATGTCTAATTTGGTATCATTATTTCTGAAGGTTGTAAAATTATTGTTCTTAAAATGTTTGATAATACAATGGAGTTTTCTCCCTGGGCATCAGCTGATAATAGGCTCTTACCCACTTGGACTTTCGTGATAATAAAATGTCAAACCTTAAGAAATAAATACATACACATATAATAAATATATATATATATATATATATATATATGTGTGTGTGTGTGTGTGTGTGTGTGTGTGTGTGGGTGTACATATATATATATATATATATATATATATATATATATATATATATATATATATATATATATATATATTAACTCTGTGATTGCACCACAGTGAAAGGAAGGTAAAAAACAATCACATACTGTGAATCAGTGCTAGAGAGAAAACATGGATATCTCTAGATCTGGAGGTGCAATATAATGCTGAGCATCTCAGTTCACACATACTGGGCTACACTTACTTCCCTAGTAACTCCTATAATAAGAAATCACACCTTTGCATCCATTCTACACCCTTCTACACTTTTCTTTGAAAAGACTTCTCACTGAAATGAGTTTTCAGTGACTCTTTGATGGGATAAGTACTTATTTGGAGGCAGTTCAGCATAGGCCGTCATGGGTAGTGGGGATTTCACCCTGGAAATACTTTCTTCACTTTCATTTATAAACGTGAAACTGCATGAGATCGGCATCATTTGTGCACAGACGTTTTGAAGCCATTGGGAGTTTTGGAAGTACAGCTTCATTCTCAAATTCATTGAAGTACTGATCCTTTTTTTTCATTTCTGCTTTATAACTGAGTCAGCTGTTACTGTGGCACGCAAACATTTCCTTCACTCATGGAATTTATATGGATTTCCAGTTTTTGATTTTTCATTAGGAAGGTATGATTCTTCAGTTTTGTTCTGTTTCACTGGATAAGGCTAGTTTACAATAAAGTTTTGGTGACTCATTGCTATTCTTACTACTACAAAATTCAGTGAACATGATGACTTTTGAGCAAGAGGTTTGGAGGCGTGCGTAGATGTAAATCTAGTTAATACATTTCTCCAGCAGCGTGCTAATGTGATTATGCTTAATGCAAGAGAGAAACAGTATATCACAGAGACCAATCATAGCTATGTTACTTCTGTAGTCTGTGTAATCATCTTAGTAGGGCTTATACCAAATGATCTATTACGATTCTCCTACTGGTGGACTGAGCTTGAACTCTCAAGATTTGACTTACCGAGCTTCAGATCATCTAAGATCAGACCACCTCCACAGGAAATCACTGTTGATGAGTTGTGCAAGACTTGATTCCCTTCTTGAGGGAATTTCTCCCTTCTTCAACTAAGTACTTCCTTGGAGTTGGTATATATAAGTTTGGGGGTGTCAGAGCTTTCTCCCCACATCAGGGAGGTGTTGGAGGGCTTAACACTTTGCAAAAACACTTAAAGTGATTTTTGATAAGATATTTTCAGTGAATGCAGTTCAGAGATTCTGATTCTTGGTGCATTTATTTTCATCTGCTCATAGTGGAATCAGTGTTTTAAGATGTGTGTCACCCGTGGACAAGTGGAAAAAGGCTATGATACTTACGCAAAAAGACTGGTCTTACAGGACATTTACATGTTGATTCTTTACATCTGTTGTTATAGTCTACGGTTGTTTTTCTGATTTTCTACTGTTTTGTGATTGCCATGGGATGGGGTGCTTCTGCAGAAATTTTTTGCAGAATATTTGATGTCTTTCATTTCAGGAAAAGACAACATTTAAAATATTTCAGGGAATGTTGTAGACAGATTACATGATCATCTGGAATTGAAGAATGCACTGAAGTTGCTATTTAGTGCATGCACAGGTTGAAAATGAAAATCATATTGTAAAACTGAGCCCTATAAATGCTGTTCTAGTTGATAGTTATTGAGATTCCGTATCTGAAATTTGTCCCGCTATATGTTTTAAAGAAGAAGGATTGCCTGATATAAACAATGCAAGGATTACTTTTACTAATATACTTCAAATTTGTGGGGGTGGGGGTGGTATTTGAGATGCTGTTTACACACTAGTTCTATTAAAAAAAGGTTTGGTGTTTTTCTTCAGTTTATTAATAGTAAGATGTATTTTTTTGACTCTGGCTTTTATGATAATAAAATGTTATTGATGCATATATGCTGTATAGATTGGTGATTAAAATTACATTTTGTGACATTTAGGATTCAGTCATCTTGTTTGCAGTCTGAAGTTATACAACTATATATGGCTTGTCTTTGTTTAGATAAGAGATTTTGCTGTGCATCATTGTAAATGCTAGTTGCCCAAAAAAAAAAAAAAAAAAAAAAAAAAATTGAAGTGTGTGAGTAGTGTTTTTCTTTGAGAAAGTACTTTTGAACCTTCATATTTGCATTATTAAAAATTTCATGTTTTCTCAGTTGTGATAAATCTCCTGCTTCTGGTAGACCTCAGATTATTTATAAGAAAAATTAATTTCACATGAAAGAGTAGATTTCTAAACAGAAATTGGTACCTGTGAATAAATTACATTTTTTTTTGGTGTTGCACATTATGTGCTATTTATTATCTCTACAGAGAAATTGGCTGATGATACTGCTGAATATATAAATTATCAGCTGTGGTATAGGGAGTTTATTTGTCTGATTTATATATAACAACAAGCTTTCTCCAATGGATATTCAACTGATTGTGAAGGTGTTAATCCATCAGGATGTGCAAATGCTTTTTTTGATATATAACATTTATTGAACAATTTTATTAATTTTCATGCTGTATTGATATGCAACACATTGTGAATTACCACACACACACACACACACTACTCTTTGCTGTCCAGATATTCACAGAATGTCCAGATTTTTGCCTCATATGTGTGGTCTGTTGCTTATACATGTTGTGATTTTCTGGATTTTTTGAGGCAAGTCAGTGAGAACTGAATTCACTAAATAATGACAGTCATTGAGTTTCAGACTTTACATCCTTCAGAAAATGCATGGCAACACAAGACCTTTTATTCTAACAACTTTCTAAGTTTATAACAGCATTTCTTAAAATTTGTCCCTACTTTTGGGGCATTGCCCCCTATTATTTTTGGCTTTATCAAGATTTTTTGTCTTAAAAGTTTGAAATATTTATTCACACACATGCACACACACACACACACACACACACACACACACACACACACACACACACACACACATATATATATATATACACACACACACACACACACACACACACACACACACACACACACACACACACACACACACACACACACATATATATATATATACACACACACACACACACACACACATACACACACTTTATATATTACACACCTTTAATAGAGAATAAAATTGAAGCATTTCAATTTTCACAACTACGCAACTCATAAATACCTCTTGACCCCCTCCCCCAATTCCATAAATCATTAATGTAATGAGTTTCCTTATGAGATATACATAGAAAAACAGCTTGCATTATTGATATGACTTTAAACTATTTTGTGTTTTTTCACTTTACCACATATGCACAGTTGTTTTTCCTGCTCTGTCAGTTTGGAGAAACATATAGACTGATATATACATCAGTTATAATACATGACATTAACAGTTTGATTTGTTAACAATGACTTCCATTGATCATTCTGGAGTCCATGATTCAATATAGTGACTTTTATAAGAATTCCTCCAGGCACTGCAGATATTTGTTTGGGGATAAGAACAATCTATTTGCCAGTCTGACAATTTTAAACATGAAGGCTGACATTTGAACCCTTTTAAGAAATAATATCTTGATGAACTGCTTCTATCAGAGATCATTTTGAACATTGAGTAATAAACTGGACAAATTGTATTTGTTACCCCAATGGGAGCATTCTTCAAGCTTTAAATACAAAGCCTAACATTGACAAATTAACTATATGGATCCATAATAATGTATCCCTTTCTGCAATATGTTGGGCATTGATTAATCCCAAATTTTAAAAACTAATTTCCTTTCTCTTTGGGAGCTGCAGTCTTTTTTTTTAACTCGCTTTTTTATTGATTTTTCAAAAAAATATCATATATGTTATTAACACATTAACTAACTATTGAATCAAGATCATTAACTATGTACAATATTTATATTTGGCCTGAAGATTAATTATATAAATATCTAATACAATCAGAATAACATCACATAAATAAAAGGGAATAATTTTTTTTCTTTTCTCTAATAGTCATGAAGAGTCTGAGATCAAGTTCAATGTCTCTATAAGAGATAAAATGTTTTTCCATGGATTATTGTTCCATAATTTTGGTTTAATCCTTAGTTCTGTAAGTTTAGTTTCCATCAGTGCAGTTTCTTTCAGTAGTGATAAAAATTATTCGAAAGATGGTCCGGTATTAGGTTTCCATTTTCTAGAAATACATTTTCTAGCATTCGCGAATATATTCCAGAGTCGATAGAGATTGTTGTTATTTAATTCTAGATTCTCACTGACATTTAACAAAAACAAAGATCTAGATATTACAAATGAATCTGAAAATAAGGCTTGTAGGAAGTTACCAATATCTTCCCAAAATTTTTTAAATTTTAATACAGTCATGAAAAATATGTATCCAATCTGCTTTGCATGCTTTCAAACATCTCAGAAGAATATCAGAAGAACTGAATTTTACTAATTTGTTGGGTGTATAAAAAAGCTCTATGCAGAAATTTCCATGTGTAAATTTTCCAGAATTGTATGATAGATGTTAATTTAATAGAATTTAATATTTTAACTTTATTTTCCATAGATACAGTTATTGAATGTCCTCTTGTGATATGAATCCAAAAATTTTGATTAGTTTTGACTTTGTAATTTATTAAAATATTATATAATTTCGATGTTAAGTTTTCCCAATTTTGATTATTATATATTAGTTCAAATAGATGTTTTATAAATTTAGTTCTGTCTCTGAAGGAGGAATTATTAGTCATTCTGCATAGATCTTGTGAATATGATACTACACTTTGAAGTATAAGCCAATCTGATGAAGAAAGCTCATATGTTCTTATTATATACTGACTTTCTATAACCTTTTGGTTGTTGATACATTGCTACCAACAAATAAAGTTTTTCACTTCCCAAGTAATAAAGACCATCCTATGCATTTTATTTTGGAGGTTTTTTGTAATACTGAAAGGGTATAGTAGCTCCATCCATAACTTCATATCTGAGTTAGAATTTACAAATCTACTAAATAAATTATACATGTTATTTATGGATCTTAGTTTTGTTGGTTTTGTTATATTATATTGAAAACTGGTGCATAATATATGTCGTAGTTTATTAATGTGATCATTTAACAATAGGTTCTTTAAAATGGAATTTTCATTTGAGTAAATAACAATGTGTAGAGATTTCCAGTTGGAAGAGTAATTTGGATCTATCCAATTTATAATAATTCTGAAAATGGAGGTTTTAATATAGATTTTAACATCTGGAAAATGTATCCCTCCTTGTTTCCAGGGTCTAACGTGATGAGTGAGTGTTGTTCTGTTTTTGTTAGGATACCAAAGAAAATTTAATAATAATGTATCTATTTCTTTAAAAAAAACATATCTGGTATTACTGGAATAGCTTGTGCTATATATAATTTTTTTGGCAGTAGTATCATCTTTATTAACTGTAACCTATCTTCAAAATGTTAAATATATTTTGTTCCATTTTATTACATTAGTCTTTATTGTGTTTATGATATTTTCATAATTTATAGTTAAGCTTTCTTATAAGTTTATACCTAGTATTATACACAAATAGTTTAAGGTGGGAACTTGTTTACCAATTATTTGATTACCATCTATCTGAAGATCACTTTTTTCTTCAATTTCATGAAATTTTATTTTATTTTATTAAAATGTAGTCCTGAAATTGAATAGAATTTTTTGACTTGCATGTCCAACTCTTAAAGATTTTTTTTAGAAGTGGTCATAGTAAGATGTATAGCGTTTGTAAATAACATTGTTTTTAAATTGTATTTGGCTATATCTGTTTATGCCTTCTATTTTGGGATTATTACATATCAAGGAGACACATAATTCAATAGCTAATGCAAATAATATAGGAGACATGGGGCATCATTGTTTTGCACCTTTAGTTAGTGTTATTGATTCAGAAGTGAAAGGTCCTAGTTTCACATACACTAAATTGTTTTTGTAAATATTCTTTATCAATAAAATAAAGGAATGAGGAAAATTGTAAAGTTCTAATACTTTAAACAAGTAATCCTATTTTAAAGAATCAAAAGCTTTCTCTATATCCAAAGCAATTAATAAGGTCTCTTGTTTCTCTCTATTTAAAAAGTCAGTAAGGGTTAATATTCTTTGTATATTATCATAGGTACATCTATTATATATGAAACCTGTTTGATCTTTATTTATAATTTGTATCATAGATTCTTTGATTCTATTAACTAGGATAGCCATAAAATATTATAATCATTAAGTAAAGATATTGGACTATAAGAGCTACATTGTGTTGGATCTTTATTTTCTTTTATTATGGAAGCTATTAATGAATATCTCCAAGATGGTGGTGCTATATTTTGTGTTTGTACTTCTAGTAAGGTTTTATGAAGAACTGAGGTTATAGATGATGGGAAGATTTTATATATTTCAATTATAACACCATCCATTCCTGGAGCTTTATTATTTTTACTTTCTTTAATGTTCTCTAGAACCTCTTTATGAGTAATGTGTTTTTGAAGTTCTAATTTTAACTTCTCTGGTATTTTTTTATTTTTATTCGAGTTAAAATTCAATTCTAAATTAAGGTTACTTGTTTGATTTCCATACTTTCTATAATGTTCAGTGTAATGATATTTGAAGGCATCTAGTATATCAGTAATACCTGAAACTTTTTTGTTTTTTCTTCCTTCATAAATAATGTTAGTAATGTTATTTGTTCTAGTTTGCATTTTGGATCTTATTGATAAATTGTGCATATGTTTATGAGATGCAGAATATGAATTTAGTTTTAATTTTTCTAATGCTAAATTGGTTTTATGCATTAATATTTCTTTTTTTATTTAAATCATCAACTTTCTTCTTATTACTGGGTATATTTGTTGTGTCATTATTATTTATTTTTGTGAGTTGATTTTATATGTTGAGTAATTATGAGTTCCATTCTTTTAACTTTTGTTGAACCATGTGAGGATTTTGCATACATATAGACTTTTAAGGTATCCCATATCATAACTACATTGAGTTCATCGGATATGTTAGTATCTAAAACAAATTGTAACTCTGCAAGTAGCCAAGGTTTAAATTCTTTCAGTTTTGTGATGTATGATGGTATTCTTGTCATCTGCATTAATTTTTTTAAAGTCTACTTGAATTTTAAGAAGAAGAGCTCTATGATCTGATACTGGGCATGGGATTATAAAAAAAAATATTTATTCTTGTGCTTAAGTCTTGGGAGACATAAATTTTATCAATTCTTATCTGAGTATCAAATCTATGCTCTTGGTGAGAAAGTAATAATGAATCATTCTCTTTAAATTTAAATGTGTCTATTAAATTATGATTTGCATTCTATTTTTCGAGTAATTTTGCTATAGGAATTAAACATAAATTTCTTTAATTAGTAGTCTCAACATTATCAATTATACAATTAAAGTTCCCACCTATTATCAAGTTACCTTTGTATGTTTTGCCAATGAGATCTAGATGTTTTTTAACTGTTCCTATGCCTGGAAACCAATATAAATTTATGAGTGTCCAGATTCTATTATTACATTTTAACATAGGTTCATAGGTTGGTACTAAGATATCGGCCCTGGGGCCTTAACAAGCCTAGCCATAACAATTTCCTGGCTATTTCTTCCCACAGTATTTACTTCCCTGGACCACTGTCTAGCAAGGCGACTGACATGATCCCCGGGGTGAATTTCTTATCTCCCATCCAATCATCAATGTTCCTTTTGAAGAGGGCCAAATAAGTGCTCTGCTTGACATGTATGGGCAGTCTATTCCAGAGTCTGGTGAGTCTCTGGGTCAGGAATCTATCCCTCCAGCATGTTTTGTTCATTGTGATAACAAGGTTTAGATTCCTGGAGCATGTGTCTCTGAGGGATTGGGATTTCTTTAAGTGTAGCATGTCCAATAGCTCTGGGTTTAACATGGCCTTGTATGTTAAGCAGAGATCGCCTCTGAGTAGGCAATGTGTGACAGAGTATAGGTGGAGTTTTTTTAGATGGTAAGCATAGGGCATCTGCTTTAGGCCTGTGATTCTTTTAGGGAGGTATTTCTGCTGCCTTTCCAGTTGTTGCAGATGTCTTGAGAGGTACATACCAAATGGGGCATTATATTCTATAATTGGTCTAATGAGGGATGAGTACAGTGGGACAATGACCTCCTTTTCTCTGGATGAAAAGCCCTTAGTGATGAGGTGTGCCACATAGGATTTCCTGACTGTTGTGGTGATGTGGTTATCGAAGGTGAGACCACTGTCCACCTGTTTCCCTAAGTCTCTTATCACACTTTTGGTGTTTAGTGTACTGCTACCTATGTGGTAAATCACGGGTATTTGTGTTTTCCCAAAGGGGATAACTATCCATTTCTTGGCACTGAGTTTGAGCCCATGGCTCTGGCACCAGGCATCTGTTCCTGTAAGGCCCTTTTGTAGAATATCCACATCATTTGGGGATTCAATAATGGCTCCCAGTTTGCAGTCATCTGCAAACTTTGTTAGGCAGAGTCTCTTAGTGTTGGCCTGTACTTCAGAGAAGTAGATGCCAAACAAGAGCGGTCCCAGAACTGAACCCTGAGGCATTCCACTTGTCATTTGTCTGGAGATGGATTTTGAAATGGCTACTTTTACAGTGTGGGTTCTGTCAGTAAGCCAGTTGGCAACCCATTGAGTGATGTAGGGATTAATGCCTAGCTTAGTAAGTTTATCTATGATTCTAGAGTGGGGAATGGTGTCGAAGGCCTTGGCAAGGTCCAGATAGGCTGTGTGAACCACCTTACCCTTGTCCATGGCTCTGGAGACTGAATCATATTATTCTCCATAATATCATTACTCCTCTAGTTTTTGTTTTATATGATGATTGAGCTAATGTTGTGTACTCATTTGGATTCCATAGATGTTTATAATTCATTTTGAAATGAGTCTCCTGAAGAAAGACTACTTGCTTTTTATTTAATTTTAAGTATCTTAATAGATTTGATGTTTTCTTTGAGTTATTTAGAGCACTGGTATTTAAAGAGAGTAATGTTAAGTCCATATGTTTTGCTGTAACTCAATTTTACTAGTACTGATAATATTATCCAAACACCTTTCATAGGATTGTGACTAAAAAAACTTTTTCCCCATTTTCTGAATCTTGACTAGATTGTATTTCTTTTTTAACACTTTTAGACTGAAGCTCATTTCAGCCCATAATAGAAGAAAAAAAGATAACATAAATGAAATTGTTTTTAACATTGTAGTCCAAAATTTCAAAATTCCAACTATCATACATGGAATAATATACATTCTTAATCTGATAGACAAAAAAATAAAAACTGTCACATTATCCCTCATGTCTTAACAGACAAATTTCTTTGTGCTCCATTTTTAATTTATTGGAGTTCTTTTAGAATTATAAAAATGAATTAACTTTTAATTGAGCAAATTAATCTTTTAAGTTTCAATTATTTCTTTTTGCATTCATATTTTTTTTAATTAGAGTACATGTGCATTTCTCCTCATATATTTGATGTCATTATATAGCACTAAATTAAAATAGATGAATCATTTGACATTTTAACTCTAGTATAACACTGTCAACAATCAGCATTATCCATCTGCTAATGAGTATTAATTTATGTTTCATACTTTGTGTGATTTTAACACTTATTATATGTAAGATCAAACATTATATATAATTTTCCTCTCCCTTCTTTCATTCCAAATATAAGTTTTAAATAAATAGTAAGCTATTATTTATCATTACACCATTTATATATGTTCCCAAATAAATATCATTTATCTATAGAAGATTCTAATGTAACATCAAGTTTCCCTTTTTTCTTTTTCCTTTTCTTTCCCTTCTCTCTCCCTTTTTTTAAAAACAGAAAGCTTAAGTTTCAAATCAAATATTTTAGATCATGTCATCATTTTATATAATTTTACATATCATGTATCGTATTTACATGTTGTCATCCTGTTTTATACCTCTACATATCAGATAGCATATTTATATATATAGTGCTTGTATGGATTTTCTCATTTGATAAGGTTTATAACTTTATCTATTAAAGACATATTTAAACATGTGATCAACTAGAGGCTAGGTATTTGTGCCTAAGTATTATCCCTTGTTATAGTTATGTAATGATAAACATTTCACATAACTAAGTACCTTTATCACAAGTCTTATACGTTTGTCATCATACAGTTTTTAGAGTCAAAATAGATCCTTAATATTTAAGTGTCATGTATGCTCCTTCTTGTTTAAAGTAATAAAATAGCCTGCACGAATATGGAGCTATGCTTTCAAATATACCATATAATTGTATCTTTCAAATATCAGCCTATAATCATCTCCTTGAAAGTGTCAATATATCTATTTTAGACATAAAGTTTCAGCACATTTTCAATAATCACAAATGGGAAAAACATCATATTGATTATCTCTATTCGATAGTAGGTGTTAATGTTACTATAACAGCAGTTTATGTAGTATTTAAAGTAAATTATTTACTGTCTAACTAAACAAAACTTGTTTCATTTGCCAAGGGCTCCACCTTGTGATTTAATTGAAAGTTGTCTAATGCTTCTACTGGTAACCAAGTATGTAGTAATGCAATGTTTACAAAGAGCCCTTTTCCAAGACCATTGAATTCCCTGTATCGAGACTAGCATTAGTTGTGTTTCCTGACATCACTTCCAATATCTGTATTAAATGACTTGAAAAAAGAAACAATATAAATTTTTGTACAAGTGATGTCATTGTCTTTCCAAAAGTTAACTTTCCCCCATTTCATAGAGAAACTAATACATAATACTTTCTCACTCATAATCAACAGCTACCTGAATATTTCTTTGAAGGTATTAAGCTGTCACCATTATCCCGGTTTTGTGGTCTTTCAGTTGCATTCTTGTTTAGGGTAAATTAAGTTCAGAAAATGTAAACTTTCCCAAAGGTTATAAGATTTTTCACTGAATGTTCTAAGTAATAGCTACACCAAAAAAAAAAAAAAAAAACTTTCTTATGTATATCAGTGTTTCAAGACTATTTATCCACAGAGAAAAAAAGAAAAAAATAGATTCAAAAACATTTGTTAAATTTCATATAGTGCTTAGCAATGCATCCAAGTATTCTTGGTACAAAGCATATACAGTTCTCTTCATGAATATAGAACTTTTGTGATGTAAGTGGTGCTAAAAAAACAAGTCAGAAATTTAGTGATTGGAAAGAATTCGTTAGATTACTTATAGATGAAAGTAATTTATGCAGTATAATACATGAAAAATGTTGCATTATATAAACACGCAGGTAACACTTTAGTTTTAGTTCTCATTAGGAAGCACAAAGCTATTTGTGCTTTCATAGTGTTAATTAATACAGATTAGTTTATCTACTGTAAATGCTCCTAATGTGTACATGTCTTAGTATGACTAATGCTTGGAAAAAAAATCAGTCCATAGCTATTAATACATATAGGGTTCTTATCATTACTAAAAAAACTGACTCTTTCTATTGTTTGATACTAGAGTAAACAAATTTCACTGAATACTGATTACATTATTCTAATTGTAGGAATTTGGTTAGCCTATTCAGAAGATTATTGTAAGGCTGACTTCTTGACATCTGTGCATACTAGACAATTATATATGTCTAGAGTGGTACATCTTGCCTTTACTTTAATGTTGTTTAACATTTAGGTCCATAGTTCATTAGATAAAGAATTTCAAGACTAAACATAATAAAATGTCTCAAAAGCTTTGAATTTACTGTTTAAACTCATTAAGCAACCTCCCTCCTATTGATATTACATCTCCATTCTCAAACTGTTAAGCGACTGCTTGTCTCTTTAGAAATATGAGGAAGTGCATGCATACGTTGTCATTTTACTTCCTAGTTTTTAAATCCTTTGCATTTGTATATTGGATCTTCTCTATCTACATATCTAATGTAGATAGATGTTTTTGAGTTAAAACAGTATGTGCTAGCATTCTTATGTCTCCTTCGCTATTCTGTTTCACCGCACTTTACCTTCACTCTCACTCTCCCTCTCGCACTGTATTATCTTTGCTGTGAGACTATAGGGCTAAATGTTGTGTCTGATGTGCTTGTTATTTGCAAAGAGGCTGATTGGACAACTGTGAGAAGGTTTGGTGCAAACGCAAGCACGCAACTTCCCTACAAGCAGATGTTGTCCATTCACAGCCTCTCCAAACGTTAAACATTTAAAAATGCTTCATTTAACAGCAGAAAACTGGAACAATTATTCTCTAAGCAAAAACATCTGTTCTCTAATTATTTACTCAATTTATTCTAAAGTAAGCAGAAAAACACAAAAACAGTCATGACCGTCATCTATATGTGGATCAAATACGACATGTTATAGAGTATATTTGATCACATTCTGGGAACTGTCGCATACTGAATGAAGGGATTATAACCTGACATATTCCTAGTTATTGCAGACACATCAAACCTCACTTTTTCCCTCCTTCCCTTCCTTTTGATACCAGCTATCCCCCCTCCCCCCTCTCTACCAGAAGAGTCAAGCAAAGTAATAAAAGCAATTCTTTATAGTAAATGCTACTCAACATTAGCTATCACTCCCATGTTTATTGTGGATATTTTTATGTTAAATTACTTAATATTTATATAGCAAATATGTAACAGGAGAGGAAGAAAAGAGAGAATAGGAAGAAAAGGAGTGTAAACAATGAAGCAATTAAGTAAAAAATATACATACATACATTTTTGCTTCCTTAGTTTGGATTTCACACTTTAGTAGAATCTTTGAGAGCATTTGTATATGTTACATTTTTTGTTTCAGTTCTTTGTTTCTTTTTCTTTACATCAGTCCACAAACTCTTTTCAGGAGATCTTTTAAATGAAGTAGATGAAGACCAGTCCATTTCTTCAGGAATTGTGATTATATTATTGTTTTTGATGAAGGAAGTTGCCTCGTCTACATTGTTGAAGGTTCTTATTTCATTTGAGAGAAGAATCTTGATTTTTTCAGGATATGCTAGTTGAGCTTTTATTTTGCTTTGTTTAAGAAGTTTCACAAGTGGCCAGTTTTTTTTTTTCATATCCAGGACTCTAGTAGAATAGTTATTATCAAATTTGATTTGGTGATGTTTGCATTTTAAAGGACTTTTCTTCCATGCTGATTTGAGCACAAGCTCTTTGTCAATATATGATAAAAACTTTACTACAATTGATCCTGGAAAAGCATTAGGTGAGGAAGGTAAAGGTGTTCCTATGGCCCTATGAGCCCTCTCTATGCCACATGATAGTCTTTCTTTTAAATCCAAAATTTCAGGTAGCCAGGAATTAAGAAACAAAATAATGCCCTCACCCTCAGTTTTCTCTGGGAGTCCAAATATTCTGATATTTGTTCATCTTTCTCTATTCTCTAGGGCATCTATCTTATTGATTAACCAGTTTGTTTTGCTGCAAGAGAAATTCACTTTGATTTTCTTCTTCCTTCAGTCTTCCTTCTATGTCACAAAGAGATGTTTCAATATCTGATACTTTTTATGTGTGTTGCTGTTGTAATAATTCTTTGAACACATCAGTTTGTTTTGACAGTTCTCCCTTAGATTTTCAAGATTGTCCTTAAATCCATCCATTTTAGTGAAAGCGCCTGTAGTGTGGCAGACATCAGTTGAATTTCTTTTCTCAAGGTTTATTCAGAGAGTTGGTTCTTTTAGTTGCTCATTTCCATGAAGTAGTTGCAATCTCCAAGTTGTTTTGACAGGAAAATATTAGACTGATTTTGTGGAGCTCTAAAAAAGTGCTTCTGTCAGTTGACCATCTAGGCTCCACCTCCCAGTAGCTGCAGTCTTGATGTCCGACTCATAGATTTATTTACCATTTTCCTCATAGTTCTAGGTAATGAACACCTTCAAAGGATGCCGAAATATAGTCTGCTTCTACAGGCAAACATGTCCAACATGCTGAAGTTGTAGACTGCCCATGATTAAATAACCTCAGAGGAGAAAGATGTCACATATGAAGGAGTTTTAACATGCAAATTAAACACTGATATTATTGTGGAAGAAATTAAACATGCATTGAGGAAGGTTTAGATAATGTGCAGGGGTGGATGTGTGATGTGTGATGAGGAATTGGGGAATTTCTTCTAGAGTTCTACAGGAATGTTAGATGTCTATGATAGTGTTGATGAAATTTATTTGGAAAGAAGATGTGGAGGATGATACCACTAATTGGTATAATTTGTTTTAAGATGTTTCTGATTATATTAATCTGACTAAATTATTAAAACTTAAATTGAACAAAGTTGTACACAGACTTTTGGAAGCTGGAGTGTATGGAATTTCAAAGGGAAAACTATTCAAGAATTATTGATGATGATTAAGGAATTTGTGATATACTGTTGGCAGTTTCATGAAGGCTTTCAGTAAAACTGATCAGATTAAAGATGTCTTGCATCAAAAATTTCTATGAAAAAAATAAGATGTTGACTTCCTTTTTGTTGCACTTGTTGGGATGTTTGTTGATTGTCTGTCTTTTTACTGAGCAGCTCAAATCTCAACTTATGGGTATTTTTTTCTCTGTTATTTGGGGTTCTAGATTAAATCCAATGTAGAAGTGGTGTTTCAAAGATTGATAAGTGAGGGTTGGTCTAATTCATTCACTTTTATTTTTGAACTTTTTGTATTTGCATAGGATAATGTTTTTCATTACTGAAAATAATGTTTTACTACTTGTTGTACTATCTCAGACTCATCCTTCCATTTTGGAGGATTTAAATCATTGAAAAAGGAAGAAATGAGTAAGAGTTTAATGGCACATTAACATATATGAAAACCTGGTTTATGCAACACTGATATCGTTTGCTTTTGTTTTGATAGGAAACATGGTATATTAATGTTTTACTTAAATATTATTTGATGCATTCTTGGAGCACCTCTGGCAATTAGCATGGAGGATCAAGGTTTTACATAGAAACATATAATCCATGAACAGGAAGTAGCAAAAAGAGGATACAGCACAAGCCATATAGGAAACCCACAGCTGTTAACAATTTTCTGCATGCCGCTAGTATGCACCCCCCTCACCTTATTGAGTCATTGCCATATGGAGACCTTAAAGGGATTTTCATGAACACCTCTGAAGTTAGTTTAAAGGAAACATGTTTAAATGAGGTGTATTACAGATTAAGAAACAGCGGTTATGATGATAGAATATTACAAAAGGCAAGGAACAAAATTATGGGTGTTGGGGAGGATCATACTAGAGTGGGTAGAAACTGTAACAAAGTAGAAATTATGTACAGGAAAAATGGAGAAGAAGAAAAATTATTCTTTGTTACTAGATATTTTGAGTTTTCTTCCATTTTGGAAAAGATAGTTAGGCAGGCATGGGGAATTGTTAGTGAAGATAATACCATTGGCTCTTTGTTTCCTAAACATATTGTGTTTTCTTATGGTAGGTACAATAATCTTAAAGAATTGCTGAATAGGAAAGGTTTGAAGCCTGCATGTCAGGGCATGATGGGTAGAACAGTAGGTACCTATAGTTATGGAAACTGCTCAGTATGTAATCAGGTAAAGAATTTACATGGTAGTAGAATCAATGGAAAATTGTATAGGGCCAATGAATTTTAAAAGCTGTGGTGTGATCTATATTATAGGGTGAGAGTGTGATCCCATTTCCTGATATGTTGGTCAAACTACCAGGAAGGCCAAAGTCTGAATTTTAGAACATTTGGGTGATATCAGATGGCAGAAGTTAGAAAGTCCTGAAATCATGCATTTTGTGTCTAAGCATCAAGGGTCAGACAGTAGTTTATTTTTCAGTGTTATAGCACGACCAGTTAGCAACAGGGAAAATTAAAAAAAAACAATTAAATAGACTAGAGAGCAGAATGATTATTAATTTCCATACTTCATATCCCAGTAGAATGAATATGGAAAATAATTTGAGTATTTAAAATAAGGAGGGTAAAGTGTAATAGGTATCAGACATTATGTATGAAAACAGTTTTCTATGATATTTTTCTATAATATTTTTGTATGTATTTAAAGTATCATAGAAACCTGATAACTATTAAAGTTATTCTAATTCATTTAAAAGTGTTTACATAACATGTCATAAAGCTGTTTGGATGTTCATGTTATTGTAATAATTGTATGTATTGGGATATGAATTATGCATATGCATATTTATAATTGTAATTTAAATAACAAGGAAATTTAAAGGTCACATCACTATATAACATAAAATATTTTATGATAGATAGCAAAGATATATAATTATGATACATTTAATGAAATATACTGTCATTGATTTAATGTGTTTTTTTTAGAAACGCATTTAAAAGATGCACTTAAAAAGTGTATTAAAAATGTACTGACATTATGTATTGACATTTATTGTTTAAATATTTGGTGCTATCATATGTAAAAGGAAAGTGCAATAGCCTAAAGGTCTGCAAGTGTTTATTTAAAGTACTGTTTACTTTAAGTACTGATTCAGCAGTACTATAATTGTTAATTGATCAATTAATTAATTAATTGGAAGAGGGGGTATATATATATATATATATATATATATATATATATATATATATATATAGGGACATAATTCTGTTGTAAAAATGTTCCAGCAGAAGGCAAGAAGCCGAGGTATCAGAATGTGTTAATAAAATAATTTATTGTGTCCTGCAGTGGTGTTCCTGTTCATGGATTATATGTTTCTATTTGGAGATACTGTGTTGGTTTGATGTGTATACGGGGATCAAGGTTTTAATCTGCTAATGAGATGCATCTTGTAAACATGAATACAAGGTTTGATTCCTTCCTTCTTTCCAGCTCTGTTTGTCTGCTGTGTGAGACTGAGCAAGTCAATTAAAAACTGTTTCAAGCCACATCTGAAAACTGACACTTTTATCCGGTGGGCTTACTCCCTTAACTAATGTAAAAAAAAAAAAATTGACAGATTGATATCAAACAAGAAAAGCTCAAGCCTTCACAAACAGGTGCTGTGTTTATTAGTTGATATCAAGCTGTCAATTTTTTTTTTACATTTGAAAGAGGTTATTCAGAAAAGAGAAAGTGCCCATTGTATTCCCCTGTTGAGAACTGATGACATTTTGTATGCTAATAGCATTTCTGATTTTTCTGAAGATGAACAGTCACATGTCACTAAGAGTCCTGCAGGTAGCTATCAGATTGAAAGTGATAATACTGATATTAATAACAAGAATAACTGTAAATCTTGTTTTATCACCACTTTTTCTACTGTTGCATATCACATTAAAGCCATCTTAGAAAAGAATCAGCCACTTTTAATAGGTGATATTGATATAAAAGGAATAACTGGTGAAAAAACAGTCTGTGTATTTTGAAAGGGCAATAACATTTAATCTTTACTAGAAAATCAGGGTAAAATAAATAAGGGAGGTTATATGTATAAGTGTGGATCATGTAAATTATGTCCCTACATGTTGGAAGTGAATGAAGTAAGTATTAAGGGGATGAGAATAAATATTAGTGCTAGGTTTTGTTGTTTTACTGAAAAAGTCATATACTGTGCTGTGTGTGATATTGTGTCCCTGTTTCTACATAGGCAGAACTGAGCATAACTGTAATCCAAAATGCAGAATATAGACTCCCAATCACTCGAAACCGATGTTAATCACAAGCTGCACTTTATTACACAAAACAAAAAACACAAGGGTTGAGCGCTTTCATCTGCCGTAATACAGATTTCATCAGAACCAATGACACTACATCTGAACATACATTTTATACCTGTTTTGGCGCCATAAAATAATTAATTATTCTGATCTCATTCTAAGTTTATTCTAAACTTAAAGCAGCCATGTTCACTTTAACCTATACCAAAAGGTACTGTGACATTATTAGTATGCTTGTGATACTCTAAAAACATATTCTAAAAACATGTTCTAAAAACATATTAAACCATAGCTAAAATTGCTCTAAAATAATTTAATATAATATAATATCACTCTATTTATATAAATATTTGTAATAGTAAAAATCTAAATAAAATTTAAATAAAATTCTAAATGAAATTCTTTACAATATATATTAAATAAATTCCCATTAGCTCTGCTTTGTCTATGTCATTTTCTAAATGACATAACCGGGTATGAAATGTACTAAAATAAAATAAAACTTCACTTACATAATCCTGCACCTATGTTGGCCTAATTATATGCATCCTCTTGTCGAAAAATTAAAACCTTGACCCTAAGTACATACTGCATATGTGCTGTGATGTGTGGATAGAGTAGTGTTACAGATGCTCTTAGTTTAATGCTAACAATGGTTTCAAACTAATGAAATCATTAATGCCTGGCGGTGTGGTGGCGTCTGTGCATATTTGCCATCTACTTTCTTTCCATGCCAGGAATGTCTTCCAGTTTCCTCCTTTTTCCTTAATATCTACTTGGTCTATGATGGAAAACCTAAACTTATGATCAATACCTTTGTCATGAATGTGTCTGTATAATGCATTTTTCTTGTCTTGTTTTTTTATCCTGTACATGTGTTCATATATCCGTGTCTTTATCTTCCTCTCCGTTTTGCCTAAATAAACATTGTGAAGGGTCAATGTATTAGAGCAGCAAGGATGTCATCAACCCTCGAAGATATGAATAGTGAAATAGACAATATCACACTACTATTCACAGAGAGGGGCTACCCCAAGAAATTATTAGACAACATCACAACATATGTAAAAGCACAATGGGGACTCAAATACACACCTTTGTTAGGGAGACCTACTGGGCTACAAGGAGATCAAAGTCGTGCTTTCAACAAACAAGTATGTGTCATTCGATTCAATCCTTTTGTCAATTTGATCATGGACATTTTGAAGAAGCATTGGAATATTATTATCTCTTCGGGAACTTTAGGCAGTATAGTCGGAACTGAGATATGTACTGTGTATAAAACTGGTAACAATATCAAAAGAATTTTGGAATGTGGAATGAAATATGAAAGAAACAAGAGTACAAAAGGGACTAGTAAATGTGGAAGATGCAAACAATGTATATACATCAATACTACACATACTATTAGACTTAACAACATCATGAATACTAAGGTAATGTGCAGCATAGGGAATTGCGATTCTCAACGACTAGTGTATATAGCAACCTGTACTGCGTGTCCGGCCTTTTATATAGGCAAAACGGAGAGGAAGATAAAGACACGGATATATGAACACATGTACAGGATAAAAAAACAAGACAAGAAAAATGCATTATACAGACACATTCATGACAAAGGTATTGATCATAAGTTTAGGTTTTCCATCATAGACCAAGTAGATATTAAGGAAAAAGGAGGAAACTGGAAGACATTCCTGGCATGGAAAGAAAGTAGATGGCAAATATGCACAGACGCCACCACACCGCCAGGCATTAATGATTTCATTAGTTTGAAACCATTGTTAGCATTAAACTAAGAGCATCTGTAACACTACTCTATCCACACATCACAGCACATATGCAGTATGTACTTAGGGTCAAGGTTTTAATTTTTCGACAAGAGGATGCATATAATTAGGCCAACATAGGTGCAGGATTATGTAAGTGAAGTTTTATTTTATTTTAGTACATTTCATACCCGGTTATGTCATTTAGAAAATTACATAGACAAAGCAGAGCTAATGGGAATTTATTTAATATATATTGTAAAGAATTTCATTTAGAATTTTATTTAGATTTTTACTATTACAAATATTTATATAAATAGAGTGATATTATATTATATTAAATTATTTTAGAGCAATTTTAGCTATGGTTTAATATGTTTTTAGAACATGTTTTTAGAATATGTTTTTAGAGTATCACAAGCATACTAATAATGTCACAGTACCTTTTGGTATAGGTTAAAGTGAATATGGCTGCTTTAAGTTTAGAATAAACTTAGAATGAGATCAGAATAATTAATTATTTTATGGCGCCAAAACAGGTATAAAATGTATGTTCAGATGTAGTGTCATTGGTTCTGATGAAATCTGTATTACGGCAGATGAAAGCGCTCAACCCTTGTGTTTTTTGTTTTGTGTAATAAAGTGCAGCTTGTGATTAACATCGGTTTCGAGTGATTGGGAGTCTATATTCTGCATTTTGGATTACAGTTGTGTTATTTCTACAAAACTGAGCATAAGCTCAAACACAGAATTGGTGAAAATTTAAGAAATATTAGAGATCACTGTGAAATTAATGCATTAGCCAAACATATTATACAATATCCCAATCACAGATTAAAATTTATAGTTTTAGATGTAGCCAATCCATCATACGGGGGGGGGGGGGCATGGCCATATCTCCTACAGATAAATTAATTGAGCTGGCAGATCTGTTTAGATTCAATACACTATCCTGGACTAAATGATAATATGTCCATAGCCACTATTTTAAAACTGAAAGCTTTAAATAGATAAAACCTACCTATAGTAGTCAATTTTAGTATGTATTAGTGTAACATTTTATAATATGTATGTCTTGAATATTTAAAAGTATGAAGACATATTTATGTTTTTATAATTGTTCATTAGTTTTTAATGTCAGGGTTAATGCATTACTGTTTATGCACATTCACTTGTTTCTCCTTCTGTCTTCCTTCTCTGTTTTTTAAATAATAGTATTTTCAAATAGTATATATATTTTTTAAATAATAGCTTTTTTATATGTAAGTAAGATACTTTCCTTTTTAATACGAATCAGGAAGTGATGTCATGATTTAAAAGTATTTAACTGGGCAGTCATTTTTTTACAATTGTCTGATGAAGTCCCTAGTTAATGGATTTTGGAATGAAAGCACTTACTTGCAGAAAGAATAATAAACGCAGCACCTGTTTGTGAAGGCTTGAGCTTTTCTTGTATATTTCCTGGTTTCATTTTGTTTCGTGAACTTTCAGATTGATATCAAACTAGTCTATGGGGATGCAATATTTTGTAGATGTAAAAGCTTTTTCATACAGAAAATAGGGAAAAATGGGGTTGATGATGATGATGATGATGATGATAATGATGATGAAGATGATGATGATGATGGTGATGAAGATGATGATGGTGGGTGATCTCTGGATGCACTGACCTTAAGTTTTTTTTTTCTTTTCAATTGTCACTTTTTCATTACTGTTACAAAAATCCACGTCCTCATCATCATCCAAGTGAGGTTTAATTTGCTTATGCTTATCTCTTCTCACATTCAATACATAATTAATCTCTTTCTGTATTAAATCAACATTATCATTTCTTTTAGTGAACATACCTTTGAATCTACTCAAGCCTTTTTCAAAATCCTTATCTAAATCTTCATTGTTGTCCAAATTAATCTAGACAGCTTGATAGCTTGATTCCACATAGTCATATTTCAAAATTTTGTTGTTTCTGCTATCAAAATGCCAATAATGGTTGCTCTGTGCATCCTTATTAATATTAGCAGATTAATAGATTATTAATATAATAGCAGTCTGCTATTGTACAAACCTTTAAACACTGCTATATAAAAAAAATCACATATCTTTGGTAGAAACCTTCACCACAAAACCTCAAATATGATGTATAGTAATTAATGTTATCCAAAGAGAACAGCATTTTCTCCTTTGCCCCTTAGGCTGGCTGCACTTTAAGCCAACCCAATTTCACTTCATGTACTCAAAATAAACTATCACATTTGGTTATAGATTGGCCTTACCGATCCCATAGTCAATAATTATATATTACCCCTTTTGAAAATAACTGGAATCATACCAAAGATAATTTGAGAAAATAGAGCTGGAAACGCTGTCCACAAAAACACCTTAAATTTCCGTTTAAAACAAATTTAATATATTCGAGGTTAAAAAGAAAAAGAAAATAAAAGTCCCTTATTGTTCACAAATGATAAGCGCTTTAGAGAGAGTCTTCATCAGATCTGAGGGGACTCACGCATGTGATAAAGCATTTAGAACCTTCCTCTGTCCATTAGTAGTACAGCGGGCAGTCCTGGGGCATATTTTCTGTTTCCCATCCATAGATCTAGGCTGCATTTGAAAATGCGCAGGGATGAACTTTGTTTTATGTGGATGGGGAGTCTGATCTACAGCATTGGTATTCCCTGCAAACTGTACTTGTCCCTCCAGACAATTCTGTTGATTTTGCAGCAGAGGTTTAGATCCCTGGACTGAGTATTGCTGATTCCATTTGTCTTGCTGATGTGCAGTGATTCCATCAGCACCTGTAGTCTGCTTAAAATATCTTCCATAAAGCAAAGCCTGAATATTATCAAGAGTAATATTAAAGCATACATTCACTACTTTCACATCTCTGTCAGGCATCACTTCCTTTATATAATAGGTCTCTCTATGAATGGTATCCTGATTTTGAATAAGTATGTGAAGACATTTAACATCCAAAGTTATTAGCAGCCTGTGTTTCATAAACATTATGTTATTAATTTGATGCATAAATTTAAAAGTGTCACTGATACAAGAAAAATGTGCTTTAACAAGTGTTTTTTATTTGTACTGTGCAAATAAACTCAACGGCTCTGTCTTAGGTCTGTCTTAGATCCTACTACTAATATTATAGGCTTGAAAGGTGGCTTTTCTTGAGTCTTGTGATATTTTAATATACTAAAAAATACTGGCATTACTAGTTTTGACACAGAACAACATTGAAATAAATTCTGATCAATCAGCTTGAGTATAGCATAACATATAAAGACACATCAGCATCCTTGTAATTCTATCAAATCTTTGCATGTATAACCTGTGTGTATCAATCTGTTTCAGGAAGCATTATAATTAAGCCTTTCTTCATATATTGCAGTGTACATTATGAGTAAAGGCACACCCTTTTTGGCCTCCATATGTCTTAGTATTCTATCAACTCAAATAAAACTCTTGTTTCCACTTTACTGAAATTAAAGATCCTGGCATTAGGTGGCATTTTTAACAGTTCACCAAATCTCTTTAAAAAAATGGAAGCATGTAAAGTAGGATATAGAACATGGTTAACTATCACAGACAGTTTCAACAGTAACTTTTGATTTCTGTATTTTTTATTCAGTTTTTATCAACAACCATGATATAACAAAACAAATACATTATTAAAACATATCAGATATAACTATTTAAGATCATCCATATCAAGATTAAGGTTTAGTTAAGAATTAATGCACATATCAAAATATTTTTCAAATAAATCACTCATTTTTTTCTATGCAGTATAGTGATGCATGATGTTAGGTGTTCTCAACTTAGTGGTTACTGATTCTTTCTTGCATACACTTTTTGCTAAATTTATAAGTTCAAAGAATAGTATGGTATTTTTACATTTCTAATTTAATGTAATAACTTTTGCTGCAATTGCTAAAATTGACCATATATGTAATGTCATGGAAATAATTATCATGGAGATGCTCAGTAGAGATACAGTAAATCTCCAGATATTGGACTCAGCCCAGTTTGGTTTTGTCAAGGGCAGATTATGTCTACTCAACCTGGTAGACTTCTTTGAGCAGGTCAGCAAAGCAATGGATGAGGGCAAAGTAATTTATACTGCCTACCTTAACCTGCCCAAGGCATTTGACACAATACCCCCTCGGGCATTGTTGACAAACTCAAGAGGTTAGGTTCAAACCTGTATGTCACCCAATGGATAGCCAACTGGCTCTCTGAGGACCCAGGAAGTTAAAATTGGGGAATCCACGTCTACAAAGAGGCCAGTCACAAGTGGAGTCCCTCAGGGATCAGTCCTTAGACTTCTCCATTTTGGCATTTACGTCTCAGAAGTCAAGTGCAATGTCAATGGTCTCACACTGACTAAATTTCCAGATGATTGCAGATTAGGAGCTGTCATTGAATCTCACACTGACACAAATGTTCTCCAGGAGGGGCTGACACAGACAAACAACTGGTGTCAGAGCCATGGACTAAAACTAAATGCCAAGAAATGCATAATAGTATCCTTTGGGAAGTCATCTATCTCTGGTGACTATAATATTGACAACACACTGTCTGAACTGCTGTATAGCAGACATATACTAGGCTAACTAGATTTAGCCAAAGAAACATGGCATGAAGAAAACATTCCTTTTAAAATAATCATAGAACTGTATTTTCAGACCATCAGGACAGATTAAGAACTGTAGTTCATGTAATAAAATAACATATGGAAATATCTCAGAAGGCACAACACAGGGCATAACATAGAAATTATTTTAGAAAGTTCAAACATACTTGTGTTAGTGCCCCTTTTATAAGCAAATTTCTAGCAAAGTGGCAAGGGTATTTTTAAAATGTAGAAAGTGGAAGTGAAATTATCTATAGAATGTGACTATTGGGGGGAAAAAAAACACCATAAATGTTCTGAAACTTGAAGAACTGAAGAAAAAAAACTGAAGTTCCTAAAGTTAGTATACTTGATGAAGAAGATAAGCCATCCACAGCACATCCATAAGATAAAATAGCGAATACATTATCCATATCTCAAAAAAAAAAATCAAAAACAGGAAATAAAGGGGCATATTCACTGAGCTGTCTGATAAAACAACACAATATAGAAACTATCTTAGATGAAAAAGTCCTTTTAAAACCATACCAGGTAACAGAATCTTAACAGCAAGTAGTCATGGAAAAAGTTCTGAGACTGTTTCAACTGAAGTGTGCATTGGTGCAGTTGTGTCCCAGGAAGTAGTAGGTGGGTAGATAAGTGAGAAGCATCCTGTCAGTTATATTAGGAACAAGATGAGCAATACTCAAAACCACACACTCATCAATACAAAATAATTCAGAGGGCCCTCACAGCATCCAAATACTATTTGTAGGGAGGGAATTTACCCTTTCCAGACCATGCCACCATACAATGGCTGCACAGATAGAAAGACAATAAATAATATTAAGCTTTTGTGTTGGTCATCAACATTCTAGTCATTAAATCCAGTTAATTTTAAAATCACACATAATGTGGGCCATAGTTGCTTTAATGCTGATGGGCTGCCATGGGCATGGCAGCTGTAACTGATAGAATCCCACAGGAAAGGTTTTCCTTGACAATAATGGTGGCTGCTTAGGCTGCTGAAGATAGTTCACTTCTTTATGGTCACATGACACTGGTGATAGGTGCAGAGGTTATACCAGGTAGGAAATCAGATTCAGGGTCACTGGACTAAAGGTGGAATAACTACCTCTAAGGATATGAAGGGATGCTAGCTTCCCAACATAGCCAGTTTTTTGTTATCTAAATCATGGGTTTAAGAAGCAGTGTAATAGCAAGTCTCCAGGCAACTAACATCTGAAGTGAGGAACCTGGCTTGAGGCTGTCCCTGCAGGGTGACTTGGAAGATGGAAATTGCACTGCTTGTATTAAAGATTAGATGTTACCCTGTTATGGGGATAAAGAAAATACTGACATTTGAAATAATTGCTCCCTGATCGTACTAGAAATACTGAAACTATTTGTGTAAAACAAAAGTTTCAACTTGTGGAATAAAGCTTGCAAAAATGGATTTGCTTTATCTCATAGCAATTAATGAAGTAGGTCTGCAATTTCTGTTCCCCATTTTACAAGACCACATAATTTCTCATTAAAACCTTAAAAATGTTTATACTGCAAACTGAAAGTCTAATTATATTGATAATGGCATACTTATTTTTCATACAAGATGTGCTAGTCATAAAATGTTTGCAACTGTGGTCCTTTAAAATCTTTTTATTTTTTATTGATGTTAGGCAAACATATCTCAGAAAGTTCAGGTCAATCTGTGGCCAAATAGCAGATCACACCTTGGTAGGATAAAGTTTGCATACTAGTGTGTGTGTGTGTGTGTGTGTGTGTGTGTGTGTGTGTGTGTGTGTGTGTGTGTGTGTGTGTGTGTGTGTGTGTTTTCTTTTCATATTATTTGCAAGGTACACGTTAGCTTTAAATCACTGAACACAAATAAAAAATTATTCTGAATTGTCATCAGATGGACTACTGTCTTTATATTAACATTTTGCTCTCATTGTGGTTTGTATGTATATAACCCTAAAGACCTTCTTGCCCACCATGATGAGATGATATGGATCATCAGCCTAGTCTTCAGAAATGCACATGGTTGATGGCAGTGATGAGGTTTTTTTTTTCTTTTTGATAGCAATCTGCAGTTTACTTAACTCATTTGAAATTTTCTTTCAAAACAGTTTTGTTGAGCTTCATTTTTCCCAAGAAAACTTGATTGTATATTTATTTTCAACTCCAACTTTTTTTTTTACAACTGTAAACCCCTAAAGAGGCTGGTCAACCCCTTTCCATGTTGGTGTGCACACCAACTAAGCCCATTAGATAGCATTGTTCTAACACACAGTACCCATGAGCCTCAGAGGAACCTGCGGCTAATGCAACCACCTCCAAATGAATTCTAGCAAAGCAACCAAAAACTAGGCCAATTAGATAGCATTGTGTTAATGGATGATGCCCGCAAGCCTCAGAGGAACCTGCAGCTACTGCAACCACCTCCAAATGAAGTCTAGTAAACCAAAACTAAGCCCATTAGATAGCATTTTGCTAACACACAGTACCCAAGAGCTACAGAAGAACCTATGGCTACTGCAACCACCTCCAAGTGAAGTTTAGCAAAGCAACCAAAAACTAAGCCCATTAGATGGCATTGTGTTAATGCATGATGCCCATGAGCCTTAGAGGAACCTGCAGCTACTGCAACCACCTCCAAGTGAAGTCTAGTAAAGCAAAACTTAGCCCATTAGATAGCATTGTGCTAACACACGGTACCCACGAGCCACAGAAGAACCTATGGCTACTGCAACCACCTCCAATTGAAGTCTAGCAAAGCAACCAAAAACTAAGCCCATTAGACAGCATTCTGCTAATGCACAGTACCCATGAGCCCCAGAGGAACCTGCGGCTACAGAAATCACCTCCAAGTGAAGTCTAGCAAAGCAACCAAAAGTAAGCAGCACTCTACTTTGAAACGTTGGTATCTACCTACAGTGTTTATTACAGTAGTCTGTTTTTCTCCCATTGTTAGTAGTGTGTGCACCTACGGGACCTGATGTTCTCTTCTACTAATTGCTATACTAGGTATTCCCTGCAGCCCCCCAAGACCTTACATAACTAGCTGTTTGATTTTTTGTCCTGCTTTAACTGTATTGACAAATCTCAGAACATCAACATAAACTGACACCATCACCAATGTAATTGGCTAACTTTTAAGGGCAACTAAAAGAGTAATTTTAAAACATTAAAGATTGGTATTCAGACTAGCTAAGGTTACACCAAAGGTATATTACCTGCCCGAGTGTGTGACTGTATTTTTTAGAACAGTCTGCTTGCTCAGCTCATCATGCTCCATTCGCTATCACTCCTCTCATGCTCACTTCACTCCCCTAACCGACCACCATTCCCAACCACCCCCCTTTCCATCTCATTCAATCTAACCTAAACTCTGCCCATCATCACTCATCCACCAATCACACACAAATAAATCACTCCCACCTACACCCACAAGACATCATCAATTCACACTTACTAACTATAAACTAATTGTCAACTACATCCTAAGCTACCACTCCCCTATTCCTCTAACACTTTAATACTTACCTAAGCCACCACACTACCTTCACTCTAACATCTACACTATGTCACTGACCTCTAGTAGTATACTCTTCACACTGTCTCTTCCCATGCACTTCCTACTACAACAAACATCAAAGCAAAATACCTATTCCAACTACAATCTCACGGCCTCTATATCTCATTAAATGCTATTCCCTTCCAGCTTTTCAAATGGTTCCTCTAGCCTGTACACCTCAGACTTAATACTATGCACAAAACTAAAAATCTTTCCCATGCTACTTCATCCCTACTCCAGCAACAACACAACCTTAACTCTAAATTATTCATCAAAACCAAAAATAAGACAGGAACATAATTCCTTCCCACCCACACATTCTACACTATAGCAATGTGGGGACATACCCCCTAAACCAGGTCTAAGCCCAATTCCTATAGTCCCCCCAACTCCTATAATTCAATAAACTCCCATAAATCATTAAACTTTAAAACCATTAACCTCCAAAGTATCAGAAACAAAATACCTGAATTTCATTTCTGGATAGCTCATAACAAACCCAGCATCATTGCAGCCACTGAGACATGGCTAAAGCCCTATATTAAAGATACAGAATTCCTACCTACAGGCTTTGCTTGTCTTCAATCTGACCAACCTCATAAAAAAGGTGGAGGAGTCTGTCTGTTATATCCTAACACCTTTTCAATTGTACCTTACTCTAAGACTATCCCAAAATTCTCCTCAGCTGAAATATTAGTATCCTTCCTGAGAATAAACAATTGCAAAAACATATGTATTATTGTCTTATACATTCCCCCCAGTAATAATATTCCCATATTAGAGGACATACTTGCATGGGCATCAAACAGTATAAAAAATAAAACTGTCATCTAAGGAGATGTCAATATTAATTGGCTAGACATCTCCCACCAAAATCCCACTTCTAATATCAACTAATATACCTTCACCCAACTAATTAATGACAAAACTAGAACAAAGAAAAACAAGAACAGTGGTTCTATCTTAGATTGGATTTTGGTCTCTGAACCAAACAAGATAGCATCCACAGGAAATTCTCCCAATAGCATAAGCAATCATTTACTTGCCTTCATACTTTGGAAAACCACCCCATCACAAACCAAACTCCACTACAAACAAACTAGGGACTTTCCCATTTCTGCCACACCATATTTAATACCACTCTACTATGTATCAGCTGGAATGCATTAAAATTCCTTCCCCTAGATGATGCATTAAACTCTTTAACTCTACCTTTCTCAAGGTCCTAAACACCCAAGCACCACTTATTCTAAGGAGAGTAAAAACTAATCATGCAGCCTGGCTCACAAAACCAACTAAACAGCTCATAACCACTAGGGATAAATCTTGGAAACACTGGCAAATAAGCAAAAATGCTCGAACTTACCAAAATACAAACAACTGCATTACCAAGTAAATCGACTAGTCATAAAAGATAAGAAAGACTACTACCTTACCCTACAAAACCACCATACTCTAAACCCAAAAAGTTCTGGAGCTCCATCAACTCCTTACTAAACACAGAGTCAAATAACAATCCTTGCCCAAACTCTGATAAAATACCCACTGAGATAGCAACACTCTTTAAATCCTATTTCAACACTATTGCCAATCTAATTGCCACATTTACTCCCCACCCACCCTCTCAACATACCTTTGCTTCCCCTTCCAGTAACCTCTCTCTTTCACCTATCACTACCTACACAATAAAAAACTAACTAATTAAAAAACTGAAACCTTGCACTAATGCCAGAGACAACCTACCTCCCAAGTTCCTACAAATTGCTGCCAGTTCTACAGCCTACCCCAATTGCATACTTATTAACAGATTTTTCTGGAATCTTACATACCCACTATTTGGAAAAAGGCATATACATCAATTAGTTATCACCCATAAAATTCTCTACTACCCCACTAATACACCCATACTGAACAACCTTGTAGCCCCTTACAGGAATCTTACTTCCCTTTGCTCAGCTAACAAACTGCTAGTAAAACCTCTCAAATCTAACAATAAATCTGGTGACTCCTTGTTCACAAATGTTGTTCGCTCATACTGGAATAAACTTCCCTCAGAACTAACTACTTTAGTCTCATCTCAACTTTTCAAGAAACATTTAAAGGACCATTTCAAAACTCACTGGCTTTGCCCTTGCTCAAATCCTGACTGACCCCAGCATCCAACTTATATATTATACTTCTCTTCCAGTAAAGTTCTCTCAATTCCCTACTGTTATACATCCATCTCTTCTACTTGTCTCTCTCAATATTACTTCTCCTCATCTGTAGCTCACCTGGCATCTACTTGGACATTACTATTCCTACATCTGTCTATTTCTCTCAATACTTGATATATTACTCCAACCTGTCATCTCATCTACTATCTAAACCTTGTTTGTTACTTCTTACTGTGTAATTCTGGGTCTTATAACTATTTACTCATGCACAAAATGCTCATCATATTTGTTAATACTGTAAATATTGTATAGACTCTAGTGTTTTTTTATTTTTTATTTCTGCATCCAAATTCCTGCATCACTCAGATTGTAGGGTTAGGGATCCTCGTGGTATTTTTTTCTGTTAAATTGATTCCATACTGTTGCTATGCTACTTGTAAATAGTTCTGTAGCTTCTTATACTTTGGTGTTTTATGCCAGTTACTAGTATATATTAGTGGAGCTTTTCTCCTCGGGCCTCTGCTGAAAATGGACATATATCCAGCCAGACTAGCCCGGTCAACAAATGTAAAATAAAAATAAAATAAAAATAAAAATAAAATATATTCTGCCTCTACATAAAGGTGACTCAAACACCGACATCTCCAACTTCTGACCCATCGGTATCCTCTCACCCATCTCCAATATGCTGGAAAAATGTATCCATACTCAACTTCTTCACTATATGCTTCACAACTACATCCTTTATCCTACTCAGCATGGACTTTGACCGGGTCATAACACTACTATGCCTCTCATATCCTTCTCTGACATGATTAACCAGGCACGAGATGAGAGAAAGATTGTCTCTTCTCCCTTTTTAGACGTCTACAAGGCCTTTGATATAATCTCACACCTTCTCCTTATCACTAAACTGGCTGGCATAGGCATCTCATCTAAATCCCTAGAATGGTTCACAAACTACCTCACTAACAGGCAGCAATCAGCCAAATGGCAAAATTCATTCTCTCCGTTTCTTGACACAACAACAGGTGTTTCACTAGAGCCCTTTCTGTTCAGCATCTTTATCAATGACTTCCACACATCTCTTATACATAGTTCAGTTATCCAATATGCAGATGATTCTATCATCTGTGCTGCTAACTCACAAGATGAACTACTCCAACTCACACAAGATGCTCTCAGTACTACAGAGCTATGGATGTCAAACAGCCATCTTGCCCTAAACTGTAATAAAACTAAACTGGTTCTATTTCAACCTGAAAATTCCACCCCTCTAAATAAAGAAACTTTCAGCATACAAGACCAAAACAGCACTATAATTGAGGTTGTACCACACACCAAGCTGTTACGTGTTATCATAGATGATAATTTGATAATTGTCCTGCATGTTCAAATTGATATTAATAAAACAAACCAGAAACTGGGCACTCTCTATAGACATAAACACTTTCTCAACCACTATGTAAAGTTATCGCTTGCCTCTTCCTTCCTTCTGCCATCACTTCTTTACTTTGCACCTCTCCTTATTAATATTCAGGCCTCTCTAAAATTCAAATTAGCCTCATGCTAGAATAAAATCACTAAATTCGTAACAAAACACAAATTATTCTTCTCACCATTGCTCATCACTACACCTACTAAACTGGTTGGGACTATCACATTATCTGACACTCATTCAGTTAACCAATGCACACAGATTTATTTATAAACCATCTAACTGCCCCTCCTTGTCTTCCCTAAGCACACAATATTATCCTAACAGACCTCTCTGATCCAATAACCAATTGTGCCTAAATGTAGTGAGACCTACCCACACAGCAGGACAAATGCGCTACTCCTTTTCTGTTGCCAAACTATGGAATACTCTCTCACCACCAGTATGCCTATAAGCAGTGCCCCACTATTTAAAAATTCCCTGAAACAACATCTTTCCTCCTTATGTCAGTGCAACTGCACTAATGCTGCAGTTTCTAAAACCTGACCCCCCCTACATACATTCACCTCCTTTTTCTCTATATATACTAACACATGTATTTAACTGCTTCAATGGAATCTCTTACTATCAGGCTGTGTTCCTAAATTATTCTAAACTTAAAAAAAGAGCGAGAAGGTCAAACAGAAAAAATAATCAGTAAAAACTAAATGAAAACTCCAGACAAGCTAGAACTTCCACTGAGTGACCTCTCAAACCTCTTGTATCAGAGGCACATTGGATATATGCAAATGACCCTTATGAACATCAGGTGTTTCAGCTATACGGCAATTCTGAATGCCCATGACTTATTTCTTTTTAAGTCATCTCAATGGATAATTTCAGGCCAATATAGCCAAACCCCACTAGCTGATGTTCATAAGGGTCATTTGCATATATCCCATGTGCCTCTGATACAATGAAATTTAAGCAATAATGAAAATAATGCAATATTTTTTAATATTTTTTAACAGTAGACACTGTACACTAAATATACATATCAATAGGTGAATTACATCAGTATAGCCAATAAGGATATGCTCCAAACATAGCAACAAATAATGAATAAATCCCTTGATCTACACAGGAGCTTAATCTTCACAGCCTACTGTCTTAAATGATGATATACATGTTGATATATAAAACAAAATCAGTTTAGCATCCTTCTAACATCCAGTGCAACAATGTTATAATAAGCATCATTGTTTCAAATGATATACAAAACAGAGCCATAGGAGGAGTAACAGTTGTAGATTTAACAATATTTCAGTGTGTCAAGCTGGTAAAAACTGGATAACTAAGCCAGAAAACAAGATTCGAAAGGACCACCATGGGCATGGCTCAGTGGCACTGTGGATCAGCAGCTTGGCAGTAATCAAAAAGCACATGCAGGACTTATAGCACCAACAATACAAATACAAAGACTGCACTGAAAGGAACAGCTCACACCCAAGTAGCCCAAACACAAAAACTGTTAGGAGCTGGCATTAATGACATATATATTTACGTTCAGAGTGCAAAGAAATAAATAAGGTGACTCAATGAATGCATAATTCAAAAGTCTATCCATAAGCAGTTAACTCTATGCCATCTTTAGACATGCATGCTCATATATAAATGGTCGACTTCCATATGCATTTTCCACTGAGGACAACATGATATAGTTTTGTAGGTTTTGTAAAACTATGTGCAAGGTTAAAGGTAATATGAAATGACTGACAATATGTAAAAAATACTTCTTATAAATACTTATTAGATGAAGCCATGTTTATTTTATTAATAGAGTGCAGTTTATATATTTTCTTTTACATTTTCTTTTATATATTGTCTGTTTATTTGTTATATATAGGCAGAACTACAATGAATTTTATCTTTGATCTAAATATAGATTTATTTAATAAGTTATCTCACAATAATCTCACAATAATGTCTATTGATGTATTTGGACAGAGATTTCATCCCTTACATTTTTTGTTCATTAGGTAGCTATATATATATATATATATATATATATATATATATATATATATATATATATATATATATATCTAGTTTACTATCAGATGTCCGAACAGCAGATGATTGAGCATGGCGTAGTCAAAACACAGTTTTCAAGGAGACAGAATGCTGACCCAGTAACATCAAATACACTACAACAAATGGGTAGCATGCTTCAGTGGAAATCACAGTAGAGTGAGGAA
>NC_056732.1:763419764-763474764 GCF_019279795.1 Protopterus annectens | reverse complement strand
ATAGCACCCATCTGTAAGTTCAAGAATAAACCTCTCTTAATAAACTATTCAAAAAAAGAAGCTGAACAGTGAAAAGTTATGACATCCTCATTTCCCCACCTCATATTTACACTGACCCATGCAAGCAAGGAACTCAAAAATGCTATTAGAGAATGTAAAGCAAAGAATGAACTTAAGGTTGCTACATACTGCAAAGCAAGGTACAAATATTGTTTCATATCTGTCAGACATTTAAAGAATAATGCCCTGCATGGCATGAACCTTATCCATAATAACATCACCCACTCTGACACAAGGATATAGTTAATATTTTAGCAGACATATTTAGTATTAACTTTGCCTCACCATCCACATTTTGCCCCCACTATCACTGAGAATTTAGACTCCCCTATAGTCACCTTGTGACAACACTTAGAATGCCTGTCAGAGGTTAACAATAATGCCTCCATGGCATCAGATCACACACACCAGGCTGTATTCCCATCAGTGCCAGGCATGCACTAGCTGAGTCACTACTTAAAATGTTCACCCTCAGACTATCTAGTGGATTTCCTCCTGAAGTTAAAGAGTAACCACTGAGGCTTTCCCCTACACAAAGGTGGCCCCCTCAAGAGACCTAGCCAATTATAGATCCATCAGTATTACCAGCCTTACTGGCAAAGACATGGAATGTGTCACAGGAGAACTCATATATGCAACATAGACAATGTAACTAATCTAGCTCCCAATCAATTTGGCTTTATGAAGTGCAGGTCCTGTCTACTGAAATTAGTAAGCTTCATTGAGAAGGTTACAGGGGTTGTTGACAGTGATCATTCTCTGCACATTACGTATCTTAAACTGGACAAAGCTTTTGACATGATGCCCCATGGTGGTGCTATTGAAAAATAAGAGAAGCTTCATTTAAAGCCCAAAATCACTTTCTTGATTGAAAGTTGGCTGTCCAGTATATCCAAAGTTGTTGAAGTTGCTGGTTCTTTCTGTGAATGTAAATTAACATCTATTGGGATGCCATAGGGGTCAACCTTAGGTACTCCTATTTGGTATTTATATTGCAGACATCCAAGCTAATATTGTCAAAGCATGGTTGACCACATTTGCTGATGTATGGAAACATGGCATTGTATCTAGTCACCCAGTGATATAAAACAGCTACACAAGGGCGAGAATATGTACATATTTGGCATATCAAAAATAGTCTTGATGAACAAAAAGTGCAGCATAGTAACATTGCTCAGAAAGGTTGTTCCTTCCACATAATATGTCATAAATGGTATGCCTCTTCAGACAAATACAGTCATAAGAGACCTCGGTAATTATGTGGATGAATTTTTCTCAGTCAGTCAATACCACATCTCCACCACAGTCAGGAAATCCTTCTATCTGACCTGGCTAATTTCCAAGGGAATATCTTCAACTTCCAAAGAAGTGATCCTATCACTGAACCATTCCCTTATCTGACCTATCATTGAGCACAATGCCCCATCTGGTATGTAGAAATCCAAGCATATCACTCAGCTGTTAAGACCCCAACAATTCCTAACCATGAAACTGATAGGTCTTAAATACTTTAACTACCCAGATAGATTAGTATAGCTCTACTTATACTTAGTAGCCTACAGGATGTGAGTATCTCACGTTTTTAGCCATGAAAGACCCAATCCTATTAAACATCCTATTTCTTTTCAAATCCAGTGAATATACAAACACCCACACTAAGAACTTAAATCTACATCAACAAATAAACAACACTTATTGCTAGAATTGGTAAGACCTTGCTGTGTCTAATTATGGTGGCTGCCAAAAAAGCAATTACTAAAAAATTGAAATCAAAATCTAAACTAGTTATACTGGAAGTAGTGAATATAGTAACAGAGATAAAACAACTGGAACTGAGATATTTAAAAAAAGGGTAGGAGCAAATTACATATGAAAAAATGGGAATTGTGGAACAATAAATACAAGGGAGAAATGAGGATTAAAGGAAGCAGGAATTAAATGAGCTATGTAATGTTTGAGTGAAAAAGCTTGGGTAGATTATAAGTGATGCATAATGTTTGCAACTGGGAGTGTATCACTATGGTTTGCGACGTAAAATGCTTGCAACTAGGATTGTATTGGTGTGATTTGTTTTTATTTATATAAATGTGTAACTGCCTGTGAAGTAGGTGATGGTTTAATGAAGATGTTTCTCTAAAAAAGAAGCAGGAATTGAATAATTTATGTAATATTGGTTAGGTTGCAATATATGTGAAGTATAATATTTATGTTAATATACTTTGATTACTTTTATATGACTATAAATTTACCTATGTCACAAGTGATAATTCAATAAAGGTGCTTGGAAAAAAAAAACAAATAAACAATGCTCACTAAAGGGATAGATTCTTAACTCAATCTATTCCTAGACTAGGAAACAAGTTAACTCTATAGGTCAAACAAAGTACCACATTATATAACTTTACGGCTACTCTAGATGAGTGGATGGATAGACAAAATTTACAACAGGATAATAAAGTAGAACTCTGCTACAATTAGGAGGTGAGCATAATTATATGCTTGACTAGGGTGCCAGGGATTTTTAAGTTTGTCTCCTTAAAGGTATATATGGCTAAGCGTCTTATGGCCACCATGATCAGTTACCTAGAGTGTTCTTTTGTTTGCATATAACAATGGAAGCACTACAGAATCCTGAAAGATCAAAATCCTGAAGACCAAAATCTTGACAGCAATATCTTGAAAGTTCAAATTACTGAAAACACAAAATACTGAAACTTAAAATACTAAAAACACACAGGGTAACAACACTTGCTATATTCCAGCCAAGTACATACAGAAACATATTACCCTTCAACTATATGCAGGAGGCAAGCCCCCCTGTACTCCCCTTTTGGAGGGCTGTGCCCCCACACCCCCTGCTACTTAAATATATCAACTCTGGGACTGCACTTCACTACACTAACTGCAATCTCGAAGTTGATGTATTTAAGTAGCAGGTGGTGGTGGTTGGTGCAGGAAGGCTTGCCTCCCTGCTTATACTTGGAGAACAGTAATATGTTTTGTGTTTTATTTGTTTCTGTATGTACTTGTGCTGGGATATAGTATGTGTTGGTATCCTGTGTGTTTTCAGTATTTTGTGTTTTCATTATTTTGAACTTTTGAGATTTTGGTCTCAGGATTTTGGTCTTCAGGATTTTGGGCTTTCAGGATTCTGTAGCGCTCGTATAAATATATATATATATATCTATCTATCTATATATATATATATATATATATATATATATATATATATATATATGGGTCTACCTGACAATGCCAAAAGCTGACAACGCCGACAATGAGAACACTGACACCGGAAGATCGACAACTGAGATGACCGATGGATGAAAACCCCGACGCTGAGAACACCAACATGTGAAAAGGCTGTGTAAGTATGCTATAGTGATGGACATTAGAGTTAGGGTGTGAGTAAGGTAAGTGTGCGATAGTGACAGGCTCTAGGGATAGGGGCGGGTTAAGGCGCGGGTTAGGTGAGTGTGCAATAGTGACAGTCTTTAGGGTTAGGGTTTGGGTTAAGGTTAGTGCATAGATAGTTGTGTATGTAAGGTTTAGTGTGGGTTTGTAAGGATTTTGTTGTGCTTGTGTTGTGTGTGTGCTTTTTGGACTGGGGATTTGTTTTGTTTGTTGATTGTCGAGATTGTGGTATGTCGGGCATGTGAGGTTTCACGTTTGTGAATTTTCCGTTATGTGGTGTCGGTGATTTCGTTGTCGGTGTTGTAGCACATCGGTGTTGTCAGGTAGACCCATATATATATATATATATATATATATATATATATATATATATATATATATATATATATACACATATACATATATACTTATACATATATATATATATATATATATATACATATATATATATATATATACAGACACACACACACACGCACACACACACACACACACACACACACACACACACACACACACACACACACACACACACACACACACACACACACACACACACACACACACACACACACACACACACACACACACACACACACACACACACACAGTGGATATAAAAAGTTTACACACCCTGTTAAAATGCCAGGTTTTAAGATATAAAAAATGAGGCCACAATAAATAATTTCAAAACTTTTCCCACCTTTAATGTGACCTATAACCTGTACAATTCAATTGAAAAACAAACAAATCTGTTAGGAGAAAAAATATATATAAAAATAAAAAATGCACAATAAGCTGGTTTCAGAAGTGTGAACGCCCTTAAACTACTTTGTTGAAGCACCTTTTGATGTAATTATAGCATTCTGTCTTCTTGGGTAGCAGTCTATCAGCATGGCACATCTTGACTTGGCAATATTTACCCACTCTTCCCTGCAAAGCGGTCCAAATCTGTCAGATTGTGAGGGCATCTCTTCTGCACAGCCCTCTTCAGGTCACCCCACAGACTTTATATTGAATTTACGTCTGGGCTCTGCCTGGACCATTTCAAAACTTTAATTTTCTACTGGTGAAACCATTCTTTTGTTGGTTTGGATGTATGCTTGGGGTCATTGTCATGTTGAAAGTTAAAATTCCTCTTCATCTTCAGCTTTCTAGCAGATGCCTGAAGGTTTTGTGCCAAAAGTGACTGATATTTGGAACTGTTCATAATTCCCTCCACCTTGACTAAAGCCCCAGTTCCAGCTAATGAAAAGTAACCCCAAAGCATGATACTGCCAACACCATGCTTCACCATGGGCATGGTGTTCTTTTGGTGATACAAAGTGTTGTTTTTGCACCAAACATACCTTTTGGAATTGTGGCCAAAAAGTTAAATTTTGGTCTTGTCAGACCATAACACATTTTCCCATATACTTTTGGGAGGCGATGTATTGTTTTGCAAATTTTTGCTGGGCCTGGAAGTTTTTTTATGTAAGTAAAGGCTTCTGTCTTTCAACCCTGCACCATAGCCCAGACATATGGAGAATACGGGAAATTGTTGTCACATGTAGTCCACAAGCAGTACTTGCCAGAAATTTCTGCACCTACTTCAGTATTGCTGCAGGTCTCTTGGCAGCCTCCCTGACCAATTTTCATCTTGTCTTTTCATCAATTTTGGAGGACATCCAGTTCTTTGCAACATCACTGTTGTCCCATATTTTCTCCACTTTTTGATGACTGTCTTCACTGTGTTTCATGGTATATCCAATGTTGTGGAAATTTTTTTGTACCCTTCTCCTAACTGTGAACCATGGCTTTTGCTACAGCAAGCAACTGAGTAAATGTCAGGAAAATCCTACTAGGACAGCTGAAGTTTATTTCAGGTTAATCAGAGTCTCTTTAATTGATGGCAGGTATGTACCCAAGAAGACTGAATGCTGTAATTAAATCAAAAGGTGTTTCAACAAAGTATTAGTTTAAGGGCATGCACACGTATACAACCAGCTTATTGTATATATATATATTTTTTTTATATATTTCCCTCTAACAGTTTTGTTTGTTTTTCAATTGAATTGTACAGGTTATAGGTCACATTAAAGGTGGGAAAAGATGTGAAATGATATATATATGTATATATATATATATATATATATATATATATATATATATATATGAATCTACTTCACTTGATCTAAAACTCATTTGACTGATACCCATTTGACCGACACCCAATTGACCTAAATTTCATTTGACTAACAACTCATTTGACTGACTCCCATTTCACCTACAGCTTACAATGCTGAATTTCAACATACTAAATCTTAAACCATATACAAGCACACTTAGCACACCAATAACTAACCCTTTCCATAACTTAAAAACAACTTACTTACCCTCTTAACAGAAAAAGGGAAAATGTACATCCAAACTAGGTGGGAAGCGTGGAACTGTGCCCCCCACACCCCTCTAATTATATATACTAACTCCAGGATCACACTACAGTGAAGAAAATGGTATATACCTTTAACTTGCCTTACAGTACATTACACACTGCCACTACTGCTGGGAACACACAAAAAATCACCAAATTACTTTAGATACTTCCCATAAAAATGTAAAGAGACAAACCCACATTTAGAAACAATACAACACTACTTTCTACATGAATATCAGAATTCTAACAGTTGGCATTGTAAGTTACAGTAATATTTCTTATCACAAGCAAGTCACAGGTAAAGGAAAACCCACAACAAGTCTATGTCTTAACTGGCAGTGAAATGGGAGTCAGTCAAATTAGTTGTCAGTCAAATGAAATTTAGGTAAATTGGGTGTCGGTCAAATGAGTGTCATTCAAATGAGTTTTAGGTCTAGTGAAGTAGACACACACACATACACACACACACACACACACACACATATATATATATATATATATATATATATATATATATATATATATATATATATATATATATATATATATATACATGTAGATATATATATATATATATATATATATATATATATATATATATATATATATATATATATATATATATATATATACACATATACAAAAAAGCACAGATAAAAACAACAATTAATTGGAGGTGCACATGTATATAAATAGAATCCTCAACATAATACAGCACTATGTGACAGCGCAGTACATTCATTAATATCGACCTCCACCAATAACAGAGACCAGGTTTAACCATTCAAAACATGGTTTCTTCAGTATATAACCAAGAGCCAGTAATTACCAATATTTAAAGAGAAAAAAAAAACAGTTGGGAAAATTCATAAAAATTCCTTTTGCCAAGCAGTTATCGGCATCTAGTGACCAAAGGTACTTCATGACACTAACATAAATTAAAAGTAACAGGAAAATTACATCATAACATTTCATCCAATCCCAGTGAGACAATACCTCCAAAATTATCATTCATCTTTTTTCTTTGTCATCTAGCAATCTAGTAGATTCAAATTTATTAAATTCAAAATAATTAACTTTGTCAATACTTATAAACATGTGTGTCACTTCACTATGTATCACTTTATGTTTAACTAATGCACCCCATTCAATTTGACATCAAAGGTCATTCAAATGAAGAGAGATCTTCTGTTTAAATTTACAAGATGTCTGCCCTACATAAAAGGGACTACAGTCAAAGACACAAATATAAATTATCCTTTCAGTGGAACAAGTAATTAAATATCTAATATTAAAATTCTTCAATGAATTGTGTGTAGTATAAATATTAGTTTTAACAACTATTTCACAAAAAATACAGTTTCTACATGGGACACTACCCAATGCTTTATCCCACAATTCAGATACTCCACTGTTATTTTGATAAGGATTTTTCTATCCAGATAGGTATTGAGCTATATTCTTTGTCTGTCTACAAGATAACTCACACTCTGATACAACCATAACAAGAAAGGATCAGATTTTAAGATTGGCCAAAATCTATTAAGTTCCTGTCTAATCTTGAATACATTTGTACCATCAATAGTAGTTATAGATATCTTTGTACATTCCAGTGCCTATCTTTGTATATTTCAATGTCTTTACCCTGGACTGATATTATACTAAATCCATTCTTGATTTTGTGTTTGCCTTTCTATGTGCCTGAATAATCAAATCAGAATAATACTCCTAGATAACAATCTTTGGTGTTGATCAGTCCAATGTGTCACCATTTCTTCACTATCATTACAAGTGTGCCTAAAGTGAGAACAAATTGTGCATAGAGTATATTATCAATCCTGCATGGAAACTAGAGGCACCCTTAAAAACAGGATTTCTTCACTGCATAACCAAGGAAATACATCATAAAATTTTGTTCAGTCTTGGTGGGAAAATAGCTTTCAAAGTTATAATCCATCTTTTTCATTCTCTTCAAACAATCTCAGTCCAAAGTAATGAATCTTGTCAATACCTATATACATTTACCTTGCTTCAGTGTGTATCATTTATACTTAATTAATGCAAGCTGTTCCCTTTGACATTAAAACAAAGAAGTTATCCTCATTTGAGTGATTTTCTATGTCAATGGGAATTAAATGCATTAGTTAACCATAACTCTTCTAGATTGTTAGAAGAGATGTAATTTTAAGATGTCATTTTCCTATTGGATTTACTTAAGTTAGTTGCACTATGTACATTTGGTCAATTGATGGCAATAAGTGTTTGTTAAAAAAACGTTTTTGAATTTCCCGCCTTTTTTCTTCAAGTATTTGTAATTATTGGCTCTTAGTTATGCAGTGAAGAAATCCCATTTTTAAGGGGTAAAACCTGGTTTGCATTATTGGTGGTGGTTGTGGTTAATAGAAGTAGATTTTATACTGCATTGCCATCTGGTGCTGTTTTGTGTTGGGGATTCTATTTATATATGTGTGTGTGTGTGTGTGTGTGTGTGTGTGTGTGTGTGTGTGTGTGTGTGTGTGTGTGTGTGTGTGTGTGTGTGTGAGTGTGTGTGTGCAGCACCGATTTTCATTTTTATATGTGCATTTTTGTGGATATGCTTTTTGTAGAGTTGGTGCCATTATAAACTACTTGTTTAGCTGTAATGTTCAGTGGTTTGGACTATTGTTTTTTTAATGATGGCACCCCAGATGAAGTGTTTAGTTTTATTCAAAAACTGGTGTCGGACAGGATGATGTTATTTGCTTTCAGGGCACTGGAGATGCAGTAAATAATGATACCTGTGGAATTGATGGGATTATGAGTAAGTCTGCAACATCAGGTTCAACTGATATTTTGGGAGTGTTCAAAGATCTTACCAAGGATTATTTGAAACGGTGCTCTGTTACACAGCATCTTCATTCATTGAAGGTTTATAAAACCCAAGCTATACTTCCTCATAATTTTTATGTCTTTCTTCAACCTGGAGAGGGCAGTCAGGACAAAGTGTTTATGTCCAAATATACCATACCTCTCAACCTTTTAGTGAAAGAAATGACATAATGGGGGACAGGTTTTAAATATTGCTCTTATGAACTGAGAATTTTGCTAGAATAACAGGATTTGTCTTAACATCCATTTTTTTCTGAAGGATATGTATAACGAAACTCAAATGTATGCCATTGTTTATTGACTTCATTCCTTGGATCATCCCAGTGATTTGCCTGCAAACCATAGATTTTATGAGGAACAAACTAAAACTTTGACGCAAAAATCTGAATAGTTGAGAGGTATGTGTCCAAGTGGGAGTCTATATAGAAGGCTGCATCTGGATTGTTTGTCAATTGTGATATTGAATAATATGAACAGGAATTACTTAATCTAAAATCTTGTCAATAGTAAAGGTGTTTTGGCAAACAACTTTAAAAATCATGCCAAATACAAACAGTTGTTGGATAGTTTAGTAATACAATAGTAGTTTAGTAAAACAATAACAAAAAAATTGATGCTTAACTTGAAAAGAAAAGCTTAAGAAATTTAGAAGATATATGAAATACTAACCATGCATTTGTTAAACCCAAAGCTAAGCCATTTGTGAAATTTTCAGATTTTGACCAGAAGGTTGCTACAACTAATCCATTCTAAACATGAATAAAGCAAAACCAGGTTCAGTTTAAAGAACTCTGAAGCCTCTTCTGAATCATACTCATTGTCAAATACTGAGAATGATGGTGAAAATTCAGCACTATCCCTCAAATTAAAAAAAAAACATTAATGATGCCCACATTTCTAACAACACTGAATCAAATAATTTGATTGTTAATTTATCCAACTTAGATGCTATTAGTAGTGATGTATTTAATAAAGGATTACATTTTATTCCTAGTACATGTTTCTGTCATACTGATTGTAAATGACATTAGAGCTTTTTCCCAGATTTTAAAATCTGAAGTATCTGTTTGCTTCTAGGAAAAAATTTGAACATTGATAATATTGAACATTTTCCTTTTTTAAGTCTTCTTTCTAACCTCCATACCATCGTGTTGTTATATCATTTGAATAAGCTGTAATTTCTACATGTTATCAATAACAAAGGGATATTTCTTGTAATTTAAATCATAATTTAACTCACCCTCAGTTTCAGGCTTTATTAAACCGGAAGCGTAGCACTGTATTGTTATAATTGTTACTTCTGGTGATAAAGAGGCTGCTATTGTTTTGCTGTCTGATTTTGACAACAAAACTGAGGCTTGTAGACAGCTTTGTGATTCTGTGTTTATGTTTATTTGAAAGATCCTGCTTCTGATTTTCAAGGGAAAAAAGCAATTTGTTTTTGGAGGATATGGTTGTTCATCAGATCATTACAGATAAAAATAAATCCTTGTGAAGTTTTCAGATTGCCAAAGGTTTGATCTGTTCCCAAGAAAACACAAATGTGTTTCACCTATGCCTGGATGCCCAATTGTAGCAAGTCTTGGTTTTCTTACTGAACCACATTTAGAGTTGTTTGAGTTTTATTTAAAAATCTCATCTGTCTGGTATTCAAGGCATAATTAAATATATCACTCAATTTTTAAGCATGATGACTAATACTACTTATCCATGTAGACTATATATGGTTTGTTTGTATGCTTACATTCTGCAAAATGTTGGAATGTCAACTATAAAATTCTGGCTTAACCAGAGGCTGTAAACAATGAAGAGTTCAAATGCTTCTTGTTGGCTTGCTTACATATGGTCCTTGAAGTGAAACTATTTCATTTTGGTGGCAGGTATTATCTAGAAATATGTGGTACAGGTTTGGGGGATACTTTTGTCCTCATTTATGCTGATATATTAATGCATTTATTTGAACAGCGATATGTATATGATGGTGAATCAAATTTGTTTCTACAATATATGGACATATGGAGACATTTTTTATTACTGTTGGTTACGTTACAAAGCGAATTTAGATGGAGTAAAGAAATTTTCTAGGGTTTTTAAATGCTAATGATAATATGGGTTTCTCATTTGCTTTAAAATTGAATTTGTTCACTATTGATATTTTTGATGTTTCTGTTACCAAACTTCTAGACAGTTTTATTAAAGCTTCTGTATGCTGAAAATTTTCTAAGAATGCCCTCTTAGATGCTTTTAGTTATCACCCAAGAGTTATAGGTTCATAGGTTCATAGATTAGTACTAGGCTAACTGCCCTTGCAAGCCATTTTAAGCCTAGCCAATTATCCCTTGTGAGACTCAAACCCTGCACCTTGTGTTTGTAAAGCAAACACCTTAACCATTATCATTGATAATATACCCTATGTACAAATGTTGTGTGTTAAAATCATTTGTAATGAAAGTGAAGAAATGGAAAAACACTGTAGTGATCTTCAACAAAGGTTTTTAAGTAGGGGTACCATTCTGATTTGGTTACCTAGGCTCATAAAAAGGGAAATGCAAAATAAAGAACAGATTTCTTACAAATATCATTCCAGTGTAAAGGCACCAGAATGCACAAAGATATCTATAACTGCTTCTTATGTACAAATATATTCAATATTGGACAAGTTCTTGATACATTTTAACCTGTCTTAAAATCTAACATTTTTTGGTATGGTTGTATGAAATATATGTCAGTTTACTTATAGATGGGAAAAATATAGGACTATACCTACCTCTAAATTCTTATCAAAATAAAGGTGTAGTACCTGTATTGGGTGATAAACCATCAAGCAGTGTCCCATGCACTTTTTGTAAATGAGATTTTAAAACTAAAACTTATACTACACTTAATTCATTGACAGATTTTAATACTTGATGTTTACTTGTTCCACAGAAGGGATCATTTGTCTTCATATATGTGATTTCAGTCCCTTTTATGTAGGACAGACATCTTGAAGATGTAAACGGAGTATCTCATTTCATTTGACTGACTTTTGTTGTAAAAGAGAACAGAATTTATAACTTAAACATAAATTGATACACAGTGAAGCAAGATATATGTTTATAGGTATTGACAAGATTAATTATTTTGAACCTAATAAATCTGAATCTTCTAGATTGTTAGACGAGAAAGAAAAGAGATGGATTATAAATTTGGGATCTATTTTTCCTCAGAGATTTAATGAAATTTTATGATTTTATTTAATTTATGTTAGTTGCACTGTGCACACTTGGTCATTAGATGACAATAAGTGTTTATCTTTAAATAACTGCAATTTCTGGCTCTTGATTATACACTGAAGAAACCACGTTTTTAGAGGTGAAACCTGGTCTGCGTTATTGGTGGTGGCCACATTTATGCTGCATTGCCATGTGATGCTGTTTTATGTTGTGTATTTTATATATATATATATATATATATATATATATATATATATATATATATATATATACATACAGAGAGAGAGAGAGAATGAGAGAGAGAGGGTTTACTATCATTTTGTTTAAAGTAACAACATGTTTGAACCGTTTCATTGACTCATATGGTTGAATTTGTGAATGTCATTATTACAATATGTTGAATATGGTAAAACAACGTTCGACACTCGGACCAGTTCAAATCGTGCTATAAACTCACTGTTAAAGTCAACGGTGATTTTGCAGGAACCACACACTTCTTTTCTTTCAGTTTTAGGAGATTATGGTTCACTGTTTTTACCAGTCTCCCTTGTGATTATGCAATTTTGAAATCCACATAAGTGTCATTCAGCAAAGGGATAGTAAACCTATAAATATATATATATATATATATATATATATAGAGAAGAAACCTCAAAAACCCAAGTTGTAAATCAGAAACACAGACCCAAAACGAGAGCTGAGGACCGTGCACAATGTGCATGTGCTGCTTTTCCCAATTCTTATACACAATCAAAGTTAGCGTTCATAGATATAAGTGTATGGCAATCACTTACTGTCTCACAGCTGATAAACCCAAATAACTGCAGTCAAACTAGGAGAAGCCTAGTATTCAGTACGATAGAACACACTTCTAAGATTGCAATAAGTCCACATTAAAATCCTAGTACTCAATGTGATAGTACACACACTTCTTGAGAGTAGCGATAAATCCACAGTAGATTGATGACACCATTCGGTTCAAGTAAAAAACAGTATTTAATGGTAAGCGCTTTCACGGCTGAGAGAAGCCGCTTCTTCAGACAAACACAAGAGCGCCATTACAGCGCCAAATTTAAACAAAATGTTTCAACTGCTAAAACCTCCTCCCAGCAACCTCCAAACAAATTTAAAGTGACAATGCACAATTCCACATATCCATTAAATGGATTATAAAAACTAAAAATGTTAAAACCAGACGCATCCAATAACGTATATGTAACATGTATATTAACAATATATCCTACAGTTGCAACGCTAGTCAGATCAAATATGTAACATTGGATAACTAAATATTATTTACAAAAATGTATTGCCTAGGCTAAGATGCTAGATACAAAAGAATAGTAAACAATGTTCGAGCAAGCATGGCAACGACTGAAAGCCTAGTAAATCTAGAAGCAACAATGCACCCTGCAGTTGCTACGCTACTCGGATCAACCAAATATAGTATACCTTGTAACTACAAAACTGTATGGCACAGACTAAGGTGGTAAATGTTAAATGGTAGTAAACAAACAGCGAGCAAGCATGTCAGCGACAAAGACATAGTGAGTCAAAAAGAAAAACCTATTAAATCTATAAGCAGCGATGCACCCTGCAGTTGCAACGCTATTCGGATCAACCATATAACATGAATATAGTGTACATTGTAACTACAAAATTGTACAGCACAGGCTAAGGTGGTAAATATTGAAAACAAAGATCGGGCAGGCATGTCAGCGACAAGAGCATGGTAAGCCAAAAAGAATAATGCTAGTACAAACTGATAGCTCAATAAAAAACCTGATGGGAAGGACAAAAGAGCAAGGAATGAAATGGCTCCAATGAAACTGAAACAAAACTACTAACACTGGTGGGCATATACTAATCATAAAACTAACATGAATGGCCTAAAATGTAACAAAAAACTATGACAAAAAGGGCAAAAAATCTATCTAAATAACAATGATAAAAACAACCATCTATCATGAATGCAGGATAAAAGTGTGCATGATATTGCACATGTGAACAATGTTGAGTGGCAGTGGTGTGTGAAGGCTGTAAAAATTAGGAAATCCTATAATGTATGAGTCCCCATGTGCAAAGTACAAAAGCAAAAACAGATATAATAACTGAACCAGGCATATACAGACTGAAAAGATATGTGGAGAGTGTATATGCAGGCACAGTGTATGTGGTGACATAAGACTAAAGTAGGCTGGACATCTAGAGGATGTTGCATGGCATTACAAAGAGTAGAGCATATGAACGTGCCCAGTGCTTGAATGCTACCTCAAGGGCCTTCCTTTCAGGTAGGGTTTTATAGATAACACTTCATTCAGGCCTCTTTCTCTATGAGCAGCTAGTCTGCACATCCATCTTAGTTCCGCTTGCTCCGTGAGATTGATTAAATCCCCTAGTCTAAGGCTAGGCTCTATTACTTGAAAAACTTGAAAGAGAAAGGTATGCATGGAACCTTCTCTAAGAGTATGTTTCGCTAAGGCACTGATCTGACTAGCGTTGCAACTGTAGGATATATTGTTAATATACATGTTATATATACGTTATTGGATGCGTCTGGTTTTAACGTTTTTAGTTTTTATAATCCATTTAATGGATATTTGGAATTGTGCATTGTCACTTTAAATTTGTTTGGAGGTTGCTGGGAGGAGGTTTTAGCAGTTGAAACATTTTGTTTAAATTTGGCGCTGTAATGGCGCTCTTGTGTTTGTCTGAAGAAGCGGCTTCTCTCAGCCGTGAAAGCGCTTACCATTAAATACTGTTTTTTTACTTGAACCGAATGGTGTCATCAATCTACTGTGGATTTATCGCTACTTTCAAGAAGTGTGTGTACTATCACATTGAGTACTAGGATTTTAATGTGGACTTATTGCAATCTTAGAAGTGTGTTCTATCGTACTGAATACTAGGCTTCTCCTAGTTTGACTGCAGTTATTTGGGTTTATCAGCTGTGAGACAGTAAGTGATTGCCATACACTTATATCTACGAACGCTAACTTTGATTGTGTATAAGAATTGGGAAAAGCAGCACATGCACATTGTGCACGGTCCTCAGCTCTCGTTTTGGGTCTGTGTTTCTGATATATATATATATATATATATATATATATATATATATATATATGTATATATATATATATATATAGAGAGAGAGAGAGAGAAAGAGATATGTATATATATATATATATATATATATATATATATATATATATATATATATATATATATATATAATATATGCATCTATATCTATATATTTCTATCTATGAGAGCTATTAATTAAATCATCTGTCATGAAGTCTGTTTATTCAATACACTTTGGTCAACAAAACACATGACTGACAGGTAATCACAATCACTACATTAATAGGGATGGGGAATATGCCTTTTCACCTGTACTTTATGATATCATGTTCACAATATATAATTGGCATCGGGTTTGCAGGTTTAGGGGGCTTACCCCTTACAAAAAACATGATTTTGTACTTGCATGCTCCAAGGCATTGTCTCAGAGCATGTGTAGTGCATTGTCTACAATTATTTTAGTTTTTTGGGGGTTTTCTTTTTTTAAATATACCCATCTGTATCTATCTATCTATCTATCTATCTATCTATCTATCTATCTATCTATCTATCTATCTATCTATCTATCTTTATGTATATTTATAGACAGATACGGATATATATTTATAGGCACACACATGCTAGTTAAGCAGCACAAATGAGCATAGGAGTGCTGGTAAAAGTAGTTTGAAATGAAATCAGAGTAAGAAGATAACACACAAATACAGACATAATGTTCCTCACTTCTGACCATAATATAATATGTTATATGCAAATGTTCAGAGTTAACATAGGTATAAAAACTATGAAGGTGAAAAAATGACATCTGGTCAATATGGGGGGGGGGGGGGTTGTCACACTTGTTGTCAAAATTGCCTCCAAGAACCAGTTTCTTATGTTTCTGTGTACAATACTTGTGTAAAGCCATGTTTCAGTTCCCTGAATATTCCATTAATTAAATAATGACTCTATATTTCATACCACTTTACGGTAAGCGGGTATTTATAAGGATTATTATTCCTGACGGTCCAGGTTAAGAGTCAGTTCATAGCTGCATCTAACTTTCTCATTGCACCATTCTAGCTTACTATTATCTGCAGCCTTTCTCAGGATTTATGTGTTTATACAAATGTGAAGATGTGATAAAAAGATCAACAAGAGAAAAACTATAATTTCTGTATATTATCATAATGAATAGCATAGTTCAAGATAACCCAGGCTCTTAATTGATATGTGCATCTGCACTGACAGTCTGTGATTCATTCAGTGATGAGCTTCTTGCATTTCATTAGAAAAAAACAAGCAGCACTTGTGATGGTAAAGTTAACAGTGATGAAAAACAGAATCAGTCATTCAGATGCAGTGACAGTTGTAATAATGGAAGATCAAGGTAAGCAAAATAAAATTCTACCACTCTCTCTCTCTCTCTTAAGGCTGTCCGTTCACAACCAGAACATTAAATCTGAAATTGATGACTTGAGAAATCCCAGCAGTAGGTGTAGTTTCAAAAGTTACAATGTACTCATAAGGCTTCAGGGGTACTATTTGAAGTATCGAGTGCATTTTTAATATTTTGCTTAAGGTGAAACTTTCAAAAGCATACTATATATATATATATATATATATATATATAGGTTCATAGGTTCATAGGTTCATACTAGGCTATCTGCCCTAGGGCATTTGTAAGCCTAGCCAGAGTGTGTTTGGCTTTCCCCACTCATTTTAAATGTTTTACTGTGCCCTTTTTCGAGGTTAGTTTACTGTGCCTCTGTTTAGCAGTGACACCGAAGTGATACCTGGGGTAAACCTACGATCTCCCATTCACTCATCAAGATTTCTTTTGAAGAGAGTCAGTGAGGGACTCTGCCTAACTTGGACTAGGATTCTATTCCAGAGTGAAGGGAGCCTCCAGGTTATGAATCTATCCCTCCATCATGTCCTATTTAATTCAGTGCTGAGGTTCAAGTCCCTCGAGCGCGTAGCTCGATGGGATTTGGATTTTCTGAGGTGCAGCATGTCCATTAATTCTGGGTTGGACATGGCTTTATACATCAGGCACAGATCGCCTCTAAGCAGGCGGTATGCAACCGAGTAGAGCTGGAGTTTCTTTAACCGGGCAGCATATGGCATCTGTTTGAGCCCTTTGATCCTCTTGGTGAGGTACTTTTGGGGTCTTTCCAGTTGCTGCAGGTGTCGGGTAAGGTACATCCCGAAAGGGGCATTGTATTCAATTATGGGCCTGATGAGGGATGAGTAAAGAGGCACAATGACCTCCCTTGATCTAGATGTGAATCCCTTCATGATTAGGTGGGCTATATAGGAGGTTTTTCTAACCACTTTGGCCACGTGGTTGTCAAATGAGAGATTGCTATCAACTTGGGTCCCCAGGTCCCTAATTACTTCTTCCGTACTTAATGGATTACCACCTATGTGGTACTTTGTGGGCACTTTGTTTTTGCCAAAGGGGATGACTATACACTTTTTGGCGTTTATCTTGAGGCCATGGCTCTGGCACCAGTTATCTGTTTCTATGAGACCCTTTTGGAGGATGCTTGTGTCAGCTGGAGAGATGATTATGGTGCCCAGTTTGCAGTCATCTGCGAACTTGGTCAGCCACAGTCCTCCTGTGTTGGCCTGTACCTCTGAGAAATATATGCCGAACAAGAGAGGTCCCAGGACTGAGCCTTGTGGGACGCCACTTGTAACTGGTTTGGAGTCTGACATGGCTCCAGCAATTTTGACCATGTGGATTCTGTCCTTGAGCCAGTTTGCAACCCATCTAGTGACATAGGGGTTTATATTTAAGCTGGATAGCTCATCTATGATGCCCGAGTGGGGTATTGTATCCAAGGCTTTTGCGAGGTCCAGGTAGGCTTTGTGGAGCACCTTCCTCTCGTCAATGGCCTTGGTGACTATTTCAAAGAAATCAACCAGGTTTAAGAGGCAGGATCTGCCCTTAACAAAGCCGAACTGGGTAGGATCCAGTGTCTGTAGGTCCCCAATATCTTTATTTATGAGTTCCATGATGATCCTCTCCATAGCTTTGCAGACCAAACTAGTCAGGCTTATGGGGCAATAGTTTCCAGGATCCGTTGAGGCACCACCTTTGTGGAGAGGGACCACTATTGCTGTACACCATTATTTGGGTACATATCCTGTACTAAGGCTGAGATTGAACAGTAGCTTTATGTTGGGGTTCAGCTCTTCTTGAAGTTCATGTAGGATGCAGCCCGGGACACCGTCTGGTCCCATTGATGCTGTGTTTTTTGCTTTGGAGAGGGCGGCTCTCACCTGAGCATCTGAGATGTCAGGGGGGCAGCACTCTGCTGGGATAGATAATTGCTCTTTTTTGGGGGGTGAGTTTGCGCTGAACCTGTCAGCCAGGATGTTGGCAATGTCTGTGGGTTCAGTGTATTTTGTGTCATTTTGGACTAACTCTGAGCATATCTGGGAGTTTCCACCCAGGTTCCTAACATAACTAAAGAAAGCCTTGTGATTATCTTTAGTGTCTTGTGCAATTTTTCTCTCGAAGCTGGCCTTAGATGATTTTATGAGTGCCCATAGTTTTTTGCTAATACTGATCAGAGATGCCTTCCCTTTTAGGGATTTTGCTCTATCATGGAGTAGCTTCCTCCATCTATTATATAGTTTGTTTATGGCTGGGGTCCACCAGACAGGACGCCTGCCTTTGGAGGATTGGGTCTTGGTTTTATTTGGGATTGCATGATCCATGCATTCCTGAAGGTGTTCATAGAATGCCTTTATAAAGGATTATGCAGTCTGGGCCGTATTTTCCACAGGCCCGGGGGCTTTGAAGGATTCCACCTTGGTTTTGCGGAGTGTGAAGTTTGCTTTAGAGAAGTTTTTCACTGTGGTTTTCTGGGCAGGGGGTGGGGTTGGGATGTGGATATCCAGTGAGATTAATTTATGGTCTGATCTTACCAGTGAGGGATACACTTCTGGTCTGGAGCACAGAATCCTCAAGTTGGTGATGATCAGGTCCAGTATGTTTTCCCCTCTTCTGGGAGTGGTGACAAGTTGATCCATAGCATTTGAGTTTATAAACTCTAGGAACCTTTGAGCTAGGGTGTTGGAGCTAGAGTAATGCTCCCAGTCTATGTTTGGGTAGTTGAAGTCACCCAATATAATGGTGTTTGGGGAGACCTCCATATTTTCCAGTGTTCTCAGGAAGGTTGAGTGGGGTTCCTGGGTTTGGGTGGGTGGTCTGTAGCAGGCTATAAACTGAAAGGCAGTTTTACCCACTGTTAGTTGCACATGGATAGTTTCCGATGCTTCGTGCTGTGCCACCAACCTGGAGGTGTGGGTATCTTTGACGAATATTGATACTCCCCCCCTTTTGTGGTTCGGTCCGAGTTTTGGGTTCGAAAAGTATGGTATGAGGTATAACCTGGTAGTGCTGGGGTGCTCTCGGGAGCCTTGAACCAGGTTTCTGTTACTGCACAGATATCGATGTTCTCCATGCTGAGGAGAGTTTCGAGTGCATGCATCTTGAGGTTTAGACTTATGACGTTGAGTAGCATTACCCTTAGTTTCTTTTCCCTTGTGATACCTATGGAGGTGGGTTTGTCTTTTGAGCTTTGCCTAAAAAAGGCACTATGGGGGTGGCAAGAGCCTTTGCCAATATCCGAAAGCCCAGGGATGACAGGTGCAAGCAGTCCCTAGCGAAGCAAAGTGGCTTGTCGAGCATGTCATCCCAGGCTGACAGGCATTGGATCCCCTTTGAATGACACCAATACTTAAGCCAATTGTTGAAATTGATCATCTTGTCTTCATATTGTGGCATCATTCTTGGTGAGGTTAGAATGCTACTCAAGATCAGGGTCATACCAGCCTGGGCTACATACTCAGAGAGCTCCTCTATGTCTCTTTTCATGTAGTCCAGGGAGGTACGTCTCAGGTCATTCACACCAGCATTGACAATGACTGAGTCATATTTGTACTTGCCTTGGAGTGATTTGAGTGCTTGTGTTATGTGGCGGATCCTAGCGCCCGACAGGCAGCTCACCGTGACCTTCTCCTTGTTCAGCCTGGTGAGCGGGACGTCAGTGAGCCTGATGATAGAATCACCTATTACAAGTGTATTAGGTGTGTTGTTTAGCCTTAAGGGCTGTGACTGTTCAGCACACTGGCTTTGTGAACTATGTGTTGCATGTGTTTTGTTTTGGGGTAGCGGTTGCTTGGATGTCTGCTTTGGAGGTCTCTGCTGCTAGGCAGATTTTTATTTAGAGCCTCTGAGTATGTTTTTGTGTGTTTATGTGTTTGGTTTGCTGTTGTGGTAGGTCTATGTGAGACTGGAATTGTAGTGTGTGTGGTTACCTTGTCGTCCTGACTGGTTATGCCAGTACTGAGTTGAGAGAGCTTAGCCTCCAGTTTGGCTATATAGTTGCATCTCTCACATATGTTGGAACTTTTTGGAAGGAGGAGAGGGTTGTCTGTGTACATGAGGCAGTTGTAACATTGCCTCAGGATTCCCAGATTCACCAGCTGGACTGGAGAGGAGATTGAGAACTGACATTTGGACATGCTAGAATAGTATAGGGAACTCCTTTATAATTGAAAAAAGGGCCAATGGGGAACAAGGTACTCAAGGGGAGTTTGTGAGGATGTAGTGCTTTCAATTTTTTAGTGCTGACTTATATAATTGCTTTAGTGAGCAAGTGACAGGCTTTAGATTAGGAATAGGGTGTTTATTTTGAGAGCTAGAGCAGTTCTAAGGGAAAAAGTGAAGAGCAGACTACGTGGAGCCGACAATGGTTGCACTTATATATATATATATATATATATATATATATATATATTTTTTTTTTTTTTTACTCATTTGTCTAACACCTTGTGCCAGGGCCTCTGGTTTTAGGCTATTTTCTGCAGTTTATTTTTGCCTGTGCTACATCACAAAAGAAAAAAAAACAGAAATTCTCGATAAAGCTTTAGGAAAGTATAGTGAATGGACAAACTGTACTTTGTTATTATGAGTTCTTGCCTGATGTTATTTCTCTACAAACTATTTTATACATCTGAGGAATCTATGCAGAACCAAACAGGTCGTTTGTTATAACTTAAAAATATATGCACATCTGAGAACCAATTCAGATATCTGTAGGTTCAGGGCATTTTGGCAAAAGCTAGTGTTACAGTTCAGTCAGATTAAATGAAAAATGAAACACTGTCTTAGTGTAACAGCTAGCTTTCTCCCATTTCCATTTCTGATAAATCACCCGTTTCATAAAAGGCAGGCACGACTTTGTCTCATAAGTACCAGCAATTACTTTTAGAGGGCTATGCATACACTGACAGAGAGAGGTTCCAGCATCACTCTTTGAGCTTGATCTAAATGCAGCATATTGATTGATTTATGGTGATTTAACACAGTTATGGCCATTCCCTAGAGTGCTGACTAAGGTTTTATTTTACAAAATAAATGATTATGTATGGGTTCAGTATAAAAGGTCTTAAACTGAAGTTATTCTAAACAGTGAATATTATGTTTATTGCATTGTTCTTTAATAATGTTAAATTGCGAGAGGTTGACATTTGCATATTATTATTTTTCTTTATAAAGAGCCGTGTTGTTTCATTGCAGTGGATTATAGTCATTTGATGTACTGCTTAGTTATCTAGTAGATGCTGGTCTATGGTAAATAGCTAGCACCAATATGCTAACTGGAAGCACCTTACCAACTAACGTGCTGTTGGTATCCATTGATTTTTCTCTTGGGGTATGTGACCAACATATATTTACTACAGTTACATAATATGAGCATGCTTAGTATTGTACTGGCATAAGTTGGTACCTTGAGAAAGGGATTGCTATCAGCACCTATGATATTTATATCATTATGCATTTAACACAAACTATGCACAGTGCTGTTTTAAAATTTCCCAAGAAATAATAGACATTTTATTTATATGTACCGTCTAATGCTATAAACTAAGGCCAGTACTTCAAATCACTGTCCTTGACAATAACCCAGAATGATTGATTTCAGTTTGGCTTGATGACCGGTTTATAACTTTTTATGCTATTATTTAATAGTACCATATATGCATAACAGCATTTTTAGTTCTTATTGTTCTAGGAGATTATTTGGTGTTTCTTTTTGGTGGGAGAGACACTACAGATTTTTGTGATCATCTGTTAGGCTATCTTCCTTGTGAAACACTGATGGACTTGTTTCCTATATGCCAGCTAGAATAGGCTTTAAATTTCGTCCATCACTGGGTTTATGGTTTAGACAGTAAATCTTAAAGTTTAAATAACATGTATGTATATATGTATGTATTCATTTAATTTACAGACAGGTGGCTGTCCTCACACATGGCTTAGTTTATTCTAATAGCTTACTGACAAATGATGACATAAAACAGAATTAATATTTTCACTTGGACTGCAGACCCATCATCTTGTTACTGCAGTGTATGCTATAACTTCATACAAGTTTTAACTGTGGTTCATTAATTTGATGTAAAATATGTTGGTAATTATATCCCTTGTTTGCATTATTATCAGTTCATGTCTGATTCTCTGTTATGTCTTATAATTTGTTTGCGTCTGTGAATATAACTATGACATCTCCATTAAAAATGAGAATAATGCTTTATGCAATCAATCTAAAACCTGTAATTGATTTAAGAAATTCCTGTTTTGTGTTTTTGAGAATGATATGAGAGGTGGAGCATGGGAAAATAAACTAGAATATAAAGAACCAATGTGGCAGTTCAGATTGAATGCTTTTAACCCCCCTCTCCGCAGAGTAAATGAAAATAGTTCTACATCTGCCATGTTAAGGATGGGGGCAACTAAATTATGACCATTCTTTTATTTGCATGTTTATCTTTGATTTTATTTGCTTCTATATAATAACACAATCATTTGCAATATTTTAGTTGTCTTATTTGTTTATGTTTATTTTCATTTCATTATTAACAAATGTATACATTTCCAGCATGATTTTTTTAATTGTTGAACATAAATTATATTCAAAATATTGAATAATTATCAGATTAGTTCACAAGTTGTTTTTTCGAAAAACAGTCATGTATACTTTTAGAAATGTTCATGAATTATATAAAAATTAATTATATATACTTCTATATGATTTTGTTGCTTTAGATTTGTTTTAGACATTTCTAGAGATGACAATATAGAACTGGAATAATTGTCGTAACTGTGTTTTTATTAAATGTTTCTTAATATGCTTTACTTAGATAGCCAGTGAGCAGACATATTTTTAATTTTTACTTCAAGCCACATTCAATGGGTTGATGACATGAATGGAGAAGTTATTTGAGTCTAAATAATTGGTGGTTACAATCACTTCTAAAGAAGTCCATGGAGAATATAAGGACAAAAGCGCTTAATGTATTATTTGGAATTTTTATATTTGACTTTCCTGTCTGAGTCACATACTCCTGGCTTTTGTGTCTCTGTTAAATGTTTTGTGTAGATTAGCTGCACATTGTTATTCTTCCCCGAGACCTCTGTTTTTTCTCCAATTGTAGATTCACTGTGTTATTAACAGTGATGAAGTGTTTGACCTCCTTCCTAATGACCACTATGGTGACACAATTAAAGGCTATGTGCACTAGCAGGCAATAATTTAAACTTTGAGTATGGATATCTACCCCAATGACAAAAGACCTATTCTGTTTTTGTCTAATTTTAGCTGTGTATATTTTTCATGTTAGGAAAGGCTTGTTTTCTCTTCCTCATCTAATTTTAATGGCATATCTAATAACTCCAGGGAGATCACTATCCCTCTTTTAACCTCACCAATCGGACACATTATTGAATACAATACCGAAGACTCTAGTTCTGAATAATTCTCCTGCTGTAACTTGAAAAGGCACGTTGATTCTTTACTAGGAAAATCAGAGAGATGGAGAATATGAACTTTTCTGAAATGCTTCAGGATTATAATTACACACACAGACATATATATTTACACGCACACACATACATAGACACACACACACACACACACACACACACACACACGCGCGCGCGCGCGCGCACACACACACACACACACACATATTTTTCTCTTGATGATAATCGTATTAAATTGTCAGTTAATAATATTCCATGCATTCATAGTAACTCACAGAACTGTATTACATCACACCATAAATAAATAAAAAATTAATATAAATAAATACATACATAAAACTGCCCTCATACCTCTGTATCTCTAAGTATGCTAAGGTTGAGATAACACAACTTTGCCCTCTGAGCTGAGATAACAATGACAACAAAGATGCAGTTGAAACCATTTATTGAATGACATTAGACAATACTAAAGATGCCACAACAAAGTAATATATTAACCACATCATAGAACACTCAGTAACCTTTATCCTTAACTGGGTATAACAAAGCCTGTTTTGGGTAAAGTTTGAGGTTCAGGTGAGTAAGACAAGCTGCCTTGGCCTCATTTAACAAAGATCCTTAGGACATAAGACAAACTTCTCATTTAGTAACACACGAAAAATATAAGAAAGCTACGTCACCCATTACCAAACTTACCTGTGCTCAAAATAGGAATCACAAACACCATGGTACCATGAGGAGCCACTATCACCAATTTCAAGAAGCTGAGCAAACCCCAGCTCTCCAAGAACTGACACTCTGAATTGACAAAGCACACTAACAGAAACAGCCATTACAAGAAAAGTTCCAGATGTGAACTCCTCACTCGACAGCCCCTCCCTCCAGCACTCTGATCAAAGCTAGCAAATGGGCATGTCAAAAGCACAACCCAGCCACACATGAGTCTTACTGACACTCCCACAGACCAAAAGGCACTTCTCAAATACCATTTTCTTGCATTTTTTTAATGCTTCAAGTGTGACGTCACTAGTCATTCCACTAATACAACAAACCTAAATGTGGCAAGCTAAAACTCCATATGCATTTGTTCACTTTTTTATTATACCATGAAAAAAATCCTGGAGGATAAACCCTCTGACACTAGGTCCTAACAGAATGGTCGCTGACATAGCGCTCCATTGCAATATAAGGTACATATTGCTGTTGATCCTGCTAGCCACTGATGAAAATGTCACCACATAGGCTAGCAAATTGCTTTAAATATAATAGAGAGGCTAGCTGTATTAGCCCTGTTCAGCTCTGAGGGCAAACACACTTACCGATAAGCATTCATTAGGGGTAAGGAAAGAAAGTACATACTGTTCTTCTCCCACTTCAGGACTTGATTTATCTTGATTCAAACCCCTTTTTAATTAAATTTCCATTGAGAGACCATTGCATCCCATTCCAAACATTTCTCAGTCTAAGGTGTGAATAATCTTAAAGGTATAATTTTCTTCCTTTTTCTAACATTAAAAAATATATAATCAATACTGCCTCTCCTTAAAAAAAAAGCAAAAATGTTAGCCACAATAAAATTTGAAAAGTTATCAGAAAGACCTTGTGGTTTAGCGTATATTCAGTTATACACATCTGTTCTAAACTATTATAATAGACAGTGGTACAGAATCAATAAAGGCTACATGGTCCACACTTCATGCCATGATGCACTCGGGGTAGCCCACAATTTTGTAGTTGGTAGGAGGCTCTATACAGTGTGTAGAGCCACGCAAACACGGTAAACATCATGGCATGTTAATTATTGCATAAGCAGCTAAATTGAATGAAAATCAACCAGTCTAAGATGGAGGAGCTATTCAACAAGCTAAAAGGCAATCATGTAGACTCAGTGTTGGTTTACCCTGTAAATTCCACAAACCTATTGGAATACAGCCACGGAAACTTCTGTACACAAAAACAATGTTACGGGCTGCAGTTACTCTTATACATGTGCATGTGCAACAGGCCTATGTCTATGCTGCTGCTGTTGCTCATAGACCTCATCTAAGAGGGTGAAGGGTGTTTAGATCCTGTTTAACTTTCCATGATCTGCATGAGGTTGAAATTGTACAGCACTACAGGGTGGATAAAGACACAGTAGAGGAACTCTGAAACCTCTGTCATCCACAACTAAGGACTAGGCAAACCAAGGGGAACCAATGCCAGGGTATGCGTAACACTTAGAATATTAGTGACAGGTACCTTTCAGAGACCATTAGGGGATATGCTGGGGGAATCACAAGCATCAGAATCCAGGATTCTACAACAATTACTGAATGCTATGCTACAACATGACAGTGATTATTAGTTTGTTCATACATCTGAGGACAGACTGGCAACTATGCAGGATTTCTATCCTAAAGCACTCTTTGCACGCGCATTGAAATTAAAGCACCACCTAAGGAAAAGAAAAGAGTGCACATAATCAGAAAGGGCTTCCACTCCATTAACTGCCAGGTTATGTTTAATGCTAAAGGAATTATCCTGAATGTGTGTGCTGGCAACAAAAGCAGTTACCACAACTCACATATTTGACACAATTCCCAACTCTACCACAGGATTGCCAGGGGTGATATCCCACAGGGTCATTTATTCTGGGATATAGGATATGCACTGGAGCCGTGGCTGATGACACTCTTCAGAAATGCACACACACACACACACACACACACACACACACACACACACACACACACACACACACACACACACATCAAAGAATGCTATAATGAGGCACACACTCAAAACAATAAATATCATAGAGTATGTGTTTGGGCTGCTGAGGTCATGGTCCTGGTGTCTAGATACATCAAATGGGGCCCTGCAGTAAACTTTCTGTACATATGATAACATTTCTATTGTCTGTGCCATCTTTCACAATAATATTCTGAGAAAGCAGTTACAGCAAGAACACTAAGGGGAAGAGGTACTCATCCCACCACCACTGGCAAGGTCACTACAGCCACACACAGGTGAGGAGACAGAAGGGAATTCAACAGACACTTTGGATGTAGGTAGACATAGGAGTGCACAACATGCCCCTCACCCTGGCCAAAAGGCAATGGATAGCACAAATGCTCACCACCTAAGGAGGTAAAACCTGCATCCTCTGCACATACATACAGTAACATTGATGCCAGGCAATTCTCACAGTCTTCACTTACCCATGTAACAGCTGTGTGATGCTAGCATCACACAGTCTCAGGTCTGAGGTACAACACTTGTAACTGGTGGACTATCAAGGTAAGTGTTGATCATGGAGCAAGACAAGAAATGTCTAAGAAAGCAAATGAATGGCAGGTCCTTGCATACTGTTACCTGCTAATGTAACTAAGTATAAGGTGTGTGATGTAAGGTTGTGTTTCTAACATATCACACTCACACACAAACCCATCTTTAGTCCAAAACAAGGAATACCAGTGGAGTACCATATTGTTTACCATGAAAATACCAAGATGACTACACAATTGCAAAAGCAAAACTATTGAAAACCAACTTTTGTTGTGGTAACACACAAATAGTACTAGGCTCTCCCACTCTCAAAACAACAGGAACATGATAGTTTGTATATTCCAAGGAAGAACACATAATGCACTTGTTATAGATGTTTTCCACACAATCCTCACAAAATATGTACACATTTACAGCACAAAAGGGAATTGTATATGATTACTAGTCACCTCTCACTGTAGCCATCATTCTCTTGGTGGTGTCTATGGACTATCTTAGAAGCATTACACCCCTTGTGTCATTGACAATATAGTACTTTACATTTCCATGGAATAAGATAGAAAAGTCTGTAAGATAGCCAGTTATAATGATAGCAGTTATTAAAAATGCCTTGCCAAGAGTGAACTATAATACATATACATATATAATACATATACAGATAACAGTTTAATCTTCTAATGCATATATATAAAAGTTTTCTTTGTAACATGTTACATGTTAACAAATCAAGCATGTACTTGAAAAATGCAAACATATCTTAGTGATATTAGAATACTCCTGAGCAGATAAATCTAAAAGAGCATCAGCCTTCTGCAGCCTATAAATACATAGGTTCACTCATGGTTAAGTTGTCTTGCAACACAGTTACCTTCTTATGGTGCAGACTCAGGCCTCTGACCAGAGGGGAGATACAAATGAGGTATGAACTCATTAGAATTGCTGAATCCCAAACTTTTGTCACCTTGTACCAGATGTAAACGTAGTGTAGGCACTACCTCAGTGTTTGTTGCTAATGGATTGCAACTGTGAATGATTAGTGGGAGGGAGAAGTAATATACAACAACAATTCAGACTCCCTACCTGCAGTGGGAGTGTCAGTCAGGATAGATGTACAAAGTGTAGAAGTAATTGTAGCAATCTTTAAAATGCATGTGAACAGCACACAGTTCTCAGTTTCTTTGTGCTAATAGCTAAATTCTCCTCCCTTTAATGAAAACAGTATTTTACTGTCATTTAATATTGTCATAAATTTTAAGGAGAATGATACAAAATGCCTGTAGACTGCATGCCTGAGAGTACAGCACGGATAACAGAAGAATGAACACAATATAAACAGAAGACAAGAGATGCACTGGTGAAAACAGTACTCATAAATGGTTGTGTGATCATTCATTTCACTAAATATATGTGATCCTTCATTGCACTATATATGTAACACTTGTACAAACAACTGAGAGTGTACAAGTATTATATGTCTCTATAATACTGTGGGGGAAAAGGGACTTCCTTATATGCACAATGATTTTCATTGCTGCTACAAAGCTCTTTCTGTGGCAAAGAGAGATAAGACACACTCACTGTATTTTGTAGGTTCAGTAGTCTGACAGGTTAGATCCAGAACTGTATAGAAATATGTGTGTTAAAATGTATTTTGTAATTTTTGTTATATAATATTAATATTTGTGTGGAACATGACAGTGCAAACAGTGAAATGGATAAATAAATTAAATGTAATGTTAAGTTACTTGTATGATAAAGACTGCATAAATTACAGCTGTGAATTAAGTGTGTGTAGCACACCTGGTAAACATGGTGAAGCACAAGTATATAGTATCTTTAGATCATGGTTACATTCCCACAATGATCTTTTAATGTTTAAATCTAATAAACACTTGTTAGAAGAACGATGCATGTTTAGCTTTGCCTGTCACATTTGCATGTTGCTTACCTTTGCACAAACACACCCTGGGATTCATGAAGCTAGCGCCAGGCACAGGCGTAGCATAGGCGGTATAACACCAAATATGGCCACTGAGCGATTCAGGTACGATCCAATTCCACGTGCACTATCAGCGTACGCCAGATCTGCGCAGCTCTCGGCTCAGGTATGCTAATCATCCCATGTGCAGTACTGCAGCATGCAAATGAAGGTACATAGCGATTCATGAAGTGGTGCAGCCATAGCGTAAGCCTACAGAAATGTAAACCAAAAAAAAAAAACGGTTTACATTTTTCAAAACAGAACATTGAAGCCATGAAAGCGGACCAGACTCATGTATTACAAAGTTAACATATGTCAATGGCTAAATATACAGCCAATGGCATAAAAAAATATGCACAACACATAAAAAATAACATTTAATGTCATGGCCACAGTAAAGTACAACCGCAGGGCATGTGTACGCAAATGGGAACACAAGGAATATATATACAGATATCATAAAATGGCAATGTAACACAAATCATGATGTCACCATAATAGTCAATGGTATGCATGCTACACCACAACCAAGCTGCAAGGGTTGCTAAGGGTCTGTGACAGTGTTTGGTGCACTAACTATGAATTAGTAGTCAATGCCATGCAAATGAGGCAAGTAATAGTGAATCGCAAACGTCCCGCTGGCCTAAGGATGTACCATACGGCGCAGCGCTACAACACCGAGGAGTGGTCTGGAGGTATACATGACATCAGCAGTGGGGTGTGCCACCGTAGCTGTAAGCACATTGGAGCAATGCAAATCCGGGCTGCCCATTGCTAAGCAAAGCCGCAGGATAGGGGTGTGGATGTAGGTATAGCTTTGCTTAGCTGAGAGCACACATGGTGCCCGAAAGCGCATGTGTACGTGGATGACAACGTGCCCAAAAACCGGTAAGCAGACACACGTGCCGCGCACCATAGCTCAAACAGGAAGTTTAGGGGAAGACAATAAGGAAATGTCGCAGTAGGGTAATTGGAGTACGACTGAGTAATTAACACCTATTAACTCACAGTGGTCCATTGACGGCAGCTAACAAGGCTGCTAGCAGCAACCTGCAGAACAGGATAGGGGAGGTGTCGGATTGCAAAGAAAAGAGAACTGTCACTGCAGAGCAAAGCAAACCTGCAGTAGATAGGCTATAGAGCACATTTCACAAGACAATCCTGGTTTGGGAAAGTACAAAACAAGAAAGCAGGCTGCTGGATGCATCCCAGACAATGGGAGGGGAATCGTTAAGAAAGGTTAAGGCAAGGGCAGGAGGTGATCCATGGCAGGTAAATGTAATTCAACACCAAAGGCACCACAGTAGCAGTACCTGTGGTAAAACACATAGGATACCCTGCAGCTCTGATTGTACATACACACCCTATGACATCATCAGTGTTCAAAGCACAATAGTATAAAGTGTGAAGGCACCTCACACACACACTCGTGTATTCCCAAACACTGAACCATCGGTGTAAACAGACGGGGAACTTTTGCAATGTACTTGGTGGGAGCTGCCATAGCTGTGATTCATCACCATGTGTTGGAGACTGAAGGTGGTGTGGAGGATAATGCTGACAACCACCTCAGGCCCCGGAAGAGGAGAAGAGTGTTCAGATCAAGGGTAACCTACCAGGGGCTACATGATCTGAAGATAGTAGAGCGTTACAGGGTGGACAGGGACATCAAAGAGCAAATAGTTGAGCTGTGCCGGCTACGCCTCAGATCCAGAAACAACAGAGGTGAACCCATCCCAGTGGACATGAAGGTATGTGTAAGCTTGAGAATACTAGCCACAGGTACCTTTCAAAGGCCAACTGGAGATATCATGGGGATCTGACAGGCATCAGCATCCAGGGAACTCCACCAGTTCCTGGATGCCATGTTACCACATGCCAATGAGCATATATACTTCCCCCGAACTAAGGAGGAGTTGGCCAGCAATATGCATCTTTTCCACCATGTGGCAGACTACCCAGAGGTAATGGGTGCAATAGACTGCAAGCACATACATATCAAGTCACCACCCGGTGAGCGTGGTAGGTGCTACATAAACCGCAAGGGATACCACTCCATCAACTGCCAGGTTGTGTGCAATGCCCAGGGCATTATCACGGATGTGTGTGCTGGCAGCCCTGGAAGCTACCATGACTCTCACATCTGGCATGCCTCACAGCTGTATCAGGTATTTGTCAAGGGGGACATCCTATATGGCCACCTTGTGGGGGATGCTGGCTATGCACTGGAGCCATGGATGATGACTCCCATCAGAAATGCACACACACCCATGCAAGAACGCCATAATGAGGCACACGCACAAATCAGAATCATCATAGAGAGTGTGTTTGGGATGCTGAAATCACGGTTCCGTTGCTTGGACATATCTGGTGGTGCCTTGCAGTACTCTCTAGGCATGTGTGCCCACATCTTCATAGTATGCGCCATGCTATATAATATGATCCTGCAGAAACAGCTGCAGCAGGGACATAATGGTGAAGGCCCTCACAGCCCACCGCAATTGCCAAGGCCATCACAGGCACAGAGGGATTCAGACCATGAGCACCCTGTGCCAGCCCCAGTAGGCAGACGGAGGCGTGCCCAATATGCCCACACCTTGGAAAAGAGGGAACGTGTAGCAAATACACTGACAGTGTAGACCCCTACAGATGGACACACTTCTCCACCTGCACACACAGTAAAATGGATGGCACACACACACGACCACCTGTAAATTGTTATGTATAGGTGGCCTACTGTGTGAATCCTACATAGGCAGCCCTCAACTATTGCACACACAACAGCTATTGGAACAAGGAAAGTCAACACCTGAACAGTAAACAAAGCTAACAGCATATGTTGATACTGTATGAATAGGTTCCTAGGTACATCAGTAGGTACATGCCCAATTGTCAGAGGCCATTCATCAGCCTAGGCAAAATGTGTCTTCTGTCGCCACCCCATTGATTAACTATCTGTCCCTCTGTGGAGCAGAGCCAATTTCGGGATACATGTGTGTAACCACTGTTACCCACCCACTCTGCATGAATTCCCTGGTGTGTTAATGAGGGGCTCCATATAATGTAATCAGGGATGTAGTGCCAAAGCATGGGGAGTACCCATGACAGGTATCCATCACCCCAGCATTCTCCAGTTATGGTTGTGGCAAGGTGTAGCACATTACAGTGTGTGGCTCACTGTGACATAGATTCCCATAGCTGGAGCACATCCATTAAACATCACTTGGACATGCCATTAATGGGTATCATCCATATGTAAAGTAACTGAGTTACACATTTGGTTGCAGTATGGAGGAACAGCCATAGTACAGTCCACATACAAAACACCATAACACTTGTACATATCCCAGATGCCCAAGTGGTAAAGCCACTGACTGTGTCGTGCATGTTCCCAGTTCCACAACCTGATAGGGCCGCTACGTAATCCTGATGGCACGAATAATGGATATTGGATGCAGGTTATTAGAGCACGTTTAAGCACATGTTAGTGGGTTTATGAGCCGGCAAGTGACGATAAGCATTGTTTAAACATGACTACACGGATATGCGCAAAACAGGTCTAAGCTTTGCTGACTATCATGCAGATCATGGTCAAAGATGTCCAGAACAGGTGAAATCAGCATTATTCACCATTGTAGTAATAGTGCCTGCTCTGAGAGGTAAAACGACCACTGCCAGGAGTAGAACACGCAATCATGTACACAATCACCTACCACTAAGCTACCAGAGATGTACCAACGGCAGGTGTGTATTGTGACAGGTTAAAACACAAAAGGGCGGGGTTCAGGAAACAGTATACACCGCCATGTACCCAACGAAAGGTGTGTTCACTCTCTCTCTATCTATTTATATATATATATACATATATATATATATATATATATATATATATATAGTAGAGATAGAAAGTGTGATAGAAAGATATATGTTGATATATACGGATATACATATATCTGCAAATATATAGATAGGTTAACGACATGTACACAACCATGGAAGTACAAATAAATAGGATACTTCCAATTAACAAATGCTTTACATACTGACACGCGTAATCACGAGGCTTAAAGACCGAATGACCATAGTACTGGAACACTAGAACCGGGAGTACTATTATCACGATGTTAAGGGACATTTAGTTATTGCTGCTGGTGCTGCGGAACGGGTAGATGCTGTGTTTAAGTTTGTTTCTGATTGCTGTAGTGTGTGTTAGTGTGTGTTGAGAGTGCGGTGTGTGTTTCTGTGGGACTGTAATGTGTGTGTGTGTGTTTGCTTCATGTGTCTGTTTGTGCTAACTCAGAGGTAGATTATTACAGTAGATGTGGTCATAGCCGGCCTTAGGCATAGGGTTACTACTTGTCCCACTTTGAGAGGGATAGTCCCTCTTTGGGCAGTTGTGTCTTGACAAAGAATATTAATCCTGAGATTGTAGGACATAATTATGTCCCATATATTATGTAATAGTTGCATTAAATAGTTATTCCTGTATCTAAAATACCTAAATGTTACAAGAAACATAATAAGCAACTAAAGTGCTACACGAATAAGGTATTCAGGACAAAAGTAAGTTCTATCCTTTGCCCTGACTGTGGGTATGTGTCAGCCTCTAAACTCCGATGTGTGTCCTGCAAATGTCCCACTATGGCCATTTGAAAAGGTGGCAACCCAAGCCAAAGAGGTTAATTCACCAACACAACTGCAATGAGTGCAAATATCTGTGACAGAAATACACGAGACAGCTTTCATGTAGCAACATTTCATTACATATCGATGTATTTCCGGAGGGAGTGAAGGATCATCATCACCTGCATGCTATATAGGAACCAATTAACAATGGCTTAATGAATAAGCCTGCAATAACCATAGTATTAGTCTACTAAATGATAGGTCTTCAATTAGGGAAGGGGCCCCTACACACATATGGAATATGTATAAATTCAGTCCCCACAAACCTTTATCTGCTATGTACACCCACCTACATCTCCCCCACACCAGAAACAATTGCAATACAGATTGTAATAACATCACAAACATCCACTCACTCAATGACATCTGCAGAAGCCTTAACATACCTTGTGAGAGACACACTTGTAATGGTGCTATGTGAAATCGTTGCTGTTGTACAATGGAAAAGATGCCGATGTTGCAGGTTTTGTTTGCAATAGTCTCGTATCAAACGGTTGAGATAACAGCTACACTCACATGTAGAACTACATACTCTAGCCACCACACACAATCCACGGGGGACATGAATTCAAAATATCTGTGTCTCTCCATATAGCAGTTGCAATTCATCACAAAAAACACATCCAGGCCACCTTCCTCGAAAATAGGGCAAAAGGACAATGCCCAAGTGGAGTATTCAATTATACCCCACTGTTGCTGTGTAATTGGCTAATGGAGTAGCTGCACAGCTAATGTACATGTAATCATTTACTCCGGAACACCAATTGGTGGAAGGATACCACATGTTACTGGTATCTACATATAAAAGGATGGCTTGCCATACATTCAAACTGTACGCTCATACCATTGAACCATTTAAACAGGAGAGTAGTAAGACAGATATTTTCGTAAACTCGGACCACTAAGAAGGTATGTAGAACACTCCGTATGTTAGTGTATGTAGTGCCTGTTCTGTATTAATGAAAGTGTATGCAATGCATACAGTGGGAAAAGGTATTATGTAGTGATGTCTTGTTGAGCATAGTAGCGCTTGTAGAAATTGTGTGTACTGCTGTGGGCCACAGGGTAAACACCTCATACACCACAAGGGATGCTACATAAGGGCTTTAAACATAACAATTCCACTACAGCTGCTGTTGGTGGTAGGGTTTGTCCAACAAGTATGTGCCATAACAGGGGATAGTATATGCTGATATATTGTAACAGTAGGCATATGTATGGGCATATAACTGAGAATAACATGTCTAAGGTGGTCCTGCTGTGCAATTATGCTTTGCAATATGGGATATTGTTGCAAAAATTTGAAATGTACAGTATTGTAGGTAGATATGTCAAATATTTTACATAGCATTACTGTTATATTATGCAAGCATAAGGTATGTCCATTGGCATGTACAATACACAATAACAGGATACATATGGCTTGTAGTCACCAGACAGTGTAACATCATGATAGCTAATTGAAATGGAAGAGTTACCCAATTATCCATGCACAAAGGACATGTAATAGCATCAGAGGTTCATAGTTAGGTACTATGCTGTCTGGCCAAGTCCATTTCTAAGCCCAGCTACAGTTTTTCACTTGTGGCACCTCCCTAGGTTAGTGTCCTGTGCCTGTGAACAGCAGAGCCATTTGTTTCCTGCACCTGTGTACAGTACAGCCACTGCAGTGATCCCTGGCGTATATGTCTGTCTCCCATCCACCCATTGAGGTATCTCTTGAAGAGTGCTAGTGAGGGTCCCTGCCTGATGTACATAGGAATCATGTTCCAAAGCATGGTGAGAGTCCAGTTCAGGAATGTATCACTCCAGCACGTCCTACTCATCGTTGCATTTGGGTACATATCCCAGAGCATGTTGCTCTCAGTGGCTTTTGCTTATGTTGCTTATGTGGAGCATATCCATCAATATTGTTGTGGACATGGGCCTTGTATGTTCAGCAGAGGTCACCTCTGAGTATGTAGTATGCAAATGAGTACAGTTGGGGTTTCTGTAGTTGTGCTGCATATGTCACCCTTTGGAGGTCAGTAATCCTCTTGGTGTGTTAATGTTGTGGTATTTAAAGCCGTTGCTATTGTTCCATAAGGTACACCCCAAATGGGATGTTGTACCCTTGAATGTGTTTCATAAGTCAGGAGTACAGGGGTACAATGGCTGCCTTTGTTTCGGCTACAAACCCATTACAGATTAGGGTGGCCACATAGAAGGATATCCATGTCACCTTGGCAATATGGTTATCAAAGGAGTGGGTGCTATCTACGTGTGTTCTAAGATCCCTTATAATGCCTTATGTATGTAGGGGACTACCACCTATGTGATAGTCAGTGGGTGATTGGTGTAATCCAAAGGGGATGTCTATGCACCTTGTGGCATGCAGCTTGAGGCCATGTTATTGACACCAGGTATCCGTCATAGTGACACCCTTATGGAGGGTGTCTCTATCAGCTGGGGAATCAATCATGGCTTCTAGTTTGCTGTTGTCTGCAAACCTATTCAGGGAAAGTCCTTCTGTGCTAGCCTGTACCTCAGGGAAGCATATACCGAACATGAGGTGCCCTAAGACTGATGACTGAGCTATGCCAATTGTAACTGATTTACAGTAGGAACTAGGGTATGCTACCCTCACTGTGCGGGTCCTGTCCATGAGCCACTTTGCATAATATCTCATGACGTAGGAGTCGATGTGCAGGTGGATGTGTATGATGACAATACCAGAATGGGGAACGGTGTTGAAAGCCAATGAGAGGACAAGGTAGGCTATGTGGACCTCCTTACCCTCATCTACTACCTTGGTAACTGTCTCAAAGAACTCCACCAGGTGTAGGAGCCATGGTCTGGCCCTAACAAATCCAAACTGGGTGGTATCAAAGGTTTGGAGGCCACCAATGTCTCTGTGAATGACTTCCATGATGATGCGCTCCATAGCCTTGCAGAACAGTCTAGTCAGGCGTATAGGGCAATAGTTCCTCTGGTCCATTGTGTCGCCACCTTTGTGGAGTGTGATAACTGTTGCTGTGCACCATTCAGGGGCCACAATGCCTGATACAAGGCTATTAGTGAATTTGGTACCCAAGTGGGGAGCCATGTCATTCTGAGGTTTGTGTAAATCACAGCCTGGGATGTTGTACGGTCACATGGAGTCTGTGTTCCAGGCTTTACAGAGTGCAGGTTTGAACTGTGTAGTTGTGACCGCAGGGACTCTGCATTGTTCCTCTATAGATTTGGGCCCTTTAGGGTGTGAGAGGGGTGTAAAGTTAGCATTGAACCTATCTGCCAGGATGTTGCCAATATCAGTCGGTTCTGTAATGTTCCTGCCTAACCACTGTATGTCAGAGCAGATGTGGGTATTGTCATCGAGAGTAGTGACATACCTCCATAACGCTTTGTGGTAGTCCTTGGAATGAGTCGCAGTAATGCTTACGTAGCTAGCTTTGGAGGATGTGATAAGGGATCCCAGATTTCTACTGAGGCTGACCAGGGAGCTACCCCACCCATGGGATTGTACTCTACTTTGCAAAAGTCACCTCCTTCTGTTGTACACTATGTCCATAGCAGTGGACCCCCAGAGTGGCATCCGTTATCTGGTGGGTACCGTCATGGCTCTGTTTGGGATAGCATGATCCATGCAGTTGTGTAAGTGCTAATGAAGTGTAGTTGAGTATGTTTCAGCATTTGTAACTATATTGTCCATCTGCATGGGTGTCATGACGTTTACTACTGCTGTCATAAGAAGCCTGAAGTTGGCTTTGTAGAAATATTGTACTGTGTTTTCCATGAAGGGTGTGGTGCCAGGATGTGGATAACAAGGGTGATTAGCATACGTTCGGAATTGACCAATGAGGGGATAACCCCAGGTGTGGAACACCAGTCACACATGTTGGTAATGTCCAGTTCTAGGATATTGTTGGCCTTGGTGGTGTGGATAGGTTGATCCAGCCAATTGGAGGTTATGAATCCCAGAACGCGTTGGCCTAATGTGTTGGTACATGAGTCGGTTTCCCAGTTAAGTGTGGGGTAGTGCCAGTCTCACATCAGTAGTTCCTGTTTGAACCCTACTTTGCAGTACACCAAGAAATGAGGGCCGTTAACTGCGGGGTATGGTGTGGAATCCATAGCAAGCTACAATTTTTATAGCAGTTATGGCCACAGTTAGTTGCACTTGGATTACCTTTGATGCATTGTGCTAAGCAACCAGCCTGGAGGTGTGTACATCCTTGTGAAATATGGACACACCTATGCCGTGGGTGTTCCGGTCCTGGTTACATGACTGAAAGGTGTGGTCTGCGTAATAGCCTGTTAGTGCAGGGGTGCTCTCCGGAGCCTAGAAGCAGGTCCCAGTCACTGCAGAGATATTGAAATGGTCCATTATAAGGAGTGCCTCGGCAGAGTACGTTTGAGATGAAGATGTCAAGCATTGAGTAACATTACCCTCAGGTTTTGCTTGCCTGTTCCTGTTCTGGTGGTGAATATGGTATTTGAACAGTCCCTAAAACAGGCAGTATAGGAGCAGCAAGAGCCTTAGACGTTATCCGTAATCCCAGGGCCGACAGGTGCAGGTCATCTGTGCCAAAGCATCGTGTTTTGTCGACCATGTCATTCAAAGCAGACAGATACTGGATACCCTTGGAATGACACCAGAAGCATAGCCAACTGTTGAAGTGAATAATTCAGTCGCTGTACTGCGTTATCAGTCTGGACGAATGCAGAATGCTTCTCAGGGCTTGGGCGATACCTGCCTGGGCTACAAGATCGGAGAGCTATTGCATGTCTCTGTACATGCAGTCCAGGAAGTTACATCTCATGGCATTCACACTAACATGGAGAATGACAGTCATATTGTACCTGTTGAGGAGTGACCTGAGTGCATAGGTTATGTTGCGGATCCTGTTACCCGACAACCAGATGAAAGTGATTATCGCCTTATGTAGCTTGCTGAGTGGGACATCAGTGTGACCGCCTACAGAGTCACCTATGACTAGTGTATTGGGTATGTTATAACACCCTATTGGCTGTAGTTGATGGGCACACATGAGTCTGTGGACTATAAGTAATTGGTGTTGTGTTTTGTGATGGGGGCTGCCTCTGTTGCCTACACAGAGTAGTATTTAGAGGCTCCACAAATGTTGTAGTCTTACTATGTGTGGCCTGTGGTGGTGGAGATCTAGTGAGACTATGTGATGAGTGGGGTGTGGTGTAAACGTTTAACATCCCCACATGATTGTCAGATTCAGTCTGGGTTGGAGAGAGCATTACCTCCAGCATGGCTACATATGTGCATCTCCCACAGGTTGTAGTGTCGTATGTTAGGAGGTGAGCATTGACTGTGTACATGAGACAATTGCTATATTGCCTAATGTTGCCCATATTCATCATATAGACAGGCGATAACACTGGTAATTGAAACTTGGACATGCCTGTATATTCAACCATTTCTCACAAGATATGTGAGTTAAGTGTGTACAACAGCTGTTGTAATGTAAGCAAGCTGGAAATGTAAGTACAAACAGTGTTTACCTGTAGGAAATGAGTAGGATTGAGTGCAATAGTAATTAGTAGCTCATGAAGTGCTTACATGTTCTGAACAAGTGCTGAGCATGAATAAGCAATACAGATAGGGTGTCAGATAATATAAACTCACTGCCACCCCAACAGGTACACAATCACATATCCATGAGCACTACAGAGCCCCCGTAACCATAATTATGATGGTACAAGGTGCACTCAGGCTGTGTGTGACCTGTCCACATCCCTGATTGTATCATACATATATGGCAAAACAGTTTGCTCTACACATACACTTCCATGTAAAACATAGGTTCATGTCAGTCTGTGAAAACACAGAATGGTGCACACCAGCAGTTATCACAACCCACAAAGTGGATATGCCACTCATAATGGGAGGCACTACACTATTACCCTGCTATGGTCTGAAAGTCCATGAACTTTAATCAATGTAGATGTTGTTAGCAGTACAGATGTAGATGACTGTAAGGATGATTTCACACTGAATATCATACCTGTGACAGGTCATAGGACATCATCGCCCATACTGTGTTCCACCTATACTCAGTATACTAGATGTACCTTTGTATGTCACAGGAGTGTTCTGCCAGTGGCCTGTTGACAGAACCAACACTACAAAAGGTGTCTGAGTGACATGTGCATATCACACCAGTGGCAGCTACAGTAAAACAGGGTTAATGTTTTGTACTCCCCCCTCATTGTAGCCCATACCACACAGACAAATGGGAGGCATCTGCTTATGTAAGTATGTGAATGGCCATGACCTAGGAGCAATAGCTGACTCAGTGTTGTGGACAACATACAGAATGGGCTTTGTGGGTGAGGTGCGTGACATATGTGCACAATCTGACAGCTGCTTATTGCATTGTCACCACTAGGTTAATAACCCTGTACCCATTAACTACCACCTAGGCAGCAGTCAACATTATGGACACTGTGTGTAAGGGATGGTGCTGTACAGTTTACCTCCCTCCGCGAGTGATGTCACCAGGCCTATTAGGTAGTCATAAGAGGCAACCCTAGTCATGACAGGGTGCCATCCATGAGCATGGAGATCATTGGACAGCCATACTCATCACTCAAGTGACCAATATCGGATGACATATCACCTTTAAGGGGTATTGGCTATGCTTGGATGGGTGACATCAGCCTTCACAATCCTCATCTCCACTATGCAGCATGCTGCCAACATACAGAATGGGCTTTGTGGGTGAGGTGCGTGACATATGTGCACAATCTGACAGCTGCTTATTGCATTGTCACCACTAGGTTAATAACCCTGTACCCATTAACTACCACCTAGGCAGCAGTCAACATTATGGACACTGTGTGTAAGGGATGGTGCTGTACAGTTTACCTCCCTCCGCTAGTGATGTCACCAGGCCTATTAGGTAGTCATAAGAGGCAACCCTAGTCATGACTGGGTGCCATCCATGAGCATGGAGATCATTGGACAGCCATACTCATCACTCAAGTGACCAATATCGGATGACATATCACCTTTAAGGGGTATTGGCTATGCTTGGATGTGTGACATCAGCCTTCACAATCCTCATCTCCACTATGCAGCATGCTGCCTACCCTGCATAAAGACATGTCCAACACTGATGTTGGACATGCTACACATACATATCCTGATCTGAAATACATACGTCATGGACAGCCACCTTTCTAGTACAAGGATTGCCACATGCTGGACAGATCCCTGTGCCATACACGTTACATACTCCTGCCATACTATGCAACCCTGTCCAGCAAAGCTGCACATGTCATCTCTGTCAGGCATGGTGTGATGACCGCATGCTAGCTGTATCATTAACTATCTGGATCAGTTATGTGGCACTGATTCACCTGGCGGAGGGAACATGGCTGTCGGATACAGCTAGAAAACCTTACACCCGATGCTCATACATGGCCCAGGGCATACACACTACTACATGACCTTGGCCGTACATGCTATAGTTGATAACCATCCCTGCGAATAGCATCCGGCTAGCCATTGTCCCATGTGTATCACATGTGCAACACAGGCGATACGTGGCAGGATGTTGAACTGCTGTACAATGCTGTGTAGATGTATATAGCAAAACACATGCATGTAAAGGTTTCCATGCGCATGTCTGCTTTGTCACAGCTCATGTCCGTTAAGGCAGTGTATGTGTTGATATGTGACATATACACAGCATAAAGGTCAACAGCATTAAAGTGGACACATCCAGGCATGTGCTGATAAGTAAGAACACCAGTACAGGCAAAGAGACATGGCCACATCAAGACAGCATTCACATGAAGTATGAGCAATGTAATGAGGTGACACACATATATGGTGATAATATCCAATCCCCATCGGGTGTTAAATGTGTGTGACACAAACATGTCAGTGGTGTCAGTGTCATGAAGATTTGCAAAGACAACTGTTCATATGTACTAAATGTAATACACATTTATGTGCAGCTGTATCTCTGTGCATCTCTGAGATACTGTGACCTGTCTCCATCATTATGTCTTCCAGATATGCCTCAATCAAGATTACCAGCATATAGCTGCTTGGAGGATGAGGCCCTCATACCTTACCTCCAGGATAACTATGAAGTATTGTTCAGCCATGTGCCACAGCATGCCCAGCAGCATGATGACCTGTGGCAGGAACTTTGCAGGAGGGTTAATGATGTGGGTGGCCATAACCGCACCTACTAGCAGGTGCGCAGACACTGCATGGACCTGATCAGACATACGAAACAGCGTGCCAATGCAATCACCAGGGAACAAGGTAGAACAGGTGGTGGGCCACCAACCCAGCCCCCACTCACACCTACTGAGGAGCTACTGGCCAGCCTGGGGTCCCCATCAGAACAGCATCCGCAAACTCTAGCTGTCATCGTGGAGGTGGGTGTCTCCCAACCACTGAGCCTGGAGTTGCCTGGTAAGTCACTACTGCACATATAACTACTATATCCCATTTAGTTGCATGTGTCACTGTTCAATATGTAATGTAACATCATATGCAAGGTACGTTTACACACATGCCGCATACTATAGTATGCTAGCCTGTGTATGCACACATGTGCATACTCCATAGTATATGCTATTGTACTGATGAATGTGTTAACATGTACAGTGCACACTGTAGCGGTCATACAGTCATGGATAATGATCATACTGCTGTGTCACCCCTATACAGGTACCTCTGGCATGCTGCAGAGACAGCAGGCCATTGCAGGTGAGACAGTTATCAGTATCAGGCATGTTAATGCACAGATCTATTCGCCATGTGGCCAGTTAACACATGTACACATAGTGTATGGTCCAGTCACAATATACAGGTTGCATCTTTCATCAATCACACTGGCTACCCATGTGCAATACATACAAACTAAATGAAACACTGACATGAAACCACAGTAACTGTCATTGCTAGATGTGTGGAGAGCTGTGCATACAACGGTGGAGGTGTTGTTCAATGTAGGAATATGTACTATACATCAGAACAACACATGTGGGGTACGCAAACAGTAATACACAGTGAGCTGGGATATGGGCAGGCCTCAGGATTCACCATTGTGGAATATGCCCCTGCAATGAGTGCACACATTGTGATGTGCCATTTGACATGTCCCAGACATGTTGTGGTCCGGCTGCAACATTGTCTCACTATCCCATAAAACATACCCCACATACCAAATATACAACCCTTTGTCTGCATAACCCTGTGGACAGTGGAGTATCTGACATCTATGGATGTATGTCATATGGGACAACACAGACATGTGAGATAGACTGCCATCACAAACATTTGGCCAACACATGTTCACACATTGCCATGGAGGATGGCCAGAGACATGTAGCAACACACAGTAGATGTGATGTGTATGTGTGTACACCCTGTTGCACATTGTCTACACATGGTCCAACTATAGCCTTTGTTGAATGGTTATATAATAGATGTGGAACACTGGACATCCTAAAAGCCTGTGCACAGCTTGTGGAGGCGTCACTTAATTCGACCACATAAGATGTGTTGAACATCATGACTGTCACAGCATGACAGTAGTCACCTGTACAGCTTCCACATACATACACAGACTCCACATCAGGCCACAGATACCATACATTCCCTTGCTGCTGTTGGACATCACTGTCAGCCGTGCACCTCGTGTGTGTGGTACATAAATGTCATGTGGGACATGGTGTATTGACAAGTCTGCCATGTGTGGACACGGTTGCCAAGCAGCTAATAAATGTTAGCAGTTGTGCAGAGGTGTCATCTGTATGTCTTTCAGTGACCTATCACACATGACACAGCATGGTTTAGTGTGTATACACCTCAGCAATGTGGGTCACAATCCACAGTATTTATGTATTGTGTATGCACACAGTCATGGCTATGCACTGTGTGTGTATTCACCACTGTATAGCAATAGAGATGCCTCATGATTCCATGCAATGGCATTGTGTCTGTACTTCACACTGCATAGCAATATAGATGCCTCATACTACCTTTCAATGGTCATGCACATCTGCTAAAAGTGCATTCTATCTGTAGGGTGAACAGACAACACTGCAATGTGACACCATTGCACCACTGTACATGTGTAAGGACACCATTGTGTCAAACATGTATGCATGTCAATGCACAAGTCAGCAGATTACATGTCATACTACATGTTAATGTCAAGGACATATGCCTCATATCAGCCATGTGTATTGTTAACCTGTGCTGTTCCACATGGTGTATCACAGGGATGCATGCTTACTACCATGATTGTGTGAAATGCATGGCTTCTGCTATGACACATGCTTGCTGTTTTGTGCAACCCAGGGATGTATGCTATCACTATTAATGCCTGAGCTGCATGCCGTCTGCTGTATCACATGCATGCTGCATGCCTTCTGTCAAATCACATGCATGGTGTGTCTGTGTGTGTCTGTGTGTCTGTGGCTGTGTGTGTCTGTGTCTGTGTGTGTGTCTGTGTATGTGTGTGTGTCTGTGTGTGTGTGTCTGTGCCTTTGTGTGTGTCTGTGTGTGTGTCTCTATTGTAATGTAGAGTCTTTGTTTGCCTTCACAGGTGATGTAGGTGCGTTTTCCTCCTGCGGTCCATCTGATGTTAGTGTCCCCACAGTCTCTAGCAGTGATGAACATATGCTTGAGGTACAGGCAGGGTTGTCAGGAACTGAATATGTGCCATTGGTTGCCATCCCACCTATATCCCCCTCTCCCCCGCATGCAGTTCTCATTCCAACACATACCCCATCACCAGTGGCCATAGAGGAAGGACAGTTATCATGTGTTAGCTTGGAACAGGAATGTGTGGTGGCTACGGAAGGTGTGTCTTCACACCATGGTGTCAGTGAAATGACTGCAGATGTGCCATAGGAGGACCTCTGGCCGACATGCACCTGCAGGACTGAGCGCAGCAGCTGGTGTCACCAGACACATGTTTTAGACTGTAATGGCGGCACAGGCACATGCAGAATGGCAGAACAGAGAAGGGCAGAGGCTTCAGTGGGCTGCTATCCATTCTTTAAATGACAACATCCAGGCATTGGCAAATGCTCAACAGCAGATTGCTGAAGTTTAGGACAGGCGATTGGGTGTCATGGTTGGAATCCTTGACTGTGGCATGGCAATCTGTGAGCATGAGCTGTCTGTGCTGGAACATCTGGTAGGAGTGAGGCATAGGCCATGTGGACGTAGGCCAGCTACACCAACTGGTGCAGGTGTACGTGAACGAGCTACCTCACATGCCTGCTCTCATAGTGCCGGTAGCAGCAGCAGTGCAGCTGGTGCTGCACTGTCCACACCAGGACACAGCAGGCCATGTGGAAGTGGCCCTGGATGGTCCCAGTGGGGATATGGTTCTAGTGGACATGTGTCATCGGACAGTACCCAATCTGTACCTCTGCCTGGTAGTGCCTGTGCAATCCCTGGCAGGCACAGGTCACGTGGCCATGGCCGGACACAATGAGCTGTAAATCCTGGTCTGTACAATCTGGAGCTGTCAATAATACCCCTGTGTAGGCCGGACACATGGCAGAACTGTGTGTACACATACATGCACACACCAGAAACATCTGTAGGGCACCGCAACACCCACATGCATAACAACCACACATGGCCAATTAGATCACAGGCCCTAACCCACACACATGATGTCATCCACTGGTGCAGCCTAGGCCCCTGGCAAACATTATCACCCTGTGCATATGATAATGCCTGTGCTGCATCCCTGTCATCCACACCACCGGTGCAGGGACATGCTCATATGGTCTGATGCACAGGGTGAACAGAATAGGGAGATAAGTGTATATTACAATTGTTGTGTACTGTTGACACGCAGCAGACATACCATGTAGTACAGGTTTAGAATGCATTGTTTCCTGTTCACAGTATGTGTCTTGGTAACAACCATAACAGCATGTTGGCAATGATGCCCTGATAACCTCCTTAAGGTCTAATTGCATGTGCCATTAAGTAACACTGTTTGCAGTTAGAATGCATTGTTTTATGTTCACAGTATGTGTCTTGATAACAACAGTAACAGCATGTTGGTAATGATGCCCTGCTTCCCTCCTTAAGGTCTAATTGCATGTGCCATTAAGTACCAGTGTTTGCAGTTTTCCATGTGTAAATGTGTAGTACTCACAGGCATGTATGGCAATACCAGCATGTTATATGCAGCCTCAAACTCACTGTTAGAAAGGCTGACATTCCAAAGATGTCTACAAATCTACTGATTCAGGAGCATGTGAGCTGTGTACTAAGCTACAGTGGCTAGAGACGTGACATCCATACCGGGTGACATCACAGGTACAGTTACATGGTGCGGGGGGTTTACACAGCGGTCTAGCTGATGTCAAGGGTAGAGGCCAGTTGATAGCATGAGGCCTCACTGTGTAGCAGTAATACACTTTCACATTACAGGATGAGAACACACACAGATACACACAGGCACACACAGTACCATGCCCACACTCACGGGGTCAACGACACAAAAACACACACACTTGATAGTGTTGAGGTGAGGATCCCTGCCTATGTGGTAATCACCATTACAGTACTGTGCACCCACATGATGCGACACAGAGAATGAACATGTACAGATAGTCAGTAAAGCCTAAGACCGACGGCATCAACAGGGTAGTATATTGCATCACCTTGAAGGGTTAGGGGTCCTATCTGTTCACTATGGTAGCATACATCCTCACTCCATGCACCAGACAGCCATACATACATACACACACACACTGTGGAGTCCACAATTGAATTCACCTATATCATGCGCATACAGATAGCTAACATGTGTGTGATACACACACCACCCCTGCCTATGTTTTGCTTTCTACACTGCAGTATGTACAGATCTTTACAACAGTGTACAGGGGTGTGTAACAATTGGGATGTATCCCCCACCATATGTGGCATATATGGTCACACAAGCAAACACACATGGCAGTACTGTGAATCAAACACCTGCTATCTTATGATACATCTGACAGACATGCAGCAGTATTGCCCACATTAAAATGTATATTGACGCTACCTTCGGCAATTGCGCTGCTATATGCACACGGGAGGACTTAAGTGTTACAGGTGTCAAGTGATTTACAGTCAGTGACACCCTGACCGCTGTGTAGGTTGTATGTCTTCACCTTCACTTAACAGAAACATAGCTTAGTGTTTGCACATGTTATGGTAGGACGGCTTGTGACACACCTGTGAGCTGTCTTCAGCAAACATCCATCTGCAAAGGTGGCCCACCACTTTATGTACACACATCCATCCATACCTGATGTATATCTCACCGTACTGTCAGTGTTTCACCATATATAGGTGTCAGTGATGGGGCTGCATTGCAACTGCATGTTGTATTAAGATACAGATGAACTGCAAACATCAGCTACCCCACATGCATGGTAGCTGAATGCACACCACTACTTGTACATGTGTGTAGGTCCTACATTCCTGTCATGTAGCCATGTTTGTATGCATTGCAATTGGTGGACATGTTTGATGACATACATGACACATGGACTGTTGTATGATATGATAGTTGTCATGGGTAACCAGTACAGAGGGAATGTTAACTCAGTCAACATTGCTGCCTTATGTACTGTTAGCATTCAACAGCCATGGACCTACCTTCCATGTGCATGCATGTAATTGCTGTAGCCACTTGTCTGCACGAAGGACAGCAAAAGCTCTGCTATGTACATATGTGTTGTGTTTGTGTGTGGGGCATGTACATATCCACTGCAGTTACATGTATGTCATAACCAAACATGAGTGTGTTTACTGGTGTACAGCAACAGATATCTGTTACAGCTGTATAAGACCCAGGGGCCCTGTTATGTGTACAGCCGACCTGGTTATGAACAGTGGTATCACTGTATTGCATAACATATGATGGAACCTTGTCAGTACATGGGTAGTCTGCACAGTTGCTGTAGAGCTTGGTACAGTCCACTGTTCATGAGTAACATGGCGTTGTACTAATGTATGGATGTGTGTTGCTGGTCCAAGGACATGATGATGTCTGAGGGCTACATCCTAGAATGCGGCCTTTGCCACTGTGATCTGCACCTGACACATCTGTGATGGCTTTTGAGAGTGTACTGGTCAGTATATGTGAGTGGCCTTCATGTACATGGGGGCACTACCACCTGGAGCGGTCCGTAACGGTCTTATGGCCCACATGTCTGTATCTCAGGTATACGGTGGTAGTGCTATTGTGCACAACTGAACCTCATGCCAGGTGTTCCTCACTGCACAGGTGTCAGTATTCCCCATTGTTGGATCTAGATTGGCAGCTGTGATTATGAATGCTACACATCTAGCACTGTTTAGCATACACATACAATGCAGTTGTCCTGTAGGTGTCAGGGTGTTTACCTGGTCTCAGGATATTCGTCTATGTATGGTACTATATGTGTGAAGTAGCTATTCCTGCCAGGAGATCACCACGGGTGGTATTCGTGTGCCAGGTTTAGATTGGTACAGCTAAAGTGATGGATAGCAGCAGATGTTGTGCAGAAGACCGGTGTCAGATATATGTAGTGCAGCGTTCATGCTAACAATGATAACTATCGACACACTGTGCCCTTCCGTGTTTAGAATCAGTGTGCATACAAGGCAGCCCTTTGCTACTAAGTGTGTGAGCATGCCCAGTACGTCATTGTGTAGATAGACACATAGTGCATTCCAAACGGACGTGTGCTACTAAGTGTGTGAGCATGCCCAGTGACACCTTGTGTCGGTTATGTGCCTCTATGTGTATGGGCATGACCATTGTAATCCTGTATAGTGATAGTGGTCATCCAGGCAACAGATGGCCATACCCCACTTCAGGATGGATTCCTACATTGAACACACTGGTTCACAGGTATGTACACTGTAACTGCCAGCATCCATGTCGATGTCTGCATTCCTAGAAGGTCATATTGACTGTATTGAAAGGTGTACTGTCTGTGGCGCGTCTCGTATCTATGTAGTGTTGTAATACTGATCCGTAGATAGGCAGTTGTCCTGGTCACACCACTGCCATGTGTTTGTCTCAATCTGCCTTGGGACAGTAATATGCTTTTAGACTGCTCACACTCCATACAATCCCTATCGGTGTTTGTTCCATTGTTGATGATGTCACCCACCTAAAGGTATGCCTCTGGGTGTGCTGTGATCCAGTAATTTTGGTAGCACGTTCTGTAACTGTGTGATACTGTAGTGTAAGAAGGTAGTTAGGTCAATGTTCTAATCCCAGCCCTGCCAAGTGTGTGTGTGTGTGTGTGTGTGTGTGTGTGTGTGTGTGTGTGTGTGTGTGTGTGTGTGTGTGTGTGTATGTGTGTCTCTTTCCAGCTGCCTGGGGACAATGTAATGCTTTTAGACTGCTCACTCTCCATACAATCCCTATTGGCATCTTTGCCTTTGCTGATGATGTCACCCAACTGGAAGTATGCCTCTGGGAGTGCTGTGATCCAGTAATCTTGGTAGCGTGTTCTGTAACTGCGTAATGCTGTAGTGTGATAAGGTAGTTAGGTCTATGTTCTAATCCCAACCCTGTTAAGTGTGTATGTGTTTCCAGCTGCCTGGGGACAGAGTCATGCTTTTAGACTGCTCACTTTCCATACAATCCCTATCGGTGTCTTTGCCTTTGCTGATGATGTCACCCACCTAGAAGTATGCCTCTGGGAGTGCAGTGATTCAGTAATCTCAGTAGTGTGTTCTGTAACTGCGTAATGCTGTAGTGTGATTCATAGATTCATAGATTCATAGATTAGTACTAAGCTAACTGCCCTTGTGAGCCATTTTAAGCCTAGCCAATTATCCCTTGTGAGACTCAAACCCTGCACCTTGTGTTTGTAAGGCAAACACCTTAACCATTAGGCCACCCTCCCAACCCATAGTTATGTCTATGTTCTAATCCCAGCCCTACCAAGTGTGTGTCTCTTTCCAGCTGCCTGGGGACAGTGTAATGCTTTTAGACTGCTCACTCTCCATGCAATCCCTATCGGTGTCTTTTCCATTGCTGATGATGTCACCCACCTAGAAGTATGCCTCTGGGAGTGCTGTGATCCAGTAATCTCGGTAGCGCATTCTGTAACTGCGTATTGCTGTAGTGTGATAAGATAGTTAGGTCTATGTTCTAATCCCAGCCCTGCCAAGTGTGTGTGTGTGTGTGTGTGTGTGTGTGTGTGTGTGTGTGTGTGTGTGTGTGTGTGTGTGTGTGTGTGTGTGTGTCTGTGTTTCCAGCTGCCTGGGGATAGAGTAATGCTTTTAGACTGCTCACTCTCCATACAATCCCTATCGGCATCTTTGCCTTTGCTGATGATGTCACCCACCTAGAAGTATGCCTCTGGGAGTGCTGTGATCCAGTAATCTTTGTAGCGCGTTCTGTAATTACGTGATGCTGTAGTGTGATAGAATGGACAGGTAGGTGTTCTATTCCAAGGCATGACATGTGTTTGTGTTTGGCAGTCATATCCTATGTGTTGGTATTTGTGAGTGACTAGCTCCAGGATGTGTTGAGTGTGTTTTGTTGCTTTCCTATATAGTGTCCACAAATGTCATAATGGCCCAAGAGACTGGGTTGTCAACACATACACATACATTCGCCGATAGGTCTGGTGAGTAAATGTCAGCAGCCCTTCTCTTACCCTTACTACAGTCTGACCCGTGTGATTCAACGAAACACACTTGCCTTGATAGTAACACCACTGCATAATGCAGGTGGCACATGTGGTTTCCTTTTCATGCTTGTCTAATGCTTTGGTGTCATGTGGTCCGCTGTTGTGATATAAATTCAATATCTACGTATGTGTGTGTATATGTATATGTGTGTGTGTGTATTATGTGTATGTATATATATATATCTATATATATATATATATATATATATATATATATATATATATATATATATATATATATATATGTATATATCTATATATATATGTATATATCTATATATATATATTATTGTGTATATATATATATATATATATATATATATATATATATATATATATATATATATATATCTACATATATATATATATATATATATATATATATATATAAATAGATATAGATATATAGCTAGATATATATGTGGACATTAGCACACAGATATCTACATGATGGAATACATGTCCTATATTATTGAATGTCTGTGCTGGATGATCTGTACATGATCACCTCAAATGTATGTATATCTGCCATGGCTTAGTGGTGAAGCACATCGTCTGTGATGTGCAGGGTCCCGGGTTTTAGTCGTGTAGAGACCGGTTATTTTGTTGCTGGGAAGAACAAGGGACATCGAATATGGTGATAGTAAGGTACCTTTAACCAGTTGTGTGCAGATCTGAGCAACAGTAAGCAGTGGTTATTAATATGGAGGATCAGTAAGGGTCATATAACTATGCATTAGACAATACTATGCAAATGAGGTTGACAATAGTGAATCCCGTTTATCCCAGGGTGTGATGCAGATCCCAAGAGTGTATGTGTATAGATAGCCGGGTGCAGGACTCGAATATAGGTAAAAGCATGGGGGGTCAGGCATACTGTACATACATTGGAGCCCTGTGCCTCGGGATTGCTCCTGCCTTAGTACACCTACGCTAGGGGTGTGTCTATACCTGCCTGGTGAAATTGGGAGGGACAACAGCAGTAGTGGAGTAGTCAAGGTGAACAAGCTGCACAAACAGGTAATAATTAGCACAATCAGCAGATTACATGCCCAGCCCACCCCAGAACACTACTGTAAAGTGACCAAGCACCATACACACAGGTTTCTTCCACACTCTACACCACCGGTGTATACATGCGGGGACATTTCTCAACACAATCCAACCACATGAGAAGGGCTGCAGCAGGCAACATAGACCAACATGTGCAGAAGGCTGAGGGTGGTGAGGATGTGAATGCTGCCGAACATCCCTTAGTGATGAGACAGAAGACTTTACAAACCCAGGGTAACCTACCAGGGGCTACATGAGCTGGAGATGGTGGAGCGCTATGGGGTGGGCAAAGGCCTCCTACAGCAGCTTGTTGAGCTGTGCCAGCCACACCTGACACATTGAGCAGGCCGAGGGAAACCCATCCCAGTGGATACCAAGGTATGTGTAGGCCTAGGTATACTAGCCACAGGTACCTCCAAAAGCACAACTGGGGATATCATGGGGATCTCACAGGCATCTGCATACAGAGTATTGCGCCAGTTTCCAGATGCCATGTCACCACATGCCAGTGAGCACGTACATGTCCTCAACACACGTGATTTGTTGACCAGCAATATGCATCTCTTACACCAAATGGCAGACTACCCTGGGGTATTAGGTGCTATAGCCTGCACGCACGTACACATCAAAGCACCACCTGGTGAGCGAGGTACGGCCTACATTAACTGCAGGGGCATACCCTCCAACAGCTAGGCCGTATGCAATGGCCAGGGCATTATACTGAATGTGTGTGCTGTCTGCCCTGGAAGCTATGATGATTCCGATATATGGCATCTGATGCAGCTGTACCACACTTTTGCCAATATGGACATCCCCTACAGTCACCTAGTGGGGGATGCTGGGTAACCACTGGAGTCATGCTGATGACGCCCATCAGCAATGCACACACACCTGAACAATTACACCATAATGAGGCACATGCACAGGCAAGACATATAACTGAGCATGTGTTTGGGATGCTCAGGTGTCTGGACACATCCAGTGGAGCCTTGCGGTATTGACCAGCTACATGCACCCAAATTGTTATGGTATGTGCTATGCTACACTGTCTGATCCTGTGGTAACAGTTGCAGCAGGAACAGCATGGGGCAGGGCCACACAGCCCCCCACCAATGCCAAGGCCTGTACAGGCACAGTGTGACTCGGAGGAGGAACTACCTGAGCTGGACCCAGTAGGTGAAAGGAGTCGTGCACAGTATGACCTGCCCTTGACAAAGAGTCAACACATGGCATATGCACTGACACAGTAGGTACCCAGGGAATTTCACCCTCTCTGACTCTCTCAGACAGTGCAATGGATGCCAAACATGGCACTACCTGTGCTCAGCCATGTATAGGAAGTGCACTGTGTGCATCTGACATAGGCAGCCCTCCAGCACCATCCTCAGGTCTGGAACACCTCCAAGGTAAGTCAATCAACCTACCAATTAGCAGTTGTAGTAGAATGTGTATTTACCTGTAGCTATGGTATGGATGTGAGCATACAAGGGAATTTGGTGGCTGACTGTTAGGGCAGCAGATGGTACACGTCCATAGTGGCACCATGATATCTGTAGCACATACAGGGGTCACAATAGTAGCCAGTAGTAAACAGGGTGTACTAACCCACTGCAGGTTATGGGCTGAACATCATGTGTGTCCATACAGCCCACACAAGTCTCATACAGCTGGACAGGTATAGACCAATACAGACAAATGCTATACAATGACCTCTGGATATGCCCAATTGATGACCCCAACCCCCACAGACACACACACAGACTACAGCAGGCCGGGCAGTTGGATGTAGGTTGTGAAGGCTAGGACGTCTGAAACCACTATGCTGGTAATTAAAGCTAGGATCTGATATACACTGGTATGCCTCCAACCAGCAAATTAGGTAGGTCCGCACACTGAAATGGAGTACCTGGCATACCAGTACAGTTTTAGCACATGTGTACAACTGTCAGCTGTGCCCCCCTTCCAACGTACACATGTGAAAGTCACGTTTGCCACCCCCAGTGCTTTGTAGGAATATGGATACAGTTGGATGTCCCCCCACGCTGTGCAGAAATGTAGCAACAGTCAATGCCACATGACCGTTGGCTACCCTGCAGACACAGCATGCCACCTGTCAGTGTACAATGCAGGGGTCGGCACCACAGTACTGACTATCTGGACATGTGACACATGCGATCCAGTTGACCATACTGGGCATGCTCAAACACATGAAATTATGACGATAATGTCAGTCGGCAACATGCGTAACAGTCATACTGGGCATGCTCACACACTGAAACACAAGATGGCCAGGTCTGCAAACACCAGTGGTCCGGACATATCTGCCAGTACATTGCTATGCTGTTGGATAACTGTGCTGTATGGTATGTGTGTGGTACTGTCTATTGTCTGTATATATGCCATGGTGTATTGGTAATTCAAATCAGCTGTGTGCACAGGGTGTTGCTACCAACACTTGCAAAGGATGGTTCTTTGTTTGCGGCCAGAACAAGGCCTTTGGATACAGAGTGGGTAAGGCACATTCCAGCAGGTGGGAGCAGTTGTGCGTGGGTTTGTGTGGTGTTAAGCACTGCTGACATCTGGTTACAGCTCCTTATACTTGTTTAGACTCCTCATTTCTTTAACAGTGCAATACTCGCATACTGGTCGACAAACACGCTTACACCTGCTCACTCCCTCACTTGCACGTGCACCGACATTGGTGCTTCCATTTGTTACTCATGCTGGGTGGGCGCGATCCCTTGTGATGCCTATTACATCAGATTACATGATTACAGCATTGGGTATGGCTAACCATTAGGCGACGGCAGGCATTCGACTGTACGGAATCGGCGGCCTGTCTAGTGACATAATCATATTATATGCATGTTCCTCATATAATCTGCTCCCATATGGCTGATACATGGGAACCGATACTCTGCAATGCTGACATGTAAATATGTTTTGGGAAACGTATCTCTCTGCCGGATCATGCTACCGCATACCTATTGTAGGTTTTCCACCTTTTAAATTGGCAGAAGTGAGACTCTAGGAGTAACACCTTTCCCACTTTGCATGGGACAGTCCCTCATTAGGCATATGTGTCATGCGAGAATACTCTAGCCATAGCAAATGTCCTGATTAGAGGACAATATTATATTCTACATTTCTGTAATAGTTGCATGTAACGGTTATTGTATACATGACACGTCGATATGTTATGTGAAGTAGCATAAGCAACTTGACTGCTGCTAGACTAAGCTTTGATTTGTGCTAATATGTATATTTCTGTACTATGCATGGCTGTAGGTATGTTCTGACCTGGTATGTCTGACATTTCTACTGAGCAGGTCCCACTTTGGCCATTTGGAAAGGTGGCAGCCCTATAGGACCTATATGTAGAGCTGTCACATTTAGCAAGGCAACACATACCCACAGCCAGT
>NC_056732.1:763307264-763412264 GCF_019279795.1 Protopterus annectens | reverse complement strand
GGACACAACTGCCCAGCTGTGTACTATCCCTCACCATGTGGGACAGGTGGTAACCCTGACCATTGGCCTAGACTTAGCTATTGGTGGCGTGCTAACATGATGTGTTTCACTTCCACTTGGTATAACTATCAACACTGCATTAGAATACGGGCACACGGTTTTAAATGTAATTTGTTTGAGGGATGGAGACTCGATATTCACTAACGTGCATTTGTGTTTGCTTCTTAATTTTGTGTTCACAAGAACTGTCTTGCATACTTTGCATACATTTCAGTATCCAAGGACAATGAAATGTGTGATTACTATTGCAGGCTGACTGTAATATTTAGCATTTTAGGTTGCAGATCAACAGCAGACATTTCCACGCCTCCGTGCAGCACTTCGACACGCCCCATGCACTCGCGCTCGTTTCCTATGCACGTGGCTGTGGTGGCAGCATGCCTTCATTAATATGCATATGGCGCTTCTGCTGCACGGTCGGCGCAAGCCTAACGCCGGCCTGAATCCTGGGGACAGTCTAATGGCCAAGACAATAAGTAGGCATTGTCAGCTTCAAAAAGGATACATTGTTACATCTTTTGATTTTCATCACACAACATCATTAAATGCCATTGCGCAATGGTCAGTAAGCTTGCACAATACCTGCCAGTCCAGAACACCTGCAGATAGTAGGCTGACACTTGTCAATTTCAAAAAAAAAGGATACAATGTTGCATCTTTTGCTTACCTCACAATCCCAAAAAGTGGTGTTGCACAACAGTCCACAGCACCTGCAGGTCCAGAACACTTGCAGATCCCAAGGAGACATTTTTTAATTTCAAAACAAATGCATTCTATCATGGGTTGTTTGCCACTGCACAAACATGCTAACTGACGACACTCAGTAGTCAGCACACATGCATAGTAATGAATTTAAAAATATACAGCTACTGCTTATTTATTCCTGTGGAAGCAGATGTAAGTTAAGGGCTGCAATACAGGTGAACCTGGGTTCTAATACAACAAAGTCTAAAATTTTATTACTGCTGTTCCAGTTTACTTTATATAAAAATGACATTATAAAAAGAATTACACATAGAAATAACTATATTTAGCAGGTGTTTTGAGCATATACAGGATATCAGATATATATTATAAATTTAACTTTGCGTATCAGTAGAACTGTAATTCTACAATTAAACACATATTTTCTGAACTTTCATGTCACAAACATACATGGTTAAACACTCAACTCCTTAATTAATATGTGGTAAGTAATGATCAGATCTGACAAACAAGGTCTCAGATGCAATGACCACTCTGCACAGTAATGACTGTAAAAATACACTTGCAGCCCAACTTTCCCTGTGACGACTGGTATAAAGTTAATACTCATTATACAGGTGAGCCAGTGTTCTAATCTAGTACACTCCCATTTTTATTAATAGCTGTTCATTCAATTTTAAAAAATAAAGAGCAATGTAAACATAATTATAAATAATAATAACTATGTATAGCACTCAAGCTCTTATAAATTATATATGTGACTGAGGGCATACTGGCAATTATGTTTCTCTTATTATAATTGTCTTTTCTGGCCTTGGATTATCTTCATACTTCAAAGATAGTCAAACACACATGAATGTATAAACCAGGACGTTGTCAGGTCACTCATATACACGGTTAACCTCTGACTCTGTCATGTGTATATATAATTTAATGAAAATGTTGGGCAAGCACTTTTTCTGTGGCAAGTGTGAAAAAACACCTATGTAGAAAAATATGTTTTGCCTGTTTTACATATGTTTGAATCCCACATGGTACATATTCTTTTATCATTGTGTAAATGCACACCAAAAAATGTGTGAGATCATACAATGTGTACCCCTAACATGTCTACAAAGTTAAATCAACTAACAGTTAGAGCAGCAGCCAAACCAAAAACTAATGCCAACTTTCACATTACCCTTCCTATTTCATATACTGCTCTTCTACCCTGTTTGACACAGTTGGTCTCTACTTAACATCACTCATATGTGGTTGGCATGGTTGTTCAGGTTTGCTCACTAGCTGCAAAAGGCAATATCTCAAATTGGCAGGAAAACACTCTGTTGCTGTTGGATATGCACATACATGGCAGGTACTAAAAGGGAAGCTGCCCAACTTAGGACTCAAAGATGGGGTATAGAGGAGTCCAGAATATCCATTGCACTCTTTGCAAAGCACCACAAGCATAGGCTACTGCAGGGGGACTTTACTAGGTCTTAATACAAATCTGAGGCTTGGAATAGTCTGGCCAAGGGTGTCTCCAGTGTGACTAGCATTCCATGCATTGGAGAACAATGCAAACACCATTCCAATGACCTGAAAAGGTGCAAGCAGAAGCAATTCAGCCAGTGGCTGGATGTGTTTAGAACTGCTGACACCCCACAGTTGTGTAAGTATACAGATAAAGACTATTTAAATTAGATAAAAAGCTGTCTATAGCCAAGACCATTATGCAAAATGTTCTTGTATCCCCCCTTTTTCTTTTACAGCCACCCAGGAGATATCAGCAAACATACATACCCATGCTGAGCATTTGGAAAGCCTGACAGAAGCAAGGGGCATGTATGCAACATAAAATAATATTATTTTATTGAAATTATTGCTCTTATATATGTTAGTAGCAAATTAATCATGCATATATTCACTGTAAAATAAAGCATGTCTGCTTCAGTCTGTAGCTGAAGCCAACTGCAGAAATCACTTGTAATAGTGCACTCAGATGTTGTGTATTCAAATCCCACAGGTAACAAATATGTAGTATAATAATTTAAAAATATTACATAATAATTTCATCAAAACTGGCATCCATGCCATGCTGTTAATTAAATTTCTACATTTGATCAGGCATATGTGCAAAATATGCATAATTAGAACAAGCATCAATCATAGGATTGTATTTGTTAAAAAGTATACTTAATGGAAAAGTAAAATTATTTTTTATTTATATCATACTAATTTATTGTATGTCACATATGATGGTACTCATTATCTTCTTTTTTGTCTCTTATCTCACCTCTTATCTTTCTTTTTTATTTTTATATATGTGGTCACATCATTCTGATGTCATCAATTTTTGATAACACACAAAATGATTTACAGCACAGGGAGTTAGGTCAACCAGTGCAGCTTGACCTACCCCCCTCTAACAGCTGTTGCACTTATGTCCAGCACATCTGGGACCCAACCTGGCAGTACTGGTTTGCAGCCTCTGCACTACCTGGGCCCTCCACATCAGGTTGCATTACCTTGTCAGCTAGTGAGGGGATACCCTCCAGGAGTATTGGCAGATGGAAGCGATGGTGATTTTGTGACCCTCCAGGGGAGGTGAGCCATTGTGCATGGGGTTGTGGAAAGCACCACTGGTGCATGCTTCAGCCAGATAGAGGAGATGCTTACCAGAAAGTTGGGCAAAAGAAAACATCAAACACTACAACAGCAAGCAGAGAAGGGTTATGGTGATGACAGTAGTAAGGGTGAGGACTAGATTCTCACTGCCCCCATGTTTTTTTGCCATGGCATCCAATATCCACTCTCTATCTGCAATATTGGTGTCCACCAACCTATTGTGTCCCTCACCATTTGTGCCTCTTGTCTTGTCTGTTTGTGTCCACTTTCTCATCTACCCTACTTACCTGACACTGACATACCTACGTCCTTTACCCAACATTTCTCTCTTATGAAATAAAGTCTCAAGAGTGGGCACCTGTCCCAAAAATATATATCATCCCATACATAGCTCTCCGCTTTGCAGATGTGTCTTCATAAAACACTTCATTTAGTCGAATTTGCTATACAACATTACTGCTTTATTGTCACCCATCTTTCTTGAGGTGGCAGTACAGATTTACTCAATATTCTATCCATGTTCATTTTACACTGCTGAAAAAGTAGATAGTTATGTTTTTTCCTAAATCCCTCCTGACATCCCGATATTGCTTTCCCTTTGTTCTTCCCCCTACCTGCTCCCAGTTCACCTCTTTCCTATCCACCCTATTGTCATACCTTTAATCCAGTAAAAAATAAAATCAAACATTACACACATAAATAAGAAATCCACAATGAAGCCATTCACTTTTTGCCTTCTGGGTTTGCTCGGAATTTGGCATCATGCACCACTGTCAAGTGACTGTGAATGTCTCTTCACATCCTATGGCATGGTGCAGTTACCTCCACACATTGTTGCTTAATTCCATTGCACTAAGTAAACCACAGTTAAAGTAGAATAAAGACACTCAAATAAAACATTTAATATAGAATATTTATTTAGACTGATAACTGTATAAATAAGTAACTCCATATGTGTACTGTTGACATAAATTACATGAATACTGTTTGATTTTATAAAGTACTTAAATGTAATCATTCTTTCTCACATTTCTAATAATTGTGACATGCAATTATTTAATTACATCATTAATACATATGTAAAAAAAAATAGATACAGATGGATTCAAGCCCTGTATCATCTGTGCTCAAAATTAGAGATCATTGCTATTATACCTGCTGCCTCAGACTTAGCCAGGCAGTATGTGTGTTTCTTCCATTCAGTACTGTACAAAGGGCTGTATGCTGTGCCTCTATGCTTAGTATGTTTATGTGGTGTAAATCAAACCAATAGAACTGTTATAATTTTCTGAATGAAACAGAAACCCATGTTTGTTTATCGCTTAACTACACTCAAACATGGAAAGCAGTATACATACTATTTTAAGGTTATACAATTTATGACACAACATTTCTGATATGAACTGGTTATGAACATCATAGTATCTGTTAGACATGTCTACCATAGCCAGTATGCCTAAGTACTTCCCAAGTTCAAGTAGGAGTCTTTAAGTGTATATATTGCATGTGCAAACACTTTACCATTGATCACGCAAACCAGCTGTTCAGCAGTGTGCTATGGAAAGTGCTTATCAGCATGTATAACTTATGTTTAATGCCCACATAGTCTTCATCCCATTTAAATCAATGTAAAAACACAACCAAAGGGAAGGCACTTTTTAATGACTGAATAAGTATTTACTCTCAGTCATGTGTTACTGTGCCCATGCACACATAACTTGGTATGTTAGTACTTGTTCCCAAATGTCAACTATACTACAGAAATAAATAACAAAACTGTATTGTTACATATGTGCACCTTTATAATGACAATAGACATTCCGATTGTCTTACACATATATTATTGTGAACAGCAATTCTTCACAAATATGAACATATATTTATAATCACAAAAATGTGTGCACATCTGCACATGAGAATTTAGGCATGTAATATATACAACATACTGGGAATCAGCTGCATATGTCTCATTTCTGCTACATGCATTCCTGACAGTTTCTTGCATCTAGTTTGACAAGTTGTCTCTTAAAGTATACCTGCACATTGGACACGCAACAGGAAATAGTACATCCACACTTTGCACACCACTCTCATAACAGGATAAGTTAACCACATCATATAATGATGATGGCATCATCTATAAAGACCACTATGGCAAGGCAAATACATAATTGAGGAATGTTGCATTCATGAAATACTGTGTTTTGCAGATGGGAACAAAATGACATGTGTGGTAAATTAGCACAGCAGCCACATTATGTGTGTGTCCTTATGTATGTGTAAGTGTGTGTGCATGGTCACAAAAGCATCAGTCTGTATCCCACTATTGACAATCAGACATTGCTCATATCATTATCTATAAAGTGTTTGACACAATTGAAGACAGACTTGTGCTGTGGAACTTGTGTTAAGTACTGTGCTCTTTAAATAGGTAGGGGTTCTACTCTCAATATGGTCAACATATGTGTGTGTGTGTGTGTGTGTGTGTGTGTGTGTGTGTGCACGTGCCTCTGTGTTTTGTGTGTGTGTGTGTGTGTGTGTGTGTGTGCGTGTGTGTGTGTGTGTGTGTGTGCACGTGCCTCTGTGTTTTGTGTGTGTGTGTGTGTGTGTGTGTGTGTGTGTGTGTGTGTGTGTGTGTGTGTGCGTGTGTGTGTGTGTGCGTGTGTGCGTGTGTGCGTGTGTGTGTGTGTGTGTGTGTGTGTGTGTGTGTGTGTGTGTGTGTGTGTGTTCACTTGGATGACATTAAAAAGACCATTTTAGACCAGCATGTGAGACACACCTGCTACCTTCGTCTTCTCATCAGACACTGCTGATGTCACCAGCTATAAAGTGTTGTCTGACACATTAAAGGACAGACTTGTGATCAAGAGCTTGGGTTAAGTAGTGTGTTCTGTATATCGGAAAGACTGAGAAGAAATTTAAAAAACAGAATTTTTGAGCATTTAAGGGATTTCAGACTTGGCAAATCCACAAATGCCTTGAGTAAACACTGCACAGGAAAATCAGACCACTCTTTCAGATTTTCCATTGTGGACACTTTTGACTTGGATAAAAGAGGTGGCCCATGGGGGCTGCTTTTGGAAAAGAAAGAATTAATCTGGCAGGTCTGCCTAAATGCAGGGCAATGGCCAGGATTAAATTATTCTCTCTCCATTGCTTTCCTGTTAATACTAAAAGCAATGGAAAGGTAAAATATATATAAAAAATAAAAAAATATAAAAATATTTATATACATTTTTTATCTATACTTTCATTTTTATATAAACACCATTTTATAGATTTTATACATTATGTGTGTATTTGTATTTATTTTCAGCATCTTTGCACTTGTTAATGTCATTTAAATGCTGGTTTTAAAGAGTGCCTTTTTAAGAATATTTTTATGACTGCATTTCATGAATATTTATGAGTTCAGAGAGGTCCTTTATAGTCAGTGTGATTGGATTTGTTTATTACTTAATTAATGATCTTGCAGGATGTACTTAAGAGTGTTTCCTGGATTTGCTCTTATCTGATGAAATTGAGAAGGTTCATGATGAAAGCGCTTATTCATTTGTTATTTTGGTTTAATAAAAAGTGTTTTTTACTGCTCCCGAAGTTATTTGCGGCCATTTGCTACAAGGATTTGCTTGAGTTGCTGAAGTGTGTGGTTCCAGGAGTGCTGACTTTGTTTTTCTACAGTTTGTGGACGTTTGTGCTTTTTTATTTGATTTTATGGCTTCAGGCACAGATCTGGATACCACACCACCACCACCATTATACTCCCAAGACCTGGGAAAATCCATCAGTGATCTTACTTTACTGCTACAAGACTTTGGTCAACATTGGCAAAGGCTTGAGAGATTAAATACCCCCCCCACCCCAGAACAACCAGGAAGTGCTTGGCTCAGAGGGGGAAGGTAACCGTTTACTTCAATTCAATGAGCAGACCAATTCCAAAGACGTGGATGAGAGAAATACCAATTCAGAGCCTGTTTCACTCAGAGGAAGCTAAAATAGGACCAGAAGTGCTTTTAACACTAATTTTGATTTAAATGAACATGGAACTGAAGGCAGATGACCAAAAACCACAAACGAAGGATCTAACATGCATTCTGAAGCTCTACATTTCAACACCTAGCTTTCTGCTACAAGCCTGTTTTCCCAAAACATTTAAGTGCTACTTCTTATAATGACAATCTGGAGAAGTTTGATAAGTTGCTTTTAAAAATAAAGAAATTGCAACTTGATAACTTATACTTTAAAGAATTTCTTAAACTAACGATTGTTCCTAAGGGCCTCCACCTGTGGCGGTTTCCTACAGGCTTGATTAGTAACTCTGCATTCCATAAAGAATTGTTACATTTATTTGACCAGCGCAGGTTTGAATACATGGAACTGGTTATAAGCCATAATGACAACACTATACAAAGTTTAACACAGGAAGCTACAGAACTTGATTTACTATTGACTTATAATACTGCACACTCTGCTAATAACTTTGAATATGTGCATATTTTTAAAAGCATTAAACAAGAGGTAAACACGATTAAAAACAGGAAATTAAATAAAATTGAGCACGACAAATCTGAATATGAAAGAAATGTTGCATACCCTAAATCCCCGAAATCCCAAAGTTGGGATGACCATGCACAACCTAGAGAGGATATGGTCCCCACTGAAACTTTTTTGGGAAGGAAGAATTTCTGCCACTGAGACAGACTGAGGGAAAAGAATTACAGAGAGAACAACCCACAGCCCCCCCCCCCCATTATGCCAACAGGGGCCGGGGAGTATGCATTCAACCAGAGGAGCAACAGAAGGGGTGCCTATATGAAGTACTAGCTATGTCTGCTGAAATTGATACAGCTCCCCCTGGTTTGTCCATTTCTTTAAATCATGATGGTGACTTTAAAGTTTTAAATTATTATAGTGTACCTATTGACAGTACAGACTGTGATATTTTTGCTAGAGGATTGACTTTTGTTCCTGATAAAAGTACCAATATTGAAATAGCATTATTGGATTTGAAGTTGTATACTAGAAAATTTAATCTGAATGTTTTATTTAAAGATTGTAGGTCAATCATGGATCCCATTAAGTTATCCAGTACCTTTAACCAACCCCCCCATTCATCACTCACTACAGCTTTTTGAAAATAATTTATGAATTAGATATGAGAAATGTTAAAATGGCAAATAAGCAAACATGGAATTTGAAACAGGATGAAATAAATAAGTTAAGACAACTCTGATAATAAGGACCTTTGGATAATGAAACTTGACAAGGGGGATGGGATTGTCATGATGAACATGGAGGACTACAACAATAAAATGGGGTGTTTGCTTGCAGGTAAAGCTTACATGCATGGAATGTTTTTTTTAATTTTTGGTGAGTAAGGGTCTTCCGACATTCATCCGAACATTACTTTTCATACAATTTTACATAGAGATGTGACTCTACATCCATCATCCATATCAGACACTCCTCCCATCATGTTTTCAGCATACAGTGATGCCATTGTACTCTATAAAGTGAAATGCGACCGTGTTAAAGTCAGATATATGTGGTGTTGCTAGTGTTATATTGCATGGCATTCATCTTCTATACATACACAGGTGTAATGTTCAAGTCAGGTCCAATCAACTGCTGCATGTGTGTGGTTGATGGCACATCATGATCATTGTATAATCTTTGGAATTGCTCTTCATTTCACTACCACTTAGAACATTTAACATAGTCCCATGCATCCACCATCCTCTTTTGTCTTATGGCCACATGACATCCTTTCTGCAGAGGAGTGGAGGATGTCCTTATGTCAAATATGCATACACATACCATGAAGCAGAGTTCTTCCATGAGCTTCTGCAAGCCATTTCCAGACTGCTGGATGTGTGATTGCTAATTCTGTCATGGGGAGATGCACCTGTCACATATAGACAGTGGCAGTATGTAATTTAGTCAAACAAGTATGCACACTCTCTCTCACACACACACACACACACACACACACACACACACACACACACACACACACACACACACACACACACACACACTATCTTCCATCATGTTGGGCTATGTTGAGGTGTGGATGTGCAGTATGGCTACAAGAGGGTATCACAATCTGTGATGTGAGCTAATGTATTGATGACTGCTGCTGCCATTTCATTACATACTCCTTCTAGAACATCTGTAGTAATATGCCTCTTGAGCACTGTTGACATGGTATGATAAACTTTTATGTATATTGTAGGCTTACTAGGACATGTATCATTATAGTGGAGCAGATAAACATTCTACACCATTCTCATTCCACCATCACAGTGACACTTGCAATATGGCACGGGTGTGCATGTGTCTACCTACCATCATTAAATGCACTGTGACATACATCAACATACATTCATACTGATTATATGTGCAGATAAGTCTTCTTGCATCCACATGCAAATCTTTCAACATGGAAGCATCAAAATCTTGACAAAGGCTCGTGAAAAGTAGGTACAACTGGCCAAAAATGTGGATGCTGATTAACATAACATTTACATACATAATCATGTAACCCCCACCCACTACAATGGAATTGTGGGATACCAGCATGAAGAATGAAGTCACTAAATAATAAATAATGGCAGACATTTGAATTTTAGACTTCATATCCCACAAAAAATGCATAATAATCCAAAACATGTTATTCTAACAACTATCTGAGTTTATAAGAGCAATATTTAAAATCTGTCCCTATTTGTAGGCCTTTGTCCCACAATTATTGTTGGCTTTGTCCATATTTCTTGTTCTGAGAGATTGAGAAGTATGGCTATACACCATATAAATACACAAATGTATGACTAATCACTAATATGATTGATCATTAAAAGATTGTCTGAAGTATAAATTACCTGACTCAAGTAAGTTCTACTCATTTTTTTTTCTCCTGACAACCTATCAGTAGACTGGCAATGTTATATGCTTTTACATTGTACCAATTCATTGTAGCAAGTATCATGTAAAGCAGCCACTCCACACCATACCACATCACTTATACTATTATTTTATCAAACAAAACTGTAGCCTATAAAATACAACATTCTGCAGCAATGTATTTAAGCAAGCACAAGTTGATAGTTTCTTCCTCCACTGGTTGGGTTGATTTAGTAAATAAACAGTTATAAAAACGTATACAGCCCACTTTCTGCACAACAATGAACAATTCAATGCACGTACTCCAAATTCAGAATAAAAACTTATATAAAAGTGGGAAGTGGGGAGTGACCCATCACCAGACCAGTGAAGTTCTCTGATTGGTTCAATTGCTTTTTTCACAAAACACATTCCAGTTTGGGATGAGTATATCTTATTTTTCCAAGTACCACTTCTGTTTCATCCAGATTTAAATATACTTAAAAGTTATATTGCACTATTATACATAGCCAAAAAAGCCGTGTCAAATGCTGTACTACCAATAAGTGGAGAGTAAGTATGACTTAGCTATGGCAGACACAGAGGTCAAAATGCCTTCTGACTCGAGCTGGAACACACACTAACACACACACACACACACACACACACACACACACACACACACACACACACACACACACACACACACACACACACAATGTACCTGCAGGTGTTTTTATTACTCATATCATCACATACTGAGAACATGATATATGGCAGGGTGTATAAACAGTAATTAGAATAAGAAGACCAGTTCAGCATTTCATTTACAGAATACCATTAAATTAATTTGTTTTTACCATATAAGCTAGACAGACTAAAGCATAGCACACACAGCCCAGACTGAAAGAAAACTGTCAAGATGTAAACACTCACACACTGGGTTATGTATCTTATAAACAGATAATTTTTTTTTCATGTGAATATATATTTAATTGGAATAATAAGTCCATTTTCCATTTTTATTCAAAGAATGCAGGAATCTTCCAGGCTTGATTTTGGACCATGTGTCCCATTACCACCACTTTGCAGTACCCAATGAAAACAATTCCAAATCAATGTTATCAGTACCCTAGAGAAATAGTTGGCAAAAGTGCTGTTGAAGTGTTATACTTAAAAGTACTTTAACCATTTGAGAAAGGCGCCTAGTGCAGTATACAGTTATTTCATTATAATTAAAAATTACCCATCTCAAGTCACTGTTACTATTCCTAATCACAATTAATCACTAAGCATATTCTACTTCATTCACAACCTATAATGTGCTTTTCACTTACACAATTACAACAAATAACAGAAGAACCTGAACTTGTCTATCCTTTCACCTATGTGTACCAATCTACACCAGAATACCACACTTAGTGCAAAATAAACAAATGTCATAATACTGCCTCTGTCACTACTAAACTACTAAACATGTTCTCATTAAGACATAAATCAACACAAGAAAGTAATATATATAAAGGTAACTACACATTAAAAAACAAGCTCAGTTAAAATAACACTGCACAGTTGTGAATCTCCAATAGACAGTAGATCAGTTGCCTAACTAATTTTTCCCCCCAAAAGAGCTTCCTTCTAACAGCAAAGAGCTGCAAGGGCATCCAAGACTATCCAGCTTCCAGTATCATTGACCTCAGAATACCAAGTAAGATATGTGCTGCTACCATCAGTTCTCAAAATACCTACAAGTCACTCTGTGACCATTCATCCTTCTTATATTGGTCTGCTACTTCACGTCAGTAAAACAGTAACCCTAAATCACAGACTTCCATACGTTATGAGCTTCGCAAAGCCAGCCTGCTCCTTACTGATTTCTGAATCTCTACAGCTACTTAATCACTAAATGTATTCAACATATCGATATCAGCTACCATTTCTATTACCAGCTGTTCAATCAGTTTCACAGCGAACACCACTTCATGCAAGCACACACTTTCTTATTATATCTGAACTTTTTTGCACATTTGCCCTGCTGCTGGGAATTGTAGTTTACTCCCCTTATTTCAAATGGAATGTAGCAGGAAGTCACAGCCAGTGAGCATGCAGAGTTGCATTTTTTTTTTTTTGCCTCAGGTCAATATTAAATACTCAAAGAGGCATTTCATTGAACACTTCTTCATCGACCCATAAACCACAAAAACGCAAAACAGCGAACGTGCATATAAGAGATTTATTTGTCTGGGAAAGAAATTGATTACCTTAAATAAAAAACAATATCACTATGAACAATACAAAGTGGGGGGCTTTGCCATGCCACACCCCCTAATTAAATATACCAAATCCGAGATCGCACTACAGTGGGGAAAATGGCAAAGTAACAAAGGTGGCCAAGCGATTTCTTTCCCAGGGAGAGAAATCGCTTATACGACCGTTCGCTGTTTTGTGTTTATGTTATTTAATGGTCGATGAAGAGGTGTTTGATGAAATGCCTCTTCGAATATATAATAGGAACCCTTTGCCTCTATATCACAGGAGTTGTAGTCTTACATCAATTTCTCATATATGTCAGCATTTCTTTATATTACTACATTTCCCAGTCAGCACCTCGAGAACAAAGACTGGAGAAAGGGGTGTTTTTTTTAATACAAGCTGCAGGTTGTTCTTGACAGATTGAGTGGGTCTTCTGAAGGCAGTCATGTTGAGGTAAACTAAAAAACAATGAAAAACATTTAAAATTTTAAAAATTATGCTGGACAAGTTTCAGAATTGCTGTTTTTGTGCTAATTATGGAAAGTGTTATGGATCAAGATTTGCTCAAATTCATTTTATTAATGTAATTTGTGCCAGGCAGTGGCTCTGATATATGGTGTCTATTGACATGTATTAACATTTTTGAAACTGAGTTGTTTTGATGTTGCATCTTGATTTGAGTCTCAGTAAGACAAGCTTGTGATAACTAGCTGTGAAAGTGTGCTACTTGAACAGGTTTGACAGCAGAAACAAAATGGTGTTGGGGAAGGTTAACTGGGCAAATGCTTTGAGTTCAGAAGTCTATTAGTCATTTGTGGTTTCTTGGACATTCCATGTTGGCAGATTCTGGTTTGTAGAAGCTGGGAAGAATTTCTGATTGTTCTTTCATTTTCCTTTTTTTAACCATCTGTCTGTGTTGGGGCAGCACTTATCTTTCTCCATCTCCCAGTCCCATTGCAGTCTCTGAGTCCGATAGGGAGTCAAGCAGTGCCTCATGAAACTGATGTCAACATGTATGCCCCTGCACATCGATGACTTTGTGGGATATGCTGGTGATGCTTAATGATGTCAGACATAACTTAAAATTGTAAATAAAAGTAAAAAAAAAATCAGGAATTGAAGGGGCCATTCAGAAATACATGGTACCCAATTATTTTGCTCTCAAAATTGGTAAATACCAAGGAATTTGGTATTGTAGAGATTTATGTCCACATGTTGTAATGCTGTGATATATACAACAATATTACATGTTTTGATACAGTTGCAACCTTGTGGAATTCATGGTATGTGCAGTTGTGTTTTTATTCCCAGGGATTATTGAGGTGGTCAACAGTACCATTGTGTCACTATTAGCATTTGTGTCAGGAATTGTTCAGCATGAGCCACAAAAAAATTGATCTGTAATGTGTCTTTGTATGTCACACCCCCTAACAAAATATACCAACTCCGAGATTGCACTATAGTGGGGAAAACGCAAAGTAAAAGAGGTGGCCAAGTGATTTCTTTCCCAGGGAGAGAAATTGCTTATATGACCATTCACTGTTTTGTGTTCTTGTTATTTAATGGTCGATGAAGAGGTGTTTGATGAAATGCCTCTTCGAGTATATAATAGGAACCATTTGCCTCGACATCACAGGAGTTGTAGTCTTACATCAATTTCTCATTTATGTCAGCATTTCTTTATATTACTACATTTCCCAGTCAGCACCTTGAGAACAAAGACTGGAGAAAAGGGTGTTTTTTTAATACAAGCTGCAGGGAGTTCTTGACAGATTGAGTGGGTCTTCTGAAGGCAGTAATATTGAGGTAAATTAAAAACCAATGAAAAGCATTTAAAAGTTTAAATTTATGCTGGACAGGTTTCAGAATTGCTGGCTTTTGTGCTGATTATGGAAAGTGTTAGGGATCAAGATTTGCTCAATTTCATTTTATTAATGTAATTTGTGCCAGGCAGTGGCTCTGATATATGGTGTCTATTGACATGTATTAACATTTTTGAAACTGAGTTGTTTTAAAGTTGCATCTTGATTTGAGTCTCAGTAAGACAAGCTTGTGATAACTAGCTGTGAAAGTGTGCTGCTTGAACAGGTTTGACACCAGAAACAAAATGTTGTTGGGAAAGGTTAACTGGGAAAATGCTTTGAGTTCAGAAGTCTATTAGTGATTTGTGGCTTCTTGGACATTCCATGTTGGAAGATCCTGGTTTGTAGAAGCTGGGAAGAATTTCTGATTGTTCTTTCATTTTCCTTTTTTTAACCATCTGTCTGTGTTGGGGCAGAACTTATCTTTTTCCATCTCCCGGTCCCATTGCAGTCTTTGAGTCCGATAGGGAGTCAAGCAGTGCCTCATGAAACTGATGTCAACATGTATGCCCCTGCACATTGATGACTTTGTGGGATATGCTGGTGATGCTTAATGATGTCAGACATAACTTAAAATTGTAAATAAAAGTAAAAAAAAATCAGGAATTGAAGGGGCCATTCAGAAATTCATGGTACCCAATTATTTTGCTCTCAAAATTGGTAAATACCAAGGAATTTGGTATGGTAGAGAAGCCACAGTGGTACAGGAAGCCGTGGTGGTACAGGAAGCTGTGGTGGTACAGCGGAAGCATTGTTGCCTCACAGCAAGAGGTTCTCCTGTTCAATTCACGGCTGGAGTGCCTTCTGTGTGGAGTCTGCATGTCCTCGCCACTGTCGAGTGGCCACCGAAAGATATGCCTCAATGGGCGTGCCTTCGCTGAAGCTTGGGTGTCGGATTGGCAACTCGGCACCATAAAAAAAGCTACTGCCAATCATTAGCGGACTGGAGTTCCGCTGTGGTGACCCCTAACCGGGAAAAGACAAAAAGACAAACAAACAACAGAGATTTATGTCCACATGTTGTAATGCTGTGATATATATACAACAATATTACATGTTTTGATACAGATGCAACCTTGTGGAATTCATGGTATGTGCAGTTGTGTTGCTATTCCCAGGGATTATTGAGGTGGTCAGCAGCACCATTGTGTGACTATTAGCATTTGTGTCAGGAAATGTTCAGCATGAGCCACAAACAATTGATCTGTAATGTGTCCATATATGTCATCAGGCCACTCAAATGCAGCTGTCACATGAAACACATATAGGCATATGCTGTGCAGTTGATGTAATTACATGACATCAGTACAGTTGTATGACTGTGTGAACAGTACCATTGTGTGGAATGTGATGCATGATCAAGATTGTATCTGGAGGTATTCTCACAAATCATTTATTTCAATAAAAGTGAAATGTTAAGGGAAATACATGGCTAGGCACAGAGCTGTTTGTGGCTGGCAACAGACATACTCAATCAGAGGAAATAGTCAGTCTGCTATCTGACAGTTTGTCTCGCACTTCACCCCTTTGTTGCCACTGGCCATCAGCCAAAGTATACATACAAACATTACTCACTTTTTATTCTCAGGAAGGCAGCTCATCTGTGTGTTCCCTACAGCTAATAATACAGAATCAATAGACCCTGACAACATCACATGTTGCCTATAGCATGCCTTAAAACCTGACCTAGCAGATGCAGTTGGATCACTACTTCAACACAGCCTCCATGCAACTTATGTTCTTGTAAAAGGGTATATAGCAGCATGCATCCATCTGACTGGAGGGACCATCACCTGATGAATGGAGTTAGAGACTCATAATTCTGACTCGCCATCTAGGAGGCAGAACAACAAGTCATCATGGACCTTATCAAGTAGGACAAGGCTACATCATGTCTGTTACATCTATTTGAGGTCTTCAAGAAGGTCACCAAGGGCATGCATGAGGAAAACACCATCACTCTGCATAACTTGACCTGGTCAAGACATTTCACAAATCCATGTTCAGATATTACAGAGTATCTGTCTCAAGGGAGCATGAACACCTATGCCACTGATTATTTAGACAACTGGATAACATACATGACAGATAATGTCGAAGTGTGTGAAGTCACCTCTATCTAGACTTCAATGACCAGGTCTGTACCTCAGGATTCTGTACTAGGCCCTTTCCTCTTCAGTATTTAAGTCTCAGAAATCAAAACTAACTTACACATCCTTTGTCTAACCATGTTTGTAGAAGACTGCAAATTGTGGACAATAATTTAATGCAAGATTTGTATTGGTGTAATGCAGACAGTATTAACACACACAAAGGATTGTTGCCAGGGCTATGGAGACACAGTAGATGAGCAAAATCATGTGGGGAGTACTTTCCTTATGAAGGCAAATGTACAACCTAATTATAATATAGGCAGCACACCCCTATGAGCTGACCGAGTTGTATGTGACCTGTGTACTCAGGTAGATGGTATATGGAACATACACCAGCATGTGCCCACAGTGGTGATTAACCCCTTGTATGTAGCACAACTCCTGAGTATGTGCAGAACATTCACATCATAGGGCATTATAGTTCCATTGTTCTCAGCCCTCATCGCACCAATCATTGAACACAATGCATCTTTTTACATGTACCTCCCAACACATCTTCCACGGATGAGTTACAGTGTATCACTTTTACCACAGTGAGCTCCCACACATCTTATTGGCCAAAACTAAGTAATATTTGTGATGCATAACCATTTGGAGTTGACAGTGCAGAACCCTCTTCAAGGTGTTATACAAGATGCACATATGATATGTGTGCCTGTGATTCACAGAGTAAATACATGTCTGATTGATAACATTTGATGGTATGGGTTACATCCATGAATGTGTGGATTTTGGCATGTATATGCCATGCAAACCTGTCAACCAGCTAGGATTGCTCATAATTTAAACTACAGGTGTAACAGTGTCTTTCCTAATACCTCCGCAAGATGTTAATTTTTGAGGAAGGTATGCTTGATTCCCCTCATAGATTACTGACACATCATGACAGTTGTACAAGTGTGTTCTTGCAGAACCATATATATTAACTCACAATCCCATATTTTACGTCAGTGACACAGATTAATGGTGGCAGTATTCTGATATTGTCCATTATTGTGTGTGCTTTTGTCTACTGGTCCATGAGCCTGCTGCTATGTATCCTGTTTGATTGAGACCTATGCTGCTACTATATTCATATTTAGGCAACTAATTTTGCACATCTTCACAATATGTACCTACCCCTATTGCATATACCATCCTTGATAAATGTTCTCTCCGATGATCATATCAGAATGGTTATATCAGAAAACGTTTTCTCCATTGATATGCCACCTTGTGTGTCAGTCACATGATATACAATAACTGTGTGATGATATGACTATATCAACATAGAAGGTGTAAACAGCAGTATATACTGTATCATGTATATATGTGATTACTGTTCATGCTACAACTGTCTTGTCTTTGTGGTGTATGTACATTGAAATGCCCTCATCTGCTGTACATTATCATGTTTCACCTGTCCTCTTCTCCTGTGTTCTTCACTACAATTCATGTGTGCCCCTTTTCAGTGCACACACTTCCCCTGAATAAATATTTATAATGTAGTCTATGTACCCTTGCTGATTACTAACAGAACTTTTTCCAGTGTGCCTAAAATATGTTTGCACAGTGCGCTGCACTGACTACACTTTCAAGTAATGTATTAGAACAATGCCTTATATTAAACCCCGGTAGTCATTGTAGCTGTCCATGCAGTCCCACAGAACTTTATTTTGGCCATAGGTAAACAGGTTTTCATGTCTGCAGGTGTTCATGGTGCTCTACATGGCTTTCTGGCTGGCAGTACTGTTGCTGGCCATGAAACGGTTGTATTAGTGTAAGCGTGATGCGTGACATGCATACTCAAGTAGCACTGCTGCTCATTGCACAAACATGTAGAGTCCTTGTAGGCTTCTCACTATGCCTACATGGAGTTTACTGAATACCCAGGAGTTTATTTCTCTTTAAAGTGATAAACATAGCAACATCCTTACTGTGCTACTGCATAACACTCACATGACTAGCCACATTAAAAAGTTATGTAGAGCATTTCAGGAAGTGCCTTGCAGAATAGGAGCACAGGCCCAGTTTGGAAAAGATTTAACATAAATAAAGAGTTCTGCTGAATGTAAAATATAGCACACTTTAAAAAAATCTATGGAAATATATTGTTGATTAATAAGTACATTTCTTGGCATTTTAACCTTTCAGAGTTCTGTATTGTCTTAATTTTACCTGACTGAATACTTTTTTGCCTGACTGAATTATTTTATATATTTTCTGGCATTGCTTTCTGTTTTTCATCTCTCCTGAAATTGCTTTCCCCCTATTCCTGTGGTGGAGTTTATATAACTGCTCTAACAGCTTTTGTGTTATCTGTTTGCTCCAAGGCTTGCTGATTTAAAAATAGTTTATGTTTGTAAATTCTTGCATACACTGTTGGAAACTCCTGGTGTTCTGGCTGAAGTGTGATTCTTAAACAATCTGGAAATATATCACTGATTGATAAGTATATTTATTGGCATCAGAGTTCTGCATTGTCTTAATTTTGCCTGACTGAATTACTTTTTTGCCTGATTGAATTATTTTATATATTTTCTGGCATTGTTTTCTGTTTCTCATCTGTCCTGAAATGTTTTTCCATCTCTCCCACCCTATTCTTGTGGTGCTGTTATAGTTGGTGGCTTTGCAGTTGCCGGCCCCTACTATAAATTTGATCTGGGACACCCCTTTCAATCTAGTGTTCACTCTACTTAATACAGAGATAACATTTGAGAAGGCCAACCCACTTAGGTTCTTATCCTTGAATTGTCTTCTGCTCCTCCTTCTTCTCTCCTTGCACTTTACTAACAAAAAAAATGCACTTTATTCACCTGCTTTTACTGTATCTGTGTTTCTTCCTACTTTATTACTTTATTTTGCTTTTTCCTCTTTTTAAAAATACTCAATTGTGTTTATTCTGCTGCATTTATTACTGCTTGGTAGTAGCCTGATTAAATTATAACTGTTATTCTAAGCCTTTTGGTTTAGCACTTGGGCTTCAGACCAGTTGTTTTACATTAAGAAGGTTTGTGGTCAGCACTGTTGTGGCAGGACAGGCAGCTTACATTCTTCTAAGTTATTGAAAACGCCCAAACCAAAACCAAGCAGAAAGTAATGAGGTGTTCAAGTGAGCCAAGTTCAATAAAAGTAACGTACTTTATTTGGACAGAAATAAACAACGTTTTCGCTTCTGTAACACAGAAGCTTCTTCAGCAAACCAGCAATTGGAAGCTCACATAATTTAAATCTCGTAACAATCATGTGACTCATCAAACCTGTTACTAAGTTAAAGGCGAATGCCACAATTAAAGACAGTAAGCTTCGCTTTAAAATGCTTATACCAATGCAAGCAAGTGGTAACCTCAAAATTATAAAACATCTTAATTAAAATCAGTAAGAAAAAGTAAGTTGTAATGAAATATATAAAATATATAAAATACACCACATCATGCTAACACAAGTTGCTCAGGCTTGGAGCTATAATTTCATAGTTTTAACCTTGTGTGCTAGTTATTAAATAAAATAAACCATCAATTTTGTAGAAAATACCTACTAAACTGGTAACTAAAATTATGATAGTAAACTAAAATAAACAAGAATAACCATAAGCATGGAGATTGTTTGTTTACTCGTGTGTTAATTAATAAGACCGAAGGTAACTAATCGCCACCTTACAAATGACCCATGACAATCTGTCCAGGAGAATGTGATCAAGTTAGGCTATATTAACCACAGTGGAAGATAGAGATTACAAGTGTGGTAAGTCTAGTAATAGATCCCCTCATCTTAAGTGGCTCTTATACTTTAGAATGGAGGCTATATTACAGTTGTCATTAAGACCCGGGAAAGAGAAAGCATCTAGTTGAAGTTGCCACTCTAATTCACGGGTCTCAAGTAATAGTGATTGGGGACCCCCTCTTTTATCACATAATACTTGATCAATGCCCATGAATTTGAAACTATGCCCACAATTATTGAATATGTGTTTGGCAAGGGCATTTTCACACTTCAGATTCCTGATGGCATATTGGTGTTGGTAAATACGGTCCCTCAAACGACGGTCCGTTTTGCCAACGTAGAACGCTTTACAGCATTCACAAAAAGCTATGTAAACAACTGATTTGCTGTTGCAGTTAATCTTGTGGTTAATGGTGAACTTCTTTTTACCAATAGTAAAGGAATTACCCACCCGTATGTGTGTACACCATTTGCAACACCCGCAGGAGGCACTACCCTTGTGTCTAATCATAAGGTCCGTTGAATTGCTTCTCTGCAACAAGTCCTTAAGATTGTAACCTCTTTTAAAGGTGAATGACGGATTGTTCCCCAACTTTTCATGCAAACCTGAGTTGGTAATGAAATACCAATTCTTGCGTATGATAGAGCAAATAGACCCTGAGTGTGTACTAAATGGAGAGGTAAAGGCTAGTGCAAAATTGGTACTACTGCGGGACTCGATCACCACCAAGTTGTTAGCTGTACCTGAGGGAGGATTCCCTGGTGACAATGCATCGTTGTCAATCTGACCGTGCTGTTCCCTAGATGACAGAAGCAGTAAATAGAAACCACTTCTCCGTTTTAATGAAACTTCATCAATCAAATTAAAGATGAGGTCCTCAGGGTATCTGCTGCAACCAAACATGCCCGCGAGTAATGAACATTCCTGTTCAAAAGCATCGATGGTACTACACATACGGGCAGCCCTTACCAGTTGCCCTTTAACAATAGATCGCTTCTGCCTCCAAGGATGGCAACTAGTAAAATGTAAAAAAGAATTACAATAGGTTGCCTTCCTATGGATGGATGAGCAAAATCTACCGTTGGGGTTATCCTTGAGTAGTTGTACATCCAGGTAATCAATGTTCGATGTTGAAAAATGATGGGTAAACTTCAGGAACTCGGTTGTAGAATTCATGTGTGCTAATAGGTTTGAGGCATCAACCTCACTGCCCTGGAAAAGCACAAACACGTCATCAAGAAACCGAGTATAAGCCTTTGATCTCTGCAGGAAAGGTAAATAGTTGAATAAAAAATGTTTCTCCCAATAGGCAACAAACATGTTGGCAACACTGCTGCCACATGGGGAACCCATAGCTATGCCTTTCTTTTGCAGGTAGTGTTGCCCATCGAAAAGGAAAAAATTGGAAGATAGAACTATGTTTAACAGTACTGTGACCAAGTAGATGTCATTGTTGGAGGCTTCACAGTCACGTAACATTAGTTCAATCCATTCAATAGCCTCATCGTGTGGTATTGACGTATACAGGTCAACCACATCTATGGTTAAAAGGTTGAAACTGCTGTCAAAGGGAATCTCATTGATCAACTTGAGAAAGGACCAAGAATCTTTACAGATTTGGGGAATGCCGATTAAGTATTTACTGAGGATGTTATCAATAAGGCGGGCACATGGGTGGGTAATAGAACTTTGGCCATCAATTAAAGCTCTCATTGGAGGATCAGTGAGGCTTTTATGCATTTTAGGGATCCCAAACATGACCGGTACCCTTGGGTATGAGATGTCAATGAAATTGTACATGTCAATAGTAATTCTACCTTCAAGGTAGAGATCCCTAAAATAACCTTTGATCCTGTTGTAACAGCCGTTCATTTCATTCAATGACGAACTAGCATAGGCAGGTGTATCTAGTACTGATAGCATGCGTCTAGTGTATTCAACTTTGTCAAAAACCACTAGACCCCCACCCTTGTCTGGTTTAATCACCCTCACTGCTGAATTACAAATTTTATTTAATGCTAACATTTGCTCCGGGGAGGTGTTCCTGCAAGGTCTGTTGACACCCCCTGAAGCATGTAGATGTCTGAAATCCAGTTCACAAGCCTTTTCAAATGTAAGTAGGCCTGTGTTTAAGGGGGGGTTGAAAGTACTAGACAACTTCAAAGCCGGAATGGCACCAGACAATTCGTCATTGAAAAAGATATTCAAGTTAAGTCTATGCACAAAGAGCTTTAAGTCCATTAGTGTTTTGGCCAAGCTAAAATTGTAATTAGGTACAAAGTTCAAACCTTTAGCTAACAGTTCAATTAGTTCCTCGTCAATGATGACTTCCGAGAAATTGTAAATGAAAAAGTCACCCTTTTTATTTGAAGACACACTCGGACAGCCCTCATTAGCAGTTGTTGCAGTCTGTTGAAGGGGGGCAACCTCATTCAGGGATGCATTTAATTCCTGTTCTTGTTCCTCTGTAACCGGGTGCCTTTCCCTAAAAAAGGCTGTTGATGACCACTCTTAGCTTTATTATTATTGAAGGACTTGATCCTATTGCTCCTTCTTCTAAGTTAGGAATTGCTGATTGAAGGCTTAGTGTCCGTTATTCTAAAAGTGTATTAATTCTGGTTTAAGCACTTGGACTTCGGGCCAGTTATTTTACATTAAGAAGGTGTAGTCTGCACTCTTGTGGGAGGAGAGGGTAGATTCTGCCCTTCTGAGCTGGGAGTTTCTGGTTAAAGGCTTATTGTGCTTGCTTATTTGAACTGTTTCTTTCTGAAACTGGTATGCCTTGTTTGCATAGCATAGACTAGATTCAGACCTGCTAAATCTACCTTTGTTTGTATAACGTGAGCACTAATCCAGGCCATCTTTTTTGGAGAAGGTTCCCCTGCACCCTAGTGGCAGGAGTGTGCAGTTAGAACTTGTCTGATCAAAGACTGCTGTAACAGGGCTCAGTTTTTAGCTTTTTATTGGTTAAGAGGAAAACCTTCAGCAGACCACCACGGCACCACAATGCAATTGTCAAAACCACAAATTTGTTGAGTAAAACTGTAAAATGCAGGAAAAAAAATCAGTCAGATAAGTGCTTTCAGCTGATGTAGCCTTCTTCAGATCATGTGAAAGTCCTGCTACAGATTCTATTTGAAACCAGGATGGCCAATCACAAATGTAGGGTGGGCAACATATGCAAATAAGGATTCATAGTATTAGTATTGACTGGAGGCATAGCGGCCAACTACAGTTCTAGGAATTAGTCAGCACCCAGTAGCAAAGCATACAATGGTAACTTTTCTATTGGATTATACTCTTAGTTTTAACCAATTGTTTTCTTAAACACATATCCCTATGGTGATAGGTTTCTATATGATCTGAAGAAGGCTATATCAGCCGAAAGTACTTATCGGACTGATTTTTATTCCTGCATTTTAAAGTTTTACTCAATAAATTTGTGGTTTTAACAGTTGCATCATGGTGCCTCGGTGGTCTGCTGAAGGTTTTCCTTGTAGTTTGTTTTGTTTCCATTGGCAGCTTTAGCAGTTATAGCAGTGTTTATTTTACTTTTTACTTTTATTGGTTAATTGGTTAATTTGTTTAAATCAGTTTGCTCATTTGCTACTGTTATATTAAAAAAAAATTACACTTTATGCATCGTCACTTAGCTAGGGTTAAACTATTCCCGGCACCATAAAGTCTGCTCTTCAAAATTTCCCTTAGAACTAGCCAGCTTTTTAGTTTTAGCACTCAAATCTGTTTCTTTGAGCTCAGCACTTGTTCAGAACTCATTGTAAGTACTAAATAAGCTACAAATTACTACAAAACTAAACTTTCCTCAATTGTCTAGAGGAAAACAGTTTTAAGTACTTAATAAATAAGCACTTATCCAGGCATGTCTAAGGGTCAGCTCCTGGTGTTTTCTCCTGTCTACCTGATGAATCTGGGCATCTTGGGGCAATGCAGCAATTGTCTCATATACACAGGCAACCCTCTACTCCTACCACCCAACACTACAGCCTGTGAGAGATGCACTTATATAGCCAAACTGGAAGCAAAGCTCTCTTCACCCAAGACTGGACTAGACAGTCAAGAGGAGAAGGTAAACACTTGCACCACACCGCACTCATCACATAGTCCCTCAAAACCTACACCACCAAAGCACCACATAGAAACACAAAACACACACCTACATTTGCGGAGGCTCTCAATAAAAATCTGCTCAAGCAACAGAGACCTCCAAAGCAGAAACGCAAGAAACCTCCACCCTGAACACAACCCAAATTACACATAGCCCACAAACTCAGTGTGCCACTCAACTACAGCCCATAAGGCATAACAACGTACCCAACACTCTAGTCATATGTGACTCTATAGTCAGGCACACTGATGTTCCACACACCAGGCTAAACAAGGAGAACATTACTGTCAGCTGCCTGTTGGGTGCCAGGATCCACCACATAATGTGCGCAATCATTTCACTCCACAACAAGTATAAATATGACTCTGTCTTTGCCCATGTTGGTGTGAATGACATGAGACGTGGGTTCCTATTACCTGATCAAAATACTGTAATCTCAAATACGAAAAGAGTGACATGTATTGGGTGAAATACGGAAATGCCGAACGTCCAAAACAGTGAAAATTTAAATGTCAAAGTGTAATGGTTGGCCCATCTGCGGTATAGCTCCTTATGGTAAGTGTGAGATAGATAGGACTTTAGGGTTAGGATGTGGGTTAAGGTAAGTGAATCGATAGCTAATGTATGTAAGATTTAGTGTAGTGTTAGAAGTAAGGTTTTATTTAACTGTATGTATGCGTATTATTTATTTTTTTGGGGTGTATGTCTGTAGGGGAAGTGTGCGGTAGTTACGGATGTTAGGGTTAGGGAGGGGTTAAGGATAGTGCATGGATAGTTATGTATGTGGAGTTTAGTGTAGTGTTGGAAGTAGGTTTTTTCTAAATGTATGTATGTGTATTATTTATTTTTTTGGGCGTATGTCTGTAGGGGATGTGTGCGGTAGTTAAGGACCTTAGGGTTAGGGAGGGGTTAAGGATAGTGCATGGATAGTTATGTATGTGGGGTTTAGTGTAGTGTTGGAAGTAGGGTTTTTCTAAATGTATGTATGTGTATTATTTATTTTTTTGGGCGTATGTCTGTAGGGGATGTGTGCGGTAGTTAAGGATCTTAGGGTTAGGGAGGGGTTAAGGATAGTGCATAGTTATTTGTGTATGTGGGCTTTAGTGTATGGTTAGAAATAGGGTTTTGGTGCTTTACATTAGGTTAGAAGTAGGGTTTGGTTACTGTATGTATATAGTTTATTTATTTTGTTTGCATAGGTAGTATGTAGCGGGTGGTGGGATTGGCCAACTATAACAGTTCAATAGTTTTTTTTCACTGTTTAATGCATTCGGGATTTTGCGGTTCAGGTTATAGATGTCGACGTTTAGGTATTCATGTAAAGGTTTTTTCAATTTGCTAATATAAACCCCTGAGAGGTACCTCCCTAGACTACATGAAAAGAGACAAGGAGGAGCTCTCTGATCTTGTAGCCCAGGCAGGTATGATCCTAGCCCTGAGTAGAATCCTGCCATCACCCAGAAAGATACCACAGTACAAGGACAAAATTATTGACTTCAACAATTGGCTAAACGTCTGGTGTCATTCTAAGGGGATCCAGTATCTGTCTGCCTGGGATGACATGATCGACAGACCATGATGCTTTGCCAGAGATGACCTGCACCTGTCGTCCATGGGATTCTGGATACTGGCTAAGGCTCTTGCCACCCCTAAAATGTCTTTTTTAGGCAAGGTTCGAATGACAAATTCACCACCATAACAGGTACAAGCAAGCAAAATTTGAGGGTAATGCTACTCAATGCTAGAAGTCTAAACATCAAAATGCACTCACTCCTTAAAATGGAGAACATCAACATCTGTGCAGTGACAGAAATGTGGTTCAAGGCTCCAGAGAGCACCTCTGCATTACCAGGCTATAATTCATCTCACACCTTTTGGCCACCAAACTTGGACAGAAACACTAAAGGCGGAGGCATATCTATATTCATTAAGGATATCCACACCTCCAGGCTAGTTGCTCAGCATAATCCATCCGGGATTATCCAAGTGTAACTAACTCTAGACAAGACCGCACTCCAAATTGTAGCTTGCTACAGATACCCCACCATACCCCAGGATTCCTACTCCTCATTTCTTGATGCACTGGAAAATATTAGGGTACAACACAATACCCTAATAATGGGCAATTTCAACTACCCCACCATTAACTGGGAAAACTACTTATGTACCAACTCTTTTGCTCAACGTTTTCTGTAATTCATAAATTCCAATGCCTTGGATCAACTTATCCACACCCCCACCAGGGGAACAATATCCTAGACCTGGTCATTACCAACATGGGTGACCGGTGTTCCACACCAGTGGTCAATTCCTCGTTGGTCAGATCTGACCATAAGCTAATCACCCTAGACATCCACATCCTGTCCCCACCCCCCATTAGGGAAACCACCGTAAAATATTTCTCCAAATCCAACTTCACGCTTCTTAAGACAGAAGTGGCAAATTTCATGACACCTATACAGAGGGACAATAGAGGTACGACTGCTGAATCCTACATAAATGCACTTTATAAGCACTTACATGAGTGCATGGATCGTGCTATTCCTAACAGAACCAAGATGCTATCCTCCAAAAAAAGGAAGCTAACCTAGTGGTCCCCTGCCACAAACAAACTCTACAACAGAAGAAAGAAACTGTTGCAAAAAAAGAGTAAAATCCCATGATTGGAGGAACTTCCTGGTTAGCCTCAGTAAGAAGCTGAGATCCCTCATAAAATCCTCCAAAGATAGCTATGAAGACAAAATTGCCACTGATTCTAAAGACAACCACAAAGCAATCTATAGCTTTGTCAAGAATCTCAATGGCAACACTCAGATCTGCTCTGAGTTACAGCACAATGTCACTAAATATACAGAACTAACTGATATTGCCAACATCCTGGCAGATAGGTTCAGTGCTAACTTTACCCCCCTCTCACCCCCTAAAGGGCCCATCTCTATACTGGAAGAATGCAAAGTTCCTGTTATCATGGCTGCATAAGTAAAAAACACACTATCCAAAGCCACAAACACAGCATCCATGGGACCTGACAACATCACAGGCTGCATTCTACACCTACTACAGAATGAACTGGCACCCCACCTAAGTACTATATTCAATCATAGCCTCACCTCAGGCTTTGTGCCTACTGAATGGCACACAGTGACTGTTATCCCACTCCAGAAAGGGGGTGTCACCACAGACCCTGGGAACTACCACCCTATTAGCCTGATGAGCCTGGTCTTCAAGGTCATGGAACGTATCATCATGGAACTTATAAACAAAGACATCGGTAATCTCCAAACTCTAGACCCCACCCATTTCAGGTTTGTAAAAGGCAGATCGAGTCTCCTAAACCTGATAGACTTCTTTGAAGCAGTCACCAAAGCCATAGACAACAGAAAAAGGTGGTTCACACAGCCTATCTAGATCTTGACAAAGCTTTCAACACCATCCCCCACTCTGAAATTATAGATAAACTCTCTAAACTAGGTATAAATCCCTATGTCACAAGATGGGTTGCCAATTGGCTCACTGACAGAACCCACACTGTGAAAGTAGCAGACCCCAAATCCAACTTCAGACTAATGAAGTTCACAGATGACTGCAAACTAGGAGCCATAATCAAAAAACCTAATGATGTAGAGGGTCTATATTATATCATTGAATGCTTAAAAAAGCGAACGCTGATTGATCAACCTAATTTAAGCAAAAACTTACAATCTCGAACTGTCAGATCATCAATTTTTTTCCCAGGGAAAAAAATCGCTGATCCAAAACACATACATACAACACAAGCACACCAAATAAACAGAAATCCACACACATACACCTAAAATCTGATACCTAACCCTACACTAAACTATGCACACACCACTAACTACCCACTTACTTTAACCCAAACCCTAACCCTAAGGTCCGTCACTATCGCACACTCACCTCACCCACTCCCTAACCCTAACTCACTTAAATCCGCCCTAACCCTCATGTCCACTCAATCGCACACACACCTAACCCGAGCCCTAACCCTAACTCACCTAAATCACCCTAACACTCACATCCACACAATCGCACACTTACCTGAATCCGACCGGTAACTTTCCACCATAACACTGAAAATACCGAAGCAACAGAAATGGACAACCGAATTCTTTCCCTAGGAAAAAATTTGAGTTTCTGCTGCTTCGATATTTTGCAGTTTCATGAAAATAAGTTTGATCAATCAGCGTTCGCTTTTTTAAGCGTTTGAGGATATAATATAGACCCGATGTGGACATCCTAAAAAAGGGCCTCACTGAGACAGATGCCTGGTGTTAAAGCCATGGCCTCAAGCTCAATGCCAAAAAGTGCATATTCATCCCCTTTGGTAAAAACTCTGTACCCATGAACTACCACATAGGTGGTAGTCTACTTAACACCGAGAGTATGATAAGAGACCTTGGGACACAGGTGGACAGTAGTCTCTCCATTGATAATCACATTGCCACAGTAGTCAGGAAATCTTTCGACATGGCACACCTCATCACAAAAGGTTTCTCATCCAGGAAAAAAGAGGTCATTGTTCCCCTCTACTCATCACTCATTAGACCCATTATAGAATACAATGCCCCTTTTGGTATGTACCTCACAAGGCATCTACAACAACTGGAAAGGCCACAGAAATACCTCACAAAGAGGATTACCAGCCTCAAACAGATGCCCTATGTAGACCGTCTCAAACAACTCCAGCTTTACTCCATTGCATACCGCCTACTAAGAGGCGATCCTTGCCTAACATACAAAGTTATGTCAAACCCAGAGCTGTTGGACATGCTCCACTTAAAGAAATCCCAATCCTTTCGAACTACAAGCTCTAGGGACCTAAACCCTGTCACCACAATAAACAAAACATGCTGGAGGGATAGATTCCTGTCCCAGAGACTTCCCATACTCTGGAACAAACTACCTATCTATATCAAACAAAGCTCCTCATTAGCACTCTTCAATAAAAAAAATCTTGATGATTGGATGGAAAATAGGAACTTCACCATGGGGATTACTTCTGTGGCTCTGCTTGACAAGGGCACAGGAAAATCATTTTCTTGGGTTGCAAAAGCCAGGGTACCTTTTTGACTAGGCTTATGTAGGCCCTAGGGCCAATAGCCTAGTACCTACCCATGAACCTATGAACCTATGTGTACAGCAAGAATACCTAGATAATGGTGTGCAACTGCCCTCACCTACACTGCTGGCAGCATAAGGAAAATAAAACATATATATTAAATGGTGTGGTTGATACATGTGGAAGGAAATGAAAATATAATGCACAGTGCATATAGTGACTAGGAGACAGACAGAGTGTTACACAAGAATAAATGGAGTCAGTGAAAGCACATGAGGTTAACATTAGATGAGTGCAATTGTCAAATCTAAATAGTCTCAGTATTGGTAGAGTATTTTTAAAAGAGTTATACCACCTTTTTAAAAATGAAAAGGAGGAAGTGTGAAAAATAAAAATATATGTGGAATGCAAAATACATGAGCATAAAGAAGCAGAAGCATAAATACACGGGGCAGCAAAGAAGGATACTATACAAAAAATCAAAAATGTTGGGAAATGAAGCATGTCACGAAGACGTGTATTGTTTGCAATGACTTTGCATGTAAAATGCAGAGAATCTGCAATGAGTAGGATACACAATGTAGAATTTATATCTGTCCAGATAACCACAACATTTACAGAGGTGTAAAGAAAGATAATTGTTTTATAGAGGTTTTACAAGCATCATGTATGGAATGCCTGCACTCACACTTCTATTAGATGTGAAGAGGTAATATGCATCACTCGTGTATGACCCTGTGGGTACATACATCTAATGTTCCCATGATTCTTAACATGTATTATGTCAACTGCTCCAGCCTGGCGACCACTATCTCAGCAAAGGATTCTTAACCACAGCTTGAAACACACTCCAAAAATCAGCTATACTGACCTGTAGTCCATGGTACAAGGTCTCCCAAAGCAACACTACTTTCTGAAATAGAACAGCTGACTGGTCTAAATTCTTCTGATGACTCCCAAAATCTAGTGTTCTAATCTAAGGCTAGGCATCTGGGTGATAGAACAAATACATATGGATACACAGGAAACCATTAACATGATATTTAATCAATCAGGTTTGTAGAACTATACAATTACATAATTCACTGACATGCCAGATGCTACTACTTCTGTTATTATATAACTCTGAAGGCAGGCACTGTTTCCTACTTGGAGAAATTACAGGAAATATCATCAGCACCAGGATCCCACAGATACTACTTTCTAATGTGCATTTCGGACACTATGCATATATGACCATGTACAAGTGGCACACAGAAATCTTTGGCATAGGTGCATGTGTGGGTCTATATTATAAGCATGAAAGACCTTTTCAGCGAATACGAAAAAGGTGACACATATTGCACGAATTGCAAAAGCAACGAATGCCCTAAACCGTGAAATTCAAAATCTCGAATCATCATAGTTGGCCAACCCCACCGCCCACTACATACTACCTACCCAAACAAAATAAATAAACCACATACATACACTTAACAAAACCCTACTTCTTTTTTTTCCATAATAAATTTTTATTGAAATATATTTTCCAAAAACATTACAAAAATACAATAAACATCACACACATAACACACTATAACTACTACAAACCATTTATACAATATCTACATGAAATGCTTCCTATATTTAATATATTCCTAAAATCAGTATCATGCTAATATAATATTGAAGACCTTTTCCCATATTTTCGGGTTATTAATATTTTTGTTAGTTTGTTTCAGAAGTAATTTATGTGCTAGTATATGCTTTATAGCCACAAGCTTAAAATTATTCCATGATGTCTTATGTGGTTCTAGCCAATTTGTGGCTATATAGAGTTTCATCAGCAAAAATATTCATACAAACAATAGTTTGCGATCTGGAAAGCTCTCTTGGAGGAATGTGTAGAATCATAAATTCCCATGACAGTGTAGAACTTTGATAACCCATCTTTTGCAGTTGTACTTTAAGAGAGTTCCAAAGTTTATATACGCATTTACAACTCCAGAACATATGAAGAAGATCCGCTGTTTGATCTGCACAGTATGGACAAATTGGAGAATTCCTAGGGTTAAATTTATGTAATCTAAGATGTGTGTAATATGCATTGTTCCAAATCATCAATTGCGTGTACATCAGTTTTGAAAAGAAACTGATTTCCTAGTTATATCAATTGCTTTTAATATCTGATTGTCTGTTACTGTTACTTTTTTACCCAATACTCTGAAAGCAAAATTTTGTCCTGAAATTTCAAATCCTTAATTAATTTATATGCAGTTGCTATAAATTTAGTGTCTTGTTGGATAGCTTGCCACAATTCAGAGCACTTATCCACAAATCCGCTGCAGGTTTAAAGTTCCTAAAGTAGCTCAAGGCAAGTTCTTTAACTTGTCTCATTATAACAATGTAACTTCTAGGTAGATTCATTTCCTGTCTAATTTGTAAAGCCGATAAGTCAAGTTTATTAAAAACATCAAATAGAGTCAGATTAAGTATTAATGGAAATTTGCTGAGATCGATCAGCTGATTATTTAGTTTAAAATTAGGATTCCTGTGGAAAGGTTGAAGAACCATCATATATTGCAATAAATCTACGGACTGAAATAAAGTTTGCAAAGATGAGACACAGGTTATTATGTGGTCCATGACCCCATATTTTATCAGACTAATTTTGTCCATAAAGGGCAATGCTTTAGGATTTATTTTCCTATCCAAAATATGCTTATGATTCAAGACCACCCAAGTTGGTATCCATTTTGTATTCGTTACATCATAATTAGCAATTCTTAAAATTTTATTAGCGTTTACAATCAAATAATATGCTTCAAAGTTTGGTAGCTCAAGTCCCCCTCTTGTTTTATGGGTCATTAATTTCTCATAAGATATTCTAGTTCTTTTTGGGTTCCAGATACATTTAGCTAGATCTTTATGCATTTGTTTAAAAACTGTTTTTGAAATTGATAATTGGGCAGACCTAAATATGTATAACATTCGTGGTAGTATATTCATTTTCACTATTGATACTTTTGCTAATACCGGTAGTTTTAAATTCTTCCATCTGTCACAATCAGCTATTATGTGTTCCCATACTCGTTTAACATTATTGTTATAAAAGTCCTTATTATCCGTAGAGAAGTTGATACCCAAATATTTAATATTTTCTTTACATGTTAACTTCCCCATCAGGGCCATTAGTGAAAAAGGTACAAAACCCTACTTCTAACCCTAAAGTAAAGATTGCATATACTTCCATGTATGCATCCTAACCCTAAGGTCTGTAACTAACGCACACTTACCTTAGGGAGCTATACGCAGAAGGGCCAACTATGATTATTCAACATTTCGAATTTCGTGCTTCAGGATGATCAGTGTTTTTGCAGTTCACTGAATACGTGTCGACATTTCCGTATTTGAGTAAGTTGACCTTCACGGCTCTAATAGGGAACCACATGTGTCACTGTATAGTTCATGGCATAGGTAACAAAAAGACAAGTGTGTCACATTGTCCCACAAAAAAGTATAATGCAATCTAAACAATGTAAACAGAACAAGCAAACAAAGCACTATTACTACATGCCACAGGTAAATCTGTTGTGCAGTGATACTACTGGATGCAAAACAGTAATTACAGACAATATGGCTGAAACACATGCCACTGCTATCCACAGTGCACAGGGACTGTGTCCAAAAGCACACGCCATTTGTGATTAAGCATTTTCAAGCATTACACGCTACTATAGTAACAAAGAAAACGTTGTTTTCATAACATTAACTATGAAACTACAAGAGTCCCTTTGGTGTAACTTTATTGCCTTAATAGATACCATAATCACCAGCCTGAAGGCAAATCACTAAATAATAACCATCAATACAGTGCACTTGATGTTGCCTTTTATGTATCCTATGTCCATTCCAACATGTACAATATTCCCAAATGTCATTGTGGAGTATAGTAACTAGGTTGTGTCCTCATCACATTACCATAATGGTCACTAAAGTGTGCCCTCATTACATTACCTGCCTATCAGACTGCATAACATACACATTCTTGCAAACCCACCTGTTGATGCATCACATGTTCCACTGAATAAAGGTGATGAAAAAAAAAGCTTCTCCTGAAGTAGAGTACATATCTCCCAGAATGATCTACTTTGTCTCTGATTCATTTAATAAATGTTCAACAGCTATAACTGTAGTTTATAGGAAATATAGTCTGCAATACCACCAAAGAAGAAGAATGTATAGTTTAGGATATATTCATAAATAAAGGAAATAAACCGATACACAGAAGAAATGTGATACACGGAAGAAATGTTCACATATGAGTAGACAATAAAATCATCAGGGCTGTATACCATAAATAGATAGCTCACATGGTCAAAAGCTTTCATGCCAAAGTGCCATATGCACAGATCAAGAAGCAATCCATTTTGCATTGTAATTCCTTCAGCATATCAGTTCTTTTATCCACTCTGTCTGTTCAATGAAACTTACTCTTCCATTGTCCGAACAGGGAACATCATAGCACATAAGCAAGCAGTCAGAACATTATCATGATTCCTTGTTTGTCCAAAAATGGTGCCCATGAACCGCACTTGCATTTTGATGCATCTGATATGTTTTTTTAATGGTTGACATAATTGTCAAAGTTGTACAGATACAGTCTATGTCACATACATGAGTTAGCAAATCAAGAGTAAAATGGCAGAAATCAAATTTTTACTTTATAAATTTGTAACGTCTAACCCTGGATAGTTGGAAAAAAGATAATATTACAATTGTCGCACTTCATTTAATTTGTTTACAGGTTATGTGTGATGACAAGTTACTTCACATAAGTCTACACAAGTGCCTGTTGTATGACATGTACACAGGCATACTCTAAGTGCTATATTTTCACAGATTTTATCCTTCCTCCACATCTTCACTGCCGTCGAGTGCTGTGTCTTATTGTTGTTCTTGCCCAGTTTTCTAAGGGTACAATATAGATCTTTTGCACCCCAGAGTAAAAGATCACAGTACTGAAATATAAAAATATTATCAAGGATTGCATTTACAATGGCCACCTGTGATGTTTTGCCAGGTGAATATTGCAGAACATGCCTGGATATGTCCACATACATGATTCCGGACTTCAGCAACCTCAACATTTTAATGTGCGCGCGCGTGTGTGTGTGTGTGTGTGTGTGTGTGTGTGTGTGTGTGTGTGTGTGTGTGTGTGTGTGTGTGTGTGTGTGTGTGTGTGTGTGTGTGTGTTTGACTGTAGATGTCTATGGCACTTGCATGGTAATATCCTTTAAGTTCCATCAGCTTTTGCTTTAAGGGAAGCCCATTCATTCCTGAAATGCATTGAATATATGTTGCTGCTATGTGTGTGTGTTAATGTACATTTATGGTTTACAGTTACAGGGTGTGGACTTGTAGATATTGTCTTGTGTTTATCAACTAGAAGACTTCCTAAAATGTCCTTAGTAAAAAGCCAAACTGTCTCTCAGCAAAAAGGTCCACAATACACAGCATATACATTGTCAGTTAATTAAGCTGTATTCTGAAAGATCTTGACATCTGGTATATATATATATATATATATATATATATATATATATATATATATATATATATATATATATATATATATATATATATATATATATATATATATATTTAAGTGGCACTCTCTCTGTTTGAGCTAGTAGGGGCCATCATTCCTAAGAGTATTCATAGAAATGTGGATATCTGATTGAGTATCATAATACATGTTTATATTCGTTCACACTGTCTTTCATTTCTTGTGCCTTCCTATGATTAATGGTTAGACTACACAATCACAGCATGTGTAATTAATTATAGAAAGTAAATTCAGCAGCAAAATATGTATGCGTACTTCCACTTACATAGTATATGGTTCTCAAAACAACCTGTTCAACAGTTCTTGAAAACACAGAGAAAATAATCCAGCAAAATGTCTCCTGGCTGTAATTTCAAAAGTTCTCATTTGGAGTGTTCTTCACTTAGGATGTGACAAACTCTGCTTCTCAGATGGGATCAAATTAAGATACTCTGTAAACTCCATTCAAAAGAAAAGTCCAATTACAATATACCTGCCCTTGGCAAGGTAAACCTGGACTGATGTTGCATGATTTGTCCCAGATATTTTACCTTCAGACAGGAGTTTTAATTCCCTGTTCCCCTGTCCTGTTATCCATTCTGCAGATGAGTTCATTAGAAATGCTTTTTTTCTTTGTTGGTGTTGTTATGCTCACAAAACAGTTGTTTTTTAGTTTATCACATACTTACTGCAAGTCTGTGACTGTTAATGTCTCTGAAATGGATTCACTTTATAATTTCAAAATACTGAAATCCGGAATTTCAGTATTTCAAAACCATAAAGTCGAACGGCCTAAATTCCGAAACTACACAATCATGAAACACAAAATCATGAACAGAAACACACTGTGCACCACACAACACATACATCATCCAACCCAAACCACAACAAACAAAACACACACAAACACAAAAACACAAGCAAATAAACCTACACTACATTTAAGCAGGGGGGCAAGCACCCCTGCACCCCCATGTGTGTGGGGGGCTGCACCCCCACACGCCCCCTAATTATATATACCAACTCCGAGATCGCACAAGCACACACAGAAAGGAAACTCACACCCACACATTCTACAGCCCCTCGCACACACACAAACATCACACATATACAAACACCAACACATCCAACAGTTACATACCCATACTTTCACCTGCCTACCCTAACCCACACGTACAACTAAAAAACACATTCACACACACACACTCAAACTCCCACACAAAACCCTAACAAAACACTTACTTACCTTAAATTACACCTAAATCCATACACGACACGAAACACCATCCAGTCACAACACCGCACGCAATGCACCGTAAAGCCATAACCACGAAATTGAGATATTCGGGTTTGCGATTATGCACTTTTACAATTTTCAACATTCGACTTTATAAGATCGAGATACTGAAATTCAGGATTTCAGTTTTTGGAAATTATAAAGTGAACCCCTCTGAAATACATCTTTACTATTCTCCTTATCTAAAGGAAATTGCAAATAAACTGAGGAAGACAGCTGTATTCATTATTCCCTGAAAATGAAGTAATATGCAATATCTTCTAATACTGTGAAAAGTGAACTCGAATCTTGGGATATCCAACATGCTTTTTTTTCATACTTTTTAGCAATGAGTGTTTGGATGTAATACCTGTGTTTGCTGTACATGAGAACACAAAAATGATACAAAAGATTTGTTCACTACCTTGCTTATCTATAGATAGTTGACCTTTATGAAGTATTCTCTCCTGTCCACAAAATACCACACACACACACACACACACACACACACACACACACACACACACACACACACACACACGCACACACACACACACACACACACACACACACACACACACACACACACACACACACACACACACACACACACACACACACAAACACTCATCAAGTCCAATACTATTCTATGACCCAGTGAAGCAGAATTCTAAAGACCCTTAATCTAATGAAAGTTTTTTTTTTTTTTTATGATTTCCATTCTAAAACATCTGCCTTGCCTTAATGTGTTCTCTTCCTTCATTCACTTCTCAGCCTGAAATCCTTATTTATTTTTAGGCTGTCACTTCTTCCCCACTTTGTGACATCATAAAGAGAAGAAATAAAAAGGTGTGGGGAAAAAGCAATTGATTAGTGGGGATTTGTTTGCCAGTGACCCATTCATTAACAAATTGACTTTCAGGTATCTGAGAACTCTGCAAACATTAAAAATAAAAGAAGCAGTTTCCTGACACAGGGTAAGCCTTCTTTTCTCCTCTGGACAGAAGCACCAATGCATTACAATGCAAGCAAGAAAATAAATAAATTAATTAAATACATGCATACATACATAATAGCATCTTTCTTAACACAAACAAGAATATGAAATGCCATAAGGAAATAAAAAGTCATACCATTCCCTTAACATTTGTTTAAGAACAACTCCAGATTACTCATTTAATGATTCATATGAGGGAAATGTGTAGCATGTCTGAGAACTGGAAGTTACCATCTAATCTGCACCTTCAGCTCTGTAGTCTTGCAGTTTGCCCTGCAATGGGTCCATTACAGGTGCTTGCATGCTAGTAGCTACCATCATGATTGCTTGCTGCCTAGCATCACACTTGCTTGCTGGTTCTTGTTCAAAATACCACTAGCCCATTCTCCCATTTCTATGTAGATCGTCCAACACTCAACACTATAAAACTGTATAGCCCTACTAGAACCCAAAGTCTAACGCTAAAACTCCTAGACAATTCCCAGTCTTGTAGCCCCTTGTTTTTTTATCTGTTTCAGCCAAGCTACACTAAAGTCCACCTAAAACCCTAGATCAGTTCTGGAGAACTCTGCTGTTTAAGGACAAATCATGGATAGGCAAGGTACAGTCCTGTGGAAAGGGTGCAGGGGTATAAAACAAGTTAAAATTTTACATATCTCAGTAGAAGACACTGTGTCGTAGAGGATATCAAACTTTTATATATCTCAGTAGACTGTTTTCTGCCCTAGTGGATACCACCTTTAAAAAATGTGTTAAGAAAAAGAGCAAACATAGTATGAAATAAAAAGTTGACAGCCCAGGGGAGGTATACAGATTTTTTTTTAAAGAAAATGTGGTGGTGAATGACATAATCTACTTGTTTGATGAGGTTAAGTTGTCAAAACCAATAAAATATTTCACTAATACATTAGAAAGATCATCTATGTTTCTTGTAATGGTAACAATGAGCTATGGGTTCATCTGGATTTTCAGACCTCCTTTAATAAAGGAAACACCAAACTGGTTCTGTGTGTTTCTTGTTTGATCCCTACTAGCCCTGAAGCTTCGTGTAAGTAATTTGAACAAAAACATCTGCTTTGAAACATTAAATGATGCACATGTCAATATAAGTAGCATAAATATGGTATATTCTGTAAGACAAAATGTATTTGCCCTATTTGTACACTTCTAAGAAGTACATTACGATAAATCCATGAACTGACTATTAACACAATCCTTGAAAATTGTATAACATTTTGCATTTTTTTCCTACAAGTTCTTACTACTAGAGGAGATACCCAACTGATCTCTGCAGTGATACAGTTAATGCTGTGAAAGAAGTGAAACTGCAGACCTTGTAGCACAATAGACTGTAACGGCTTTGTTGCACTGATATAGGAATGTGACAAAAAATTAACAATATATTGAGGCTAATAGGTAATATACCATCTGATGCATCTTTACCATGCTTGAGCAAAATGCTGATAACAGAAAACAAGATGACAAAGTGATCTTGAACTCACTGCATACTCTCTTGAAACCATCTTGTAATAAACATGTAGATGACAGAATGCTTCAGGCTCTGCACCCAGAGTGCTGTGTGCTAATCAAAGATTATTTAATTCAACATAAAACAGTATTATATGCACAGATTGACAGCATTATGGATGGCAAGCCAGTGGTATCGCATACAGTGGTACTGCATATTATAGTTACTGATGTCACATGAAAGCAGCATAAAATTTAAAACCAGTAAAATAAAGAATATTTTAAATGAGGGTATGCTGTGTCATGGGCTACACATCAAAGATCACAGCCTCAGCAACTACATCTCTACAAACAGTAGTCAATGATTCAGTTGGACTTGAAAACCTCCATGGCAATCTTGGCATCCTTTCTCATATGGGGATTATAATGTAGAATGTCTTTCAATGGAATCTGTGGTCTGCTTCATACGTCTCTACTGTACGGGTTATTGCAGAATGTCTAGAGTTTTGTCTCATATCTTTGGTCTGTTTCTCAAAAAATTGTGTTTTTTATGGCAAATTGTTGGTTAATCTTTGAGGGCTGAAGTCAGAAAATAATAACAGACATTTGAGATTCAGACTTCATGTCCTTCAGAAAATGCATGCTAATGCAAAATTTGTTGTTATATCAACTTTCTAAGTTAGTAAGTTCAATATTTAAAAAGTGTCCCTATTTTTGGGCCTTTGTCCCCCACCATTTATGGCTTTGTCCAGATTTTTTGTTCTAAGAGGTTGAAATGTATGGCCTGTTTCCAGATTATATATGCCATGCATGGCTTCTGACAGGTGCCCCATTCTATGAGTACTACATGCTGCAAGCTAACAGTATGACATGCAGATGTGAGCTTTAGGATGCTTGGTGTCCTGTCCTAGTCATGTTATTCTCTGCATTCCTACATGTTTTTGTGCTCTTTGCTGAGCATCTGACACTCCTTAAGTGAGTCTACAGACAGGATAGCTTATGAATTCCCAGACTTTTAGTTCTAAAGGTAATATTGTGCTGGACTTTTCCAGCTAAAGACTTGCATGAGGGTATGCTGTGTCATGGGCTACACATCAATGATCACAGCCTCAGCAACTACATCTCTACAAACAGTAGTCAATGATTCAGTTGGACTTGAAAACCCCCCCTGTGTTGGTATGATTGGGGAGCAGGATGTCTGTGTGGACTGTGAGATTGCTATTAATCTAAATCATCACCTTTCTAAATTAAATCTTCAGTAATAAATCACGTAGTGCTGTGAATGGCAGCATTGTTTGGTCTTTGTGCATGAATCTAATCTTCCATAGATTTTCAATTTGCCTTATGCTAAATTATTACAAATGTAACACAGAATGCCAGCTCATTTTAATGGGGGCTCGCACAGTGGCATAATTGCTGATACTATCAGATTGAAGAAGTGGATTGTTTTTACTTAGTTTGGGCATGCCTTGCTATCACATCTATGTGGAGTAGAGTTATATGTAGGATTTGGGGCAGCTAGATGTGAACTCTAACTACCAAATATCTCCAGATTTTGGTAAGTCAGCATCCCACCTAAAGGACTGAATATGTCTAAAACTCTATACTTGTGGAGTTGGAATGTAGTCTCCAGGGTACTCTCTGTTATCTTTCAGACACTGAAATTTGCCCCAGACAGCTGGATAAGGTAGATACTTCTAATGAGTTATGAACTTTAAAGGACGGAAGAGCAGAAAAACTCACATGAAAGTTTGGACTCAGGCATGGACTATTTTCCTTAATTTACTTTATTCTCAAAAATAGAGTGGAGTTAGAGGTCATTTTTATGAGAAGTTTGCCCTATGATTGTTAGTTTTTCAAGTTTTCTGTATGTGTTATGTGCTTGGATTGATTATGAAATTGCATAATGCTTAATGTTTTCATTTTCTGATTTTTAATTTTTCAAATCATTGGTTATCTGCCTGCTTCCTGTTGATTGAATTCTCATTATAGTGTTGAAATCTTAAATAAATGTATACATCATGTTTTGCTGCATATGGCTATAAGTATCAATGCATGTAGAAGCAGAACTGTTGTCCAGAATCCTAGCAGAGTACAGGGCATAGATGCCCATGGGTTACCTTCATTTTTCAAAGAACCTAAGTGGACAAAACTAGAATTCCAATATCTTGTGATTTTCCTTGCAAAGAACATTAGCTAAACCTTTTTTATAGGCTACTAGAGGCCAGAGACTACTTTTTGCAGGAGAATTCCCATTCAGCAAACTCAGTTAACCAAGGCTGAGTGCATTAATGAGAAATGACTCTGCAAACTATCAAAAACAGCATGGTGGCAACAGAACATGTTGGAGGATTTCTGTGATGCTGCTCATATAAAACAGTCAGTTTTGCAACAAACATCTGTTTACATGGCTCATGATGCAGTCAGACATCAGGAAAGTACTAGCTTGCCTTGCACTAAGAACTGAAACCAATATGCAGCCCTATATCTGTGGCACAGAAGGATGTATCATTGACTAGGGGAAATGCTTATCCTGGTTGACTGAAATATTCTCATGCAGCTAAAGGTTAGCATGACAAAAAAAGTTGCAGGATTGGGAGTTGTGGGTTTGTTGTTCTGAACCAGTAACAGTAAGTCTTACAGGCGTATATGTGTGAGCATGTACACACTAGAGGAGGCATACCAAGCCCTCATATCATGCGGATGTGTTTATCTGACAGCAGATAGGTTGGGCTAGGGATTTAACTAAAGCACATCTGATGTCTGCCTGTAGAATGACAGTGGAGGAAGGAAAGACTGATGGTTAACAAATAACAGAGAGAAGTTATATAAAAAAGACAAAACCAATGTGCACTCTGCATTGTATACATACACATATGTCATGATTGTACGTTTGCACTGCTATTGCATGGTACCTCATAGTCATCATTTTCTGCTATGCACTTAGCTTTCTGCTTCTGCCATGCATGCATGCATATGTCTTTAATGAATGTGTGATATTACAGATTTAGTTTAAAGTATTAACAACATTTTTAATAATATTCTGCATGCTGGGAAGATGTTGTTTATTTATATCACTAACTTTTCACCAAACTCCTTATGGTAGTTTCAACAATGTAACATATCAAAACATAAAAATGTAAAATGCTTACCCCAGGATTCAGTAATCCTCCGTGTAAGACTAAATAAGTCTTACTCGGAAACTGCAGCCTAAGAGGAAGATGTCAGCGTGCCATGCATATTCATGAGGGCACGCTGACCCAACTCTAAGGTTAACACGGAGCATGCAAATGTGCAGGGGATGTGTCAGACTGCCAAGCTGTCCAAAAATCCACGCCCCTGCAAGTCCCTCAATCTGCAAATGTCAAGTGAAATGAGTGAGTCCGCTGAAATGTGTACATACCCAACACTACACTCCTCAACATTCTAATCCCTGTACAATTCTAAAATGTAAAACTTTCATTTTTTTTTATTATTCCTGATATAGCTGACCGTATTTGCACTTGTTTACATGGGTTTGCCCATTGCTTAGCTACAATTAGCAGTTTAGAGATCGAAGGGGATAATAAGAAACTTATATGCAAATTAAGTCAAATAGCAATAGCGTAGTGGTAGAGCCTTCGCACAAAGAGGAGGCATTCCCGGTTCGAGTACCACCACTCCCCTTTCAATTTTCTGTAGGAAACCATTATAGAAAAATAATTCCTGACATTTATCTTTTAAATTTTAGTAAAAAGCATTGAAATGGCCTATGTAGTAGTGAACGATATTTTATATATATATAAGAAGGTGAATTGGTTATGCATACTGATGAATGCATAAGTAACATATCTTAAGCAATGTGAAGCACTGCTAAGCAAAGTTTACCAGTATTAAGCACATTTAAGTATAAATGCTCATAACTTAGCACTGCTTTAACTAGCGCAATGGCTTTGCGCGGAGCTGTGCATTATGCCAACTAGCGCAACGTCGGGCAACGTTGGGAAATGTCGAGCAATGTCGAGTAATGTAGAGCAACATAGGGCAATGTTATGCAATGTAGAGCAACACTGGGCAAAGTTGAGCAAAGTCGGCTAAACACAGCCACACCCCCTAGCCAGTCTGGCCAGTAGTAAAATAAAAAGCAATGACAGGCCTCAAACCCGGGATACTGTGCACCATAATCACAGTACTGAACCACTAAGCCATGACAGCTTTTGATATTCATGCACTGTCAACACACATATACATATTAATGAAAGCTTACCCAGTGCTAAGCAGGTGTGCTTTCAGCTGAGAAATTTCAAAACCGGCCAATCACAAATAAGTGCAGGAAATGAGGCATATTTAAGCTCCATAGGTGGGAATACTTGCCATAACTGGTTGTAGCTCCCATCTGCAGGCAGCATGGCTGGTGTTGGAGAGAGCTCTCGCTTCCAAGTGCAACAGTGGGGCTTTGAGGAGTCAAAAGTTATGGTTTGGCTCCTCATCCATAATCATGATGCCAGACTCCTGCAGGGCCAGTTCCAGGGCACTGAATACAAAGCGGAAGCCTGGAACCATCTCATACATGATCTCACCAATGCCACAGGTGTCCCTCAGACTGGTGAGCAGGTCAGACACCGCTACTCAGACCTGAAGAGACGCAAGGAGGACCGACTGAACCAGTGGATACAGGAGGCCCGTGGGATGGAAAATGCCCCACTACTGAGTAGGTAGCCATGGACTGAATTATGTAAGAATTGCTATAGTAGTCTATATTATGGATAGGTATGTCTCAATATCACTTCATTTACTTCATAGCTGCAGGTGTCCGTGCTGTGAATCAGCAAGCCTATGCAGATAGGCAGCTAATGCTGTGCCACCAGGCAAGTTAGTAATTATTCTGCATGTATTGTTATATAAAATAAGTGAGAGAGCCTGAAAAAAAGTGTTATAGCCCAATAATAAAGGTATAATAAGTCTTGAATAACATCTCTGCATGTACTGTTATATACAATAAGTGAGAGAGTCTGACAAAGAGTGTTGTAACCTATTAATAAAGGTATAATACATCTTGAATGAGTCTTCTGCATGCACTGATATATCAAATAAATGAGAGAGCCTCTAGAAAAGTGTGTAATGTAATTAATAAAGGTATAATTCCTGGAGTGTGTCCGTGTCACTTTCTTCGAAATGTTGTTGTACTCTTGCATTATAGAAATAGTACTGTTGTATTAAGTGCTGTCAACCCACACTTGGGCAGGCCCATAGAAAGTGGAGGAAGGGAGTGCCAGTAGCTGTTAAGCATATATACAGTCCTCAACTGTTGGTTCATGACTGGCATGTATAGGTAAATCTGGCACATGAGTAGCTTGTTATTGTGTTCCCCAGAAATATCAGTGTGCTGCTAGAAATGTAGGGGGCTGTTAAAATACAACTGATAATGTCACCTGAACACATCCAGATATGTAGATATATAAATATAAATAAAATATATAAATATGTAGCAGTAACATCTGCATCCTGGACAGTTTGTATGTTAGATACAAGTCAGGTATATAAGGAACTAGCAAAACCCATTTCACAATTTAACGGACTTTGCCTAGTGTAATAAGACATGTAGGGGATATATACATGCAGTCAATAGGAATGTAGTGTAAACTATAAGTACATATAAGTTGTTAATGGATGTATCTTTTTACACCCTACTGTATGTACATAAACAATGCAATTCCACACCTCAATGGGTATGTCTAATCTCAAAACATGTGTTGGGACATATGTCTTATTGGTTTATAAATATCTGCATTTACTTTGATGCATGTGCCCTGTTCAAATACCACAATCTTGGTGGCCTGTTGCCACCAATCAATCCTGCATGCTGTTGGAATGTCCACTGTTGCTCTATATATGCATGTGTTATGCTTGCTGTTCAGCTGTTGGAACTCTGGTGTGTTGGGTTAATGGGAATATTACTGTATGCTGTTACAACTAATTTGGAATGCTGTTGTCTGTTACCAACCTATATGGTCATTAAATCCTCCTAAACATAGAACTTATGGGAAGGCTGGTCCCAGCGGACCCACCTGTCCCACCTCAGCTGGCGATGGCACCTGGCACCAGTATATCCGGTGCCCAGCCTGGGACCTCCTCCTCCATTGGCCCTGTGCCACCTTCGGGTGGAAGCACTGCAGGAGATGGGGTTCATCCCCCCCCCTACAAGCATGGCTGGAGGAGGGCCACCTATCACCCTCCAAGTGGTTCGGGCTGTGGTGCATAGGGAGATTGAGCGTTCAGTCGCTGATCTTCTATGCCAGCTTGAGGCATGTGTGGTGTGACTCACAGGTGAGCCTGCCCCTCCTACGCAGCCCCCAGTGCAGCCACCCTCTGCGCTATGAAGGTGCAGTGGTGACTACCCATGGGTGGGGATCTCGTTGCCATCTGTGGGCTCATGGGCTTGTGATTTCCAAACATCCTTCCCCATCAATGTTGTTCACCCACCACATGTGTCATATTCCACCCCTGTATGCATCTTGTTTGTCTTGTCTGTTTACCTCCCCAACCTACCTCCAAAAATATACCTACTTCCCCTACCCCACATTCCACTCTCACCTGAAAAAAAAAGGCAATCTGCTCCCCAAAAAAAATTTCACCCCATACATCGCTGCCCATTTTGCACACATGTCCAATGGACACATAAACTGAAATGTAATTGGCAGTACAACATACTTCGTTGTCCTCACCCCTTTCTTAGGGGTGGAAGGTTTCAAATTTCCCTCCAAATTACTAGCATATGCACAGCCGCTGCTGTTAAAGAAATGGGCAGCTATGGACCTTCCCTACACCCATCCTGCACATCCTGAGCTGTTTTCCCTACGGTCTTTCCCTCTTTGTGCCCCTTTTTCACCACTTTTCTATCTCCCCATTTTCTTTTCTTTCAAAGAAATGAGCGCAGGGGTTAGCGGGAGTAATCACTTTTAAGCAGTATTTAGTGGGATTGTGCGAGTGTGCACTTATGTGCACTTAGCTAAGTATTGCTAAACTTCACGCAAACCTATGCAAACCCGCTTACAACTGCTTAAAAGTGCCTTAGTCACCCTGTATGTGAGGGCCCTTGTTCTGCTCAGCAGCAAAATAAAACACCACTGTCAGTCTCAAACCCTGGACACACTACACTGCATGAAGTATCACTAAGCCATAGTAGATATACAGCAGGTTGTTGCTGAAACATATATATCATGCATCAGAATGAGTGAATGTAAAGGAAAGATAGAAATTCCATAACACAAAACCTGTTCTGTGGAACTTTACCAGCAGTTGTTGTGGAATTGCATTGCATGACTGTGATAACAGAACCAGACATTCTAGCAGTAAATAATGTTACAGCAGCACTTTACAACCCCCACACAGTATCATAGCAGGACAATCCCTAACCAAACGTAGAAATTACCTGTGTGTTCAGGGTCCTGCAAGGATGTAGATTAGGCATACTCAGTACTGGAATTGTCCAGTTTTCATGAGTATCCTGTGCTAATGTCAGCAATAAAAAAGCACCAGCTGTGCAGAAGTGAGTACATTAATATTCACAGTATAGCAGTTCACAAACAGTTCATGTGCCAAATGAATACATCTCAATAACTACGTATGTATGGCAGCTAAATGTATAAGTAGAAAAGAAACTACATACTCCCATGTATCTTGTGTCAGCATTTGTAGGGGTGAGTACAATTCTACACTGACAACTGCGTACTGGAAATGACAATATTCAGGTCTGAGTACAACATTCAAATCACTGGCTACACCCCTAGCTTCAGATATAAGAAGTATACCAACCTTATGACTTACACAACGGTGTCCACAGCAAACGAGCATGGGCCCCACTTTGGAAAACTGAAAGGGCTACGCCTACCTGACCTAGCAATTTAAAGCATTGGGTTGCTATGACAGTGAGTACTGCAATTACCACACAGCAGGCTGCATGCAATTACCAAATTGTGGACACCAGCTGGTGCAGAGGCCATCACATGTGCATGTGCAGATACCTATAAAAGCAGGCTGTACTTGCTGTCCACACATGCAATCATTTCATTGCAGCTATGGAAAGAGAGAGAGAGAGAGAGAGTGAGCGAGCGAGAGAAAGAGAGAGACACACAGACAGACAGACAGACAAACAGACACCGACAGCTACAACACGAGCAAGAGCAACAGCAACAGAAAAAAAAGATATTAAAAAAAATATATTAACAAGAAAAAAAAGAAAAAAAATATATTAAAAAAAAAATTATACAAAACATACAGAAGTGGCAAATACAAACACATACAAAGTAAAGTTATGTAACAGATATGTATTTACTGGCATGTAGTAGATGTTTTTGAAGAGTTCTCTGCATTCTTTGAATCATCCATATGTGGCAGCAGTACGTATCTATGCACAGATGCCCTCCATAACTACTGCCATGGAGAAATCAGTGTGCAGCTGTGTGTAGTGGGATATGACTCTGACATATGTAGTTCAGCATTAAATGTCAAACATCTGATCCATGTTATCTGTGTTCTGTACAGTAGTGTGTACAATGTCTGTTTGGGGGAGTAGCGCATACAGTCATATAAACATGGATGTGACAGAGTAACAAATGCATGATAGTCATATTAACGTGTAGCTTAGCATTGGCAACAGCTGTACCAGGCTAGTATGCTAATCTAGCATTTGCAGCTATATATACACCCTCTAATATGTTTACTATTGAAATTGCGATCGAACTTAGTCGAACGGCCACTTCTGCGATGTATTTACGCGAACCGAAACTGCGAAAATTGTTCGCAACCGACAGGCATTCGACATTCGACATTACCGGCCGCATAACACCTCCACACCCATGCTACCATGGCTCACATAGGGGCGAGGATCTGCCGTTCGCACAATCAGATTCGACAGCAGTGACATTCGCTCTTCAGCCTTCGCGCAAGTCGAGTTGCACATAGTCGGTTCGGCATTTCAATAGTAAACCCCTCTAATATTACTGTGTGCTCACATGTTACACCTGTTCATGTTGCAGCAAGGCCCAACAAGTCAGCCGTGAGGTCCACGGACTTACAACAGTGTGGACAGTGTGTGTGTGTAGCATACACATACGGACAGATCAGTCTGTGTCAGATATATTAGCATCTGTACATGTGCATAGAGCAAGGGACATACTGCAACTGTTTGTGAAGGGTGGACATATATATGTTGGTGGAGGTTGTTATGTGCATATTTCTATGTAGGTTTTAGTGTGTGGCAAACAAGACAGCATACAGTGCTTGTATATGACATGTGGTGGTTAAACGCTGTGGGTATGATTTGTCAGGTTTACAGTGTTGCACCCAGTGAGGCCTGCTAAAGCTACATGGGCTGAGAACACCTTCAATGCATTCCGCACAACACTGTGCAATATTATTACATAACTGTATACCTCACAACTTTCGCATAATTGATATTCCCAGCAGGAAAGGTGCACTGTATATGTGCCTGTATGTATATCTATATGTACACCAATGGATGTTAATATGTATGTGTATATATATATATATATATATATATATATATATATATAGAGAGAGAGAGAGAGAGAGAGAGAGAGAGACAGGGTCATATTTACTGCAACAGATGCCTGGTGACAAAGCCATGGACTCAAGCTCAATGTTGAAACTGCATTGGCATGCCTTCTGGCAAAACCTCCGTACCCATGAACTACCACATAGGTGGTAGTCTACTTAGCACTGAAAGTGTGATAAGAGACCATGGGACACAGGTGGACAGTAGTCTCCCCTTTGATAATCACAGTGCCACACTAGTCATGTAATCTGTCTACATGGCACACTTCCTCACAAAAGGTGTGTCATCTAGGGAAATATAGATCAGTGTTCCCCTCTACTCATCACACATAAAACCCATTATAGAGTACAATGCCCAATGTGGTATGTGCCTCACAAGACATCTACAGCAACTGGAAAGGCCTTAGACATACCTCACAAAGAGTGATATCTACCTCAAACAGATGCCCTATGCAGACCGTCTAGCAAAACCACAGCTAGACTGTGTTGCATACCGCCTACCCAGAAGTGACCTCTGCCTAACATACAAAGCTATGTAAAACCCAGAGCTGTTGGACATGCTCCATGTAAACAGATCACAATCCCTACCAGCTACACCCTCTAGGGACCTAAACCTTGTCACCTCAATAGACAGAACATGCTGGAGGGATAGATTCCTATCTCAGAGACATCCCATACTCTGGAACAAACCACCTATCAATAACAAACCAAGCTCCTCATTAGCAGTTGTCATGAATAATCCTGATGATTGGATAGGAGATAGGAAATACACACCGGGAATCACCTCTGTGGCTCTGCTGGACAGGGGCATGTGAAATTCGATTACATGTGTGTCAAAGGCCAAGTAGCATATGGCTAGGCTTCTACAGGCCCTAGGACCAATAGCCTATTACCTACCTATGAACCGATACACACCCACATGCACTTGTTGCAATAATTGCTATGTGAGGTTGACTGAGTGTCATGGTGAAAGTGTTGGTGAATGTGTCGAGGTTCTGTCAATGTGTGATAGCTTAGTGGGAAACTGTTTCTGTCATACTATTTTGTGTCCTAGATGTGATCCCAGAAAAAGATGTGTATGCTATTGCTAGGCAGAAAAAGGCAGTATGGCATACGGTCTGACGTAGTCCCTTGGTGTGGACTGGGGTATGCCATTGTAGGCTAAAGCAGTACATGTATGCTTATTGATTGGTATTGCTGGTGAATCCAAATCCCGTATGAACTGTAGTACTACCTGAAGCTGTATACCTAAGCAGCACAGTATGGTGTATGTCCACATTGCTTGGAAACACTGTTATGTGTGTTCCCTGTAGTCCTCATAGATTACATACCTCAGGCATAATGTTTTGTAAGTACTGACATGCAGTACTGTATGGTAAACAGGTAAAGCTCATCTGGGTTGCCATATCTTTGTGTCTTGTATGTATGTGTGATTTGTGTGTGGGTATGCCTGTAACATGCCCTCGGTCATATGTGTGTTACAGGATATACGTGAGTATCTAGCAACATGTGTAGTCTAGTACAGCAGTATGCCACCTATACTAACAAATGTGCACATATGTTAGGCAGGGGTTTGACACCAACAACTAGTGTGGTATACCTGTAATATTGTAACTGGACTTTACAATCATTGCAATGGATGACATATTTCATTATGCATTAGCTTGATATTACCTCCTGTGGCTAGGCAGTGCATTGTGTCACATACAGTGTGACATGTACTGTTATATAGTCTTACATACTGGTTTCTCTTTGTTGCTGTGCAGAACATGGTTTGATATATAGAGTGTGCCAGGCACTGTCAGGCAGTTGTGGTATGAGCACTGATATGTGGTATTGAAAGTGTGTATCCTCTGACAGCCAATAGGTTGCTATATATGGCAGTTCAGTGATATCTGCACTTTATAATGTTAAGTGTGCCACATGTCTTGCTCACACATATTGTTTTATTGCCTTCCAGGGTCATGGCTCACCATCGCAATCCATCATACAGCCCAGCTGAGGATGAGCAGATAACAACCAGCTTGGTTCAGCACTACGCCCTGCTCTTCTCAAGAACCTGCCAGGACCAGCATGAGTGGATTGCACTGTGGCAAGATGTTGTCCGTCGGGTAAATGACATAGGCATGCATAACAGGACATATGAGCAGGTATGCCATCACTGCAGTGATTTACTTAGACATGTCCGGCAGCATGCGTCTGATGTCCGTAGACAACAGCTTGCCACAGGAGGTGAGGTAGCCATCCATCTCCCCTCACCAGAGTGGAGGAGCTGCTCTCAGCTTGGTGGCTCCTGGCCAACAACAAGAACAGCAAACATGTATCATCATGGAGGCCAGAGCCACCCAGCGAGTTGACACGGAGCGTGCAGGTAACATGGCATATCTGTAGACTACTGTTACCTCTATTGGTAGGTCATGCATATGTGAGATGTGTACTGTGTAGTTAGAAGATGTGCAGCCTGGTGTTGTGCAATACTAATAATTTGGAACATAATCTGTAGGCCTGTGACTGTCAAGCGTTGTACTACTGTAAGATTGCAAACCCACAGTAGCAATGCCACAGTTGTTGCCACTGACAAACTGTCTCATATCCTTGTAGTTCCCTCTGGTGTGACAGCAAGGCAGCAGACCCATGCTGGTAAATGTGTTCTACATTTAATATTGCATGATATATGTGCATGTCATAGGTGAGGTGTAGGACATGTACACGTAACACACCTACGCATAATGCCTGCTGTGCATGTTTGCTGTGAGACTATGCACATCCCAGTAATGTGTGTAGCTGCCTCAAACACATGCAATACACAGGGCATCCCACACAATTGTGGCAAAACTGTAGTGGACATTGGATAGGCAGAGTTGATACACATGCACACAACATACACAACATTGTCATACGCAGTACACGTTAATATGCTACACATGACGTATTCAGACACCCACTGTAAGGTCACACTCCAGTATCCCAAATGTCATCCACACAGCACACATAACATACCTGAGGGGTAGGCGCCTATCACGGGGCTGTGCGACACTCTGCAACACATAACACATTAATGTTAGGCAATGCTCCCTATTGGACACATTACAAACCCATGTAACAACTGGTTGTGAAATGGTGAATGTAGCCATGGTACTGCAGTTCAGGTACAGCATGCTAGCTGCTGGTCTGGCACACATTATTAGCCTTGAGTGACCACATGATGCTGCATGATGCTGGCTCATGGTACTACACCCCATCCAGTTACAGTAACCACAGTACTACACATAGCATTCATGCTATGCACCTCACTGTAGTGTGTGTGTGCAAACATATGCACCTATACATGATATGCATAGCAATCACCATTTGTACAAAGTGACACATATATGTCTTGTAATGCTATGGAGTGTATAGGTCACATGACACACATTGGGTATTTGTGATGTTTAATGTTGCAGTTGTGTTGTAGCATGCCATGTCATGGCTGGCACTGGCATGTACACAATATGTCCTGCACTCACCATAACCACTGTACAATGGCTATGTTTTGCAATGGTATTCCATCAGGTATACATGCACCACTCATCCTGTGTGTATACATAGAATGCATGTGCTAAACCTGTGTCCACAATTATCTGCTAAAGACACAGACACTCTAATCAGAAATGGATATCTATGTGACACACAGATACACATCCAGCCATGGTATGTATACCTGTGACTGATGGTGCACAGGACATTGCAGAGCTTTCAATACTTGCACAGCAATGTTGTATCCATGTACACATTGCATTCCAGGGTGAGGCCAATCACGAAACAACAGCACACATGCATCAGAGCCATGTATACTGTTATTAGCAAGTGCTGTCTACACCCGCACTGCATGCTGTTGAGCAACACATGTCCTGCATGCTGACACATGTTATATGACTGTTTGGCTTGTGATACATTACCCCACCATCAACCGCTATTGAGTATGTTCTGGATTGCTGGTGGTGTGTATGTGTGTGTGTGTGTGTGTGTGTGTGTGTGTGTGTGTGTGTGTGTGTGTGTGTGTGTGTGTGTGTGTCTGTTTAAGTGAGGTGTGTATTTGTATGCATGTGTGCATGTGTGCATGTGTTCATGTGTGCATGTGTGCATGTGTACATGTGTTCCGACATCACGTACAGGTCGTAAAGTGTGTTTCCTGTCTTCCTCTCACAGGTGCTGAGGTTGGGCTGGTTCACTGCAGCAGGGAACATGATGTCAATGAGCAAAATAGTGATGATGAGGATAGGTGTGTTGAGGCACAGGCATGTTTACCAGGGTCTGTCATTGGGCCACCAATCGACAGAACATACGTTTCCACCTCATCCATGCACACAGTCATACTGCCAATACATCCATCACCAACGCCTTTAGCTGAGGGACAGTGTACAGTCGGCATTGGCCAGGAAAATGTGGTATCTATGGCACATGCATCCCAACACAGCAGCCATACCCAGATGTCTGGAAGGGTACCACATAGGCAGATGTCCAGGGTTTCTCGTCGGAGCACTGCTGCTCATCATGCCCCTGGCAGATGTACCACAGGTCTTACAACCTCACGCATGTTCCAAGCTGTCATGGAGGCACAGGCACGCATAGAACGGTACACCAGACAGGGACTAAGGGCACAGAGGGCACATAACACCTCTATAATTGACAGTATCCATGACCTAGCAGGTGCCATCTGTAATTACACTGAGGTCACTGATAGACATTGGGGTGAGATATTAGATGTCCTCCTCAATGTCATGTCCATGTGTCAGGACAGTGTGGGATGGTTGAGACATCAACGTGGACGTATGCCAGCAACATCAACAGCTGGTAGTCACTGCAGATGTCCCTCAAGTCACAGCCGCTCCCGTAGTGCCAGTACCAGCACCAGCAATGTTGGGGGTGGGCTGTCCATAGACCGTCCCAGAAGACCACGTGCACATGGCTTTGGCCAGTCCCAGCAGGGACCTGGGTCCAGTGTACATCTGTCCACCTCTGAGGATAGTACCCAGTCTGGCTTAGTACCTGGTACTGTCGGTAGCACACCTGCCAGGCACAGGTACCATGTCTGTGGCCAGAGGCAGTGATCTGTAAAGCCTGTCAGGTACAGTCTGTGGCTGTCCCATTAATCCCTGTATATGGCAGCCACATGGCAGAACTGTGTGCATGCAGACACACACACACACACATAAAACAGACACCTAGGGCTAACATATACCCCCACACATTACTTCAACATTGGTCCATAGCAGTACTCCTGGCCCACACACACACACACACACACACACACACACACACACACACACACACACACACACACACACACACACACACATGTTGATTGTATGGCTCAATTTAGGCCTCTGGCAAAACAACAACACACCCTGTGCATATGATAAAACCTTTGCCACCTCCTGTCATCTGTAACAGTGATGCAGGAACAGGCTACCATGGTGCTGATGCACAGGGTGACTTTACAGCAGTATAGCAATGTTAGCATGTTGTCAGCAGTAGAGTGTAATGATATCCTTGTAGGTGTAGCTGAGCAGGCATGATGCATTAAAGCTATGACTGTCAATGTAGTATTGTTTACACCAGTGTTAGTTCCAATAGTGTATTGTCCGCCCATGTGCCACTTGGCTGATGTGTGTAGTATTGGCAGCATGTGTTAGAGAGTGGACAGTACGTGTGGGATGTGTGTAGCACAGATTTGCAGGTGTACATTTGTGAACATGGTGGAGGTGCACTGTCTACATGTGCATGGATAGTGGACACATGGGCAGGGTGACATGCCCTGTGTTACACAGTAACGCTCCATAGTTTCTATTGGTGGCCAGTATGCATTGTACTACACACATTTCGGAACTTGAGTACACATGTGTGTATGACATGGTTTGACACTGTGCTGTGGGTGATACTGTTACTATTTGTCATTATTTTGCATTCTGGTAGTATACATAACCTCAACAGCCTGACCATAAACAATCATTAGATGATGTCTTCACAACTAACACACAACTGTAGGACACACGGCAACATTTGGATCCTTCAGGTACTATACTATGCCAGTAACCAGTGGTATTCACCTGCACCCATTCCTGACACCACTCCTGTTTGCCATATAGTTCTCTTAGGTACAAGCAATCACAGTAGGGATATGTCCGTCCATGTCTGGAAATGCATACTGTGGCCTATAATGCATTCTCCAGATGACACACACATCCTCCAAAAAGGTATCATACAGACAGATACCTGTTGTCAAACCCATGCTGTAAAGCTATAAGACAACCAGAGTATAGTCATCCACCTTTACGAAACATAGTATCCCCACAGTACCACATAGGTAGTAGCCACTAGCATGTTGAACAGGTACCGATTTGTACATGCAGCCAAGTGTTATGTCATCTCTACTTTGGTAATCACATTTCCAAAGGTATATAGAAATCCCTCGCTGGATCACATAAACAATAAGGGGTCTGCATGTTTATCCACAAAGGTTGTTGTACACCTATAATGAAAGCCTTCATTGACAGACTTTGCTGCGTTTGAACAGGTCTGAAATATACCTCAGCCATAAACCCTTACTCACACAATTCAATAGATACCGTAATGAGTGTGTGTGACACGGATGACCTAGGCCAGGGATCACTGCAGTCACTGGCCTTGTCACAAGCATACAGATGTGACCTAAGGTCTGGAATGTGGCAGCATGCTCTGGTAAAGATGACAGATGTGTTCATGGAGAAAACAGGGTTCCCACCTATGAAATAATTGAGGTCACATGTACGTATATGTATTTGCCACACAGCTACCTGACATATGCAATGCACATACTGTTGTCATACAGTAGTAAAAGCAAAATCTACAACACATTGACCAACAGTGGCACACACACATAGAACACACACACACACACTCACCAAGTGCAGGCTTCAAATGCCTACTTAACTACTTCATGATACTAGAGGAGTACGCATTAGCACGACGCGCTATACACATTACTGGGAGTTCTCTTTTCCACAGGTATATTTGTAGGATGGTGACATCATCAGACTTGACAAAGATTAGGATACCACTTTTAAGGTGTTTTACTACTCTCCAAAAAGGTTGCTCCTCTCCAAGGATATCACACATGAACACACACTTGTCAAGTACAGGATTCAAACTCCTACCTAACTATTTCATGATATTAGAGAAGTACGCATTAACATGATGTGCTATACACATTAGTGGGAGTTCTCTTTTCCACAGGTATATTTGTAGGATGGTGACACCATCAGACTTGACAAAGATTAGGATACCACTTTTAAGGTGCTTTACTACTCTCCAAGAAGGTTGCCCCTCTCCAAGGAGATCACACACAAACGTACACTTGTCAAGTGTAGGATTCAAACCCCTATCTAACTACTTCATGATACTACAGGAATATGCATTTATACGATGCGCTATACACATTAATATGAGTTCTGCTTTCCACAGGTATATTTGTAGGATGGTGACATCATTAGACTAGACTAAGTGGGTTACATTAGGTGACATTAGGTGGGCTACATAGAAGGAATGTCTAAACACTTTGGCCATGTGATCATCAAAGGAGAGTTTACTATCTACCTGTGTCCCCAGGGCCATAATGACTTTCTCCGTACATACCGGATTATCACCTATGTGGTAATTTGTGTGCACTTTGTTTTATCCAAAGGGGATGGCTATGCATTCTTTGGCATTCTGCTTGAGGGCAATGTGTTGACACCAGGTATCTGTCTCTGTAAGACCCTTCCGGAGGATGCCTGTGTCAGCCGTAGAGTCGATTATGGACCACAGTTAGCAGTCATCTGCAAACCTGTTCAGCCACACTCCTCCTGTGCTTGCCTGTACCTCTGAGCAGTATCTACTGAACAGGTGGGGTCCCAGGACCAAGACCTGTGTGATGCCATTTGTGACTGGCTTAGAGTCGGACATGACACGTGCAACCTTGAACATGTGTGTTTGATCTGTGAGACACTTGGCCACCCATCCTGTGACATAGCTGTTAATGTTCAAGCTGGTAAGCTTGTCCATGATGACAGAGTGGGGAATGGTGTAGAAAATCCTTAGAGAGGTCCAGGTGGGCTGTGTGGACTACATTCACCTCCATCTATGTCCTTGGTAACTGTTTCAAATAAGTCAACTAGGTTTAGGAGGCAGGATCTGCCTTTAACAAGGCCAAGTTGGGTAGAGTCCAGTGTCTGGAGGTCCCCGATGTCTCTGTTTATGGGTTCCATGATAATTTGCTCTATAGCTTTGCAGACCAGGCTGAATAGACCTATAGGGCAATGGTTTCCAGGTTCTGTTGTGGCACCCCCTTTGTGGAGTGGGATGACTGTTGGTGTATGCCATTCTTTGGGTACATAGCCTGTGGTATGATTGAGTCTGGACAGTGAATGTAGGTGAGGGTGTAGTTCCTTTTGGGGCTGGTGTACGATGCAGCCTGAGATACCATCCAGTCCCATTGATGCTGTGTTCTTAGCTTTGGGGAGAGCTGTCTTTACCTGCATGTCCAGAAGTCTGGGGCTCTGCATTCTTCTGGGATGGACACAGGCCCTTTTGGGGGTGATGGGGGGAGTTTGCACTGAACCTGTCCCCTAGGATATGGGCAATGTAAGTTGGTTCAGTGTATTTTTTGCCATTTTTCAGTAGCTGACAGCATATTTGGAAGTTGCCACCTACATGTTTGGTATAGCTAATGAAGGCTTTGTGGTTGTTATTCTTACATTCCTTGGCAACTTGTCTTTAGAAACTGGCCTTGAATTATTTTATGAGCGATCATTGTTTCTTCTTAATAATGATCAGTGATGCCTTTCCTTTTGTGAAATTTGCTCTATCATGTGTTCATTTCCTCCTGCTGTTGTCTAGCTTATTTAGGGGTGATGACCACCAGATTGGTTTCTTATTTTTGGAGGAGTGCATCTTGGTTTTATTTGGGATGTCCCGATCAATGCATCATTGTAGATGCTCATAGGATGCACCTGTAAATTATTCAGCAGATTGTATGGCATTATCATATAGCAAGGGGGCTTTGGAACTTTCCACTTTGGTCTTGGGAAGTGTGCAGTTTGCTTTTGAAGCTGTCTTCACAGTGGTTTCATTGACTGGCGGGGGGGGGGGCAGGATGTGGATATCCACTGTGATTACTTTATGGTCTGATATTACCAGCGAGGGGTTTATCTCTGTTGTGGTACACTGGTACCCCATGTTGGTGATGATCAGGTCCAGTATGTTCTCACCTCTAGTGGGCATGGTGACCAGGTGTTCCAGGGTGTTAGAGTTTTTAAACTCTAGAAAACATTGGACAAAGGACGTTGTACACGAGTAATTCTCCCACTCAATGTTTGGGTAGTTGTAATGTCCTCATATAATGGTGTTTGATAGGACCTTTGTGATTTCCACTGTTCTCAGGACTACTGAGTGAGGTTCCTGAGACAAGGTAGGTGATCTGTAGCAGGCTTCAACCTGATAAGCAGCTTTGCCCAATGTTAGTTGCACTTTCATGGTCTCCAAGGCCTCATGCTGTGCCACTAACCTGAAGGTGTGGGTATCCATAAGGTAAATGGATACACCCCTTCCTTTTGTATTTCACTCGTGGTTTTGGGTCTGAAGATCAGAGGGATTTTGAGTGTTTTATGTGGAGCATGTCCAACAGCTCCGTGTTTGACATAGCTTTGTATGTTAGGCAGAGATCACCTATGAGTAGGCGATATGCGAGGGAGTACGGCTGGAGCATTTTGAGATGGTCTGTGTATAGCATGTATTTCAGGCCGCTAATGCTCTTTGTGAGGTATTGCTGCAGGCTTTCCAGTTATTGTAGTTGTCTTGTGAGGTACATAGCAAAAGGGGCGTTGTACTCTATTATGGTTCTAGTGAGTGATGAGTAGAGGGGAACAATGTCCTCTTCTATTCTGCATGAGACACCTTTTGTGATGAGGTGTGCTACTTTTACAGTGTGTGTTCTGTCAGTAAGCCTGTTGGCAACCCATCTTGTGACATAGCAATTTATACCTTGTTTAGTGGGTTTATCTATATTTACAGAGTGTGGGCTGGTGTTGTAAGCCATGGCAGGATCTACATAGGCTGCACAAACCACCTTACCCTTGTCTACAGTTGTGGTGACTGCTTCAATGTCATCTATCAGGTTTAGGAGACATGATCTGCATTTTACAAACCCGACATGGTTGTGGTCCAGGGTTTGGGGATTACAACTGTATTTTTTATAAGTTGTATGATGATACATTCCATGGCCTTGAAGGGCAGGCTCATCAGGTTAATGGCACATTAGTTCCTGAGGTCAGTGTTGTCTCCACCCTTGTGTAGTGGGATAACCATTGCTGTGCATCATTCAGCTGGCACAAAGCCTGAGGTGTGGCTATGACTGAACATGGTACATCAGTGTGGTGCCTGTTCGTTCTGTGGTTTGTGTAGAACACAGCCTGGGAGATTATCTGGTCCCATGGCTGCTGTGATACTGGCTATGGAGAGTGTTTTTTTACCTGTGCAGCTGTGATGACAGCCACTTTGCAGTCTTCCATTATAGTGATGTGCTCTTTCATGGGTGAGACTGGTTAACACTGATCCTATCTGCCAGAATGTTGCCAATATCAGTTGAGTCTGTATATTTAGTGCCATTGAGCTGTAACTCAGAACAGATCTGAGTGTTGGCATGACATGGACCTGTCTGTTGTGCAGAGATCTCCTGAGTAGACAGTATGCAACAGAGTACATATTGGGTTAAATTCAGTCTTGTTGCATGGGGCAACTGTTTGAGGCCAGTAATCCTCTTGTTGAGGTACTTCAGTGGTCTTTCCAGCTGCTGATGGTGCCTAGTCGGATTCATCGCAAGTGTGTTGTGGTACTCTCTGACGGGTCTGATGACTGATGAGTAGAGGGAACCTCCTTTGACCTACATGCACAGACCTTGGCAGGTTGTGTAAACACAAAGCATGATTTTCTGAGTACTTTGTGAATGTGTCTCTGGAAGTAGAGATGACTAACCACATTTGTCCATAGATCCCTTATTATCACCTCCATATTTAGCCTAAGTGTGTGAGCATGCCCAGTATGACCTTTCAGTATGTTGTTGCCTGACATTTGCTTTGTTCATTTATGTGTGAGCATGCCCAGTATGACCTTTCAGTGTAATGCTGAATGAAATCCACTACATTTGTTGAAGTGTGTGAGCACGGCCGCTATAGACATTTATACTATATGTGTGTAGAAAAATCAAGTTGTATTTTTACAGCAGGGCTCACCTTTGTGTCATAAATCAGCAGGGACCATGCTGTGCCTGCAGGGCTTCCATGAGACACTTTGCATAGACTTATCAACATTTCTACATACAGGGGGGACAGCTATTCTTTGTACATTTCTACCCGGGGCCCACCTGATTGTTACTCTGGGTGTACATAGGATGAGGGGTTTACCTGACACTTATACACATTTGCTATGCCTGCACTGCTATGTAAGGTACTCCATTTCAGTCTGTACAGTTGCCTATCGTACTGGCTTGAGGCATACTACTGTACTACAGATCTTAGCGTCCACTGTCACGTATATTAGATTGCGACTTCATAGTCTACCCAATCCACATCACACTGCCTGGCCTGCTGTTCTCTGTCTGCATAGGCCTTTGGGGGAGATTACCCATATGCCTCTGTAGGGGCATGCTACAGCATTTCTTTGTGTTTGCATTAGTGTACAATTGTCCTGCTGTGGCTGTGCTAGTGAAATGCTGTCATGGCTTAGTGGTTCAGTATTGTGACTATAGTGCACACTATCCTGGGTTCGAGCCCTGTCACTGCTTTTTATTTTCATGCTGGACAGACCAGACTGCTTAAAGAACAGTAAAGCAGATATGAGCATGTTTACCTGACTTTGCTCAACTTTGTCCAACCTTGCCCAACATTGCCTGACGTTGCACTAGTTAGAGTGGACAATTTTGTTTGCATATAGTAAATAGTGGTAAAAGCTGCTTAGCACTGCTTTATATTGCTTAAAACATGGCAATCATGCCTCAGGTGGTGCTGCAGGGCTGCCTATGTGAGATGCACATAGTACACTCCCTATACATGTGTGGAAACAGCTAGTGTCAAGTTAGGCATCCCTTTTATTTTTAGTGCGAGTCAGAGAGAGGAATCATTTCCATGGTTCCTACTGAGCCAGTGTATGTGCTATGCGTTGCATCCTTGCCAAAGCCAAGGCATACTGGGCACGCCTCCTTCTGCTTACTGGGGCAGGCTCAGGTTGTTCCTCCTCTGAGTCACGCTGCACCTGTGCAGGCCTTGACAATGGTGGGGGGCTGTTTGGCCCTGCCCCATGCTGTTCCTGCTGCAGCTGTTTTCGCAGGATCATATTGTGTAACATGGCACATACCATGACAATTTGGGTACATGTAGCTGGTGAGTACTGCAAGGCTCCACCAGATGTGTCCAGGCACCGGAACCGTGACTTGAGCATCCCAAACACATGCTCGATTACATTTCATGTTTGTGTGTGTGCCTCATTATGTAGTTCTTGTTCAGGTGTGTGTGCATTTCTGATGGGTGTCATCAGCCACGGCTCCAGTGCATATCCAGCATCCCACACTAGGTGACCGTCAGGGATGTCCCCACTGGCAAATGTCTGGTGCAGCTGCATCAGATGCCAGATATGGGAATCATGGTAGCTTCCAGGGCAGCCAGCACACACATTCAGTATTATGCCCTGGGCATCAGACACGACCTGACAGTTGATGGAGTGGAAGCCCTTGTGGTTGATGTAGGCCCTACCCCACTCACCAGCTAGTGCTTTGATGTGTATGTGCCTGCAGTCAATTGCACCTACTACCTCAGGGTATTCCGCTATTTGTTGGAAGAGATGCATATTGCTGGCCAATACCTCACAGGAATTGGGGAAATATACATGATCACCGACATGTGCTGACATGGCATTCAGGAACTGGTGTAGTACCCTGGATGCTGATGCCTGTGAAAACCCCATCATATCACCAGTTGGTCTCTGGAAGGTACCTGTTGCTAGTATTCTTAGGCCAACACATACCTTGGGTTCCAATGGGATGGGTTCCCCTCTGTTGGTTCTGTGTGTGAGGTGTGGCCTGCACAGCTCAACAATTTGCTGCAGGAGGTCTCTGTCCACTTTATAGTGCTCCACTATCTCCAGCTGATGTAGCCCCTGGTAGGTTACCCTGGGTCTGTACACTCTTCTGTGTCTCCTCACTGTGGGTTTCTCAGCAGCATCCGCAATGGCACCACCCTAAGCATCTTGCACATTTTGCCTTATAATAGCAATGGGAGCCCCTAACATTTTTTTGTCTCAGTTAATCTTTTTAAGTTTTCACTTCTTTGTAGACTGCAGTGTTGCAATGTTTCTGAGAAAAACATGGGGGAATGTTGTTTGCAGAGTTGTAATTGCTGGGCTGGGCTGGGCTAGTGTACTGTCTGTGTAATTGGCTGATTCTGATTGATTTCTCCTGGCAGCTCTGCTAGTTCTCCTTGGTTAACTTCCTACTACTTCTTTTCCTTCCTTTTCCCTTTCTGTTTCCACAGGGGGCAGTGCCGCGGAAACAAGTGCAAACACGTGCATGCGAGCGCGCACACAGGCTTACACAGTCTTAGGCAGGTGCACATGCGCGCACACAGGCTTAGACAGCCTTACACAGGCTTACACGGGTGCACACACGTGCACACAGGCCTAGACGGGTTTACAGGTACGCACACGCGTGCACACAGTGTAAGCATCTTTGCAAGAAACTTTAGTAATATGCATGGCGTACACCTTCGGTTTCTGGATTTTAGTTTAGACAACTGTAGACACGCCTCTTCCAGTTCTGAGTATCTCACAGCAAACACATGACACTCTACTCCAATAAACTTACAGTCTTTGATACATACCCCCTTATGATGTCACCTATCTTCTACTCTATTACTCCCCTAATCCTACACTTATACTCTAGGGACATGGTTCACATGGCAGGGAAAATTGGTATTGACTATCCTTATCCTCATTTGCATAGGATTGCCTACTAATGCTTGGTTACATCTCTCAAACTGGGTTTCCCCCCTTGGCAATCACTACTCAGTAGCCATGTTGTCTTCAGCCTGCCATTCACCTGCATGGCAGATAAATATTTTAATAAAATGCCTATTTTTGGCTTTTTTTTTTATTTTCTGGTTTTTATAGCGTAGCACGTATGCATGGCACTGCTCTACGCTTAAACATCGGAGATCGGGGAAAAAAATATTTTTAATATTTTGTAACAGACTGAAATGCCAATGGCCTTATATTTGGCCATTGGCATGCTTCCTCAACTGGATGCATCCTTTATTTGGAGCTGTCATAGCTCCATTTTGCTATTTGCAGAATGGTACTTCATTACCAATGGAGTACATTTCTGCAAATAACTCTACTCTTACTCGGACAAGTTAATGTTTCCTGGATCACAAATTTACCTCATTTGCATAGCTTTCAGCAGCAAATGAGGTAATTTGCATAACATAACACTGTCTGTGCAAGAGTCGTTTTAGGAGCTCTCATGAACGCCCCTGCCGGCTGTTGCTTGATCGCTCGGCAGACATATTGGATGTCTGGAGTCTTACTCTACTCTTATACTCCGTGCAAGCCTTCATGAATCCAGCCCTTAGTCTGTGTACTTTACTAAGATGGCCAATAACCCATATTTAAACACTTACACTGTTGTATTTTTTGTCTAGCAAGCCTTGTTAATTTAGAATGTAAATACAAAAATAGCCAGCACTTGGAGTCAGCAGATTTTTATTTTCACTGTGAAAAAACAGACCGGTTTCAAACATTGGCTTTTTGAGTATAACTCAATATAAACTTAATAATCAGTGTTTAAATAGCATACCAATTAACTGAGCTACACACATTGATAAATGCATTTACAAAATATCAGTAAGTCCAGGTGAAAGCAGTCTCCCTAATCTGATAATCCAACCCTGTTTTTTTTATTTAATATTCCATGCCAACCTAATTTATTCTATTAACAATGATATATCTATTGCTATAAATTTAAATACAGCAGTAGGATGTTTTACAATATATTTATATAGGGCATTGGAAGAAAGATGGTTTCTAATGTCACTCATATCTTCATAGATGTGAGTTTTACGTTTTCTGGAGGTTTGTCCAATACAAAAAGCTGAACAAATGCATGTCATTAAATAAATCAACCAATCAGAACTACAAGTGCTTTAAAATATCAAAAACACATGGTGTGTTACAAGATGCAAATTGTCTGACTTTCATAACATTTTTGCCTATAGAGCAATGCCCACAGAGTTTGTAGCCTACCAATAATCTACCATCCATCATTTTTTGCTTCTCAATATATGACTTAAAAATCTTTTTATAATGATTGAGATGATTACAGTTAACTCACCTGGCATTATGAACTTCCCTCCAGATACTTTGTATTGTATGCTATCTTATTTTTTATAGGAATTCTGCACCTACTTTCTAACCACTGCTATAGATTGTTTTAGGTGCGCAGTCAGGTTTCTTGTTTTGTGCACAGTCAGAATCCAAGTCCTGCCTGATCCATATGCCCTTGCTCCACTTGGGCTCACTCCACTCCCCTACCCTGACCCTAATTCTCACCTAGCCCCAGTACTCCTACACTTAAACATCAGTGACTCCTCCTCACATTTTCATTCAGCCAATCCCCATCCTTCCTTTTAGCTCAGATTTCTCTAGTCACCTCCCCACTTCTACTCCCACTGGTCTAGACTCACTTCTTGTACACTCTTTGTCATAATACCCACTTATTACTGTTGTCCAGATACTATCACATCTAGTCAATTACTCTCCTCACTGCCACTTCCAAACATACACTACAATGCAATCAACAAATACACATCTTCTAATCTTATCACCTCTCTCTATACTCCTTTGTCTGCTAACACATCTCACTGTCCTGAACCGCATCTCCTTCTCACCTTATTATTCCACCACCTCCACCTCTCTTCCAACACTCCTTACAAGCTATTCCTGTATATCTCCCAGCCTTTACCTAATAAACCCCCCTCCTTCAGTACAAGCCAAAAATTGTACCTCTCACAAAGTCTTCATAACCCCAAAAAACTGCAACTTCACAACATTTAAACAATTCAACCCCAAATCTCACACAAAGCAAGACTCTTTATTTCATGCATTTTACTTCACTACCCTGCCTCTGTCAGGAGACATACATCGCATCCCAGGCCCACTACCGCTAATATGTTCTCTCTACCACTTGGAACTAATTCACACAAATCCATTGACATGATAACTATTAATATTCAAAGTATTTGCAATATAATCCCCACTGTTCATGCTTGGATAGCCCTCAATCAACCTGACATAATTGCCATCACCATGACCTGGTTAAAACCATACATTAAAGGCTCTGAATTTCTCCACCCCAGGCTTTCAGACCATGAGATCTGACAGATTTAGGTTCATAAGTTCATAGGTTGGTACTAGGCTATCGGCCCTAGGGACTATACAAGCCTAGCCATAACAATTCCCTTGCTATTTCTTCCCCCAGTATTTACCTCCCTGGACCCCTGTCTAGCAGGGCAACTGACGTGATCCCTGGGGTGAATTTCCTATCTTCTATCCAGTCATCAAGGTTCCTTTTGAAGAGGGCCAAAGAGGCGATCTGCTTAGCATGTGTGGGCAGTCTATTCCAGAGTCTGGGGAGTCTCTGGTTCAGGAACCTATCCCTCCAGCATGTTTTGTTCATTGTGATGACAAGGTTTACATTCCTGGAGCATGTGTCTATGAGGGATTTCTTTAGGTGTAGCATGTTCAACAGCTCTGGGTTTGACATGGCCTTGTATGTTAAGCAGAGATCACCTCTGAGTAGACGATTTGCGACAGAGTATAGGTGGAGATATTTTAGATGGTCAGCATAGGGCATCTGATTTAGGCCTGTGATTCTTTTAGTAACAAAAAAGGAGGTGAGGTAGCACTAGTCTTCTATAACTCATTAAGTATAGCACCCCACACAAATCCATTTCCACAATTCACAAATGCAGAAATCACCATTGTTCTCCTAAGGATTAATAACCATAAAAAGCTTTGTATAATAGCGCTCTACATACCCCCTGGAAACAATATATCTCTACTAGAAGAAATTCTAGCCTGACCTGGACCTCTACCAACATTAAAAATGCAACTGTTATCCAAGGCAACATAAATATTAACTTGGCCAACCTAACTCTATCTCCCATAACACTATTATTAACCTATTCAACTTTAGCCAACTCATAAACTGCCCTACTAGACCTAACATGGATAACACCTCCGGATCCACCTTAGACTGGATTCTTGTCTCCTACCCCAATAAAATATCTGAGGAAGGCACCCTTCCAAACACACTAAGCAAACACCTCCCCACTTATATCCGCCGTGTTCCTTTAGCCCTCTAAAAGCAGCACCTGCAAAGGCAGACATGGAAGCTAACTAACTTTAACCCTCTTATATTTACTGAAACTCTCAAAATATTAACTGGTACATATTAAAAGCTCATCCATTAGATGAGAGAGTAAATTATTTCAACACTACATTCCTTGACATTCTAAATGGGCTCATTCCACTCCACATGAAACAGGTCAAAACTAACTATGCTCCCTGACTAACCAAAACAACTAAAAATCTGATGCACCTTAGAAATAAAGCCTGGAAACATTACCAAACCAACAAAAAACAGGACACCATTACTCATTTTAAACAACTCCACAGTCAGGTAAAAAAATGTTTCTTAAAGACAAAAAAGCTGACTGCACAAAATTGCACTCTAACCATAAACAAATCCCCCCAAAATTCTTGAACTCCATCTCCTCTCCTATGAACTGCAGCACAAAACACAATCCTTGTCCTCATCATGACAAATCTGCACATAAAACTGCCTACCTCTTCCTTCTTTATAAACTCTATAGCCAACATTTCTGCAACTTTCTCTCATACCAATAACAACAAAAATGACACTGATTCACCAAGAATCCCCCCCACCTTCCCCTCCTTCACCCCTGAACCCTCCCCCCACTCCACACCTAATTTCACCATCACTTCCATTTCTATCACAACTATCAAAAGACTACTTCTTAAACTCAAACCCTGCTCTAGTGCCCCTGCCAATTTACCCCCAACATTTCTAAACATTTCAGCTGAAGCCATTACCTTCCCTATACGTATCTTAATGAACATATCCCTTCAAGAATTCTATGTGCCCAAGTTATGGAATAAAGCATTAGTTTTCCCTCTTCATAAAGGAGGCAAAACAATGATATCTCTAATTGTTGACCTATCACTATCCTGTCCCCCATCTCTAAGATCTTGGAAAAGTGCATTCACCTTCAGCTAATGCCCCACTTACTTCAAAACCATCTCCGGTCCTCCACACAACATGGTTTCAGACCTGACCACAGTACTACCACTACTGTCATTTATTTCATGGATACTATTAACAGAGTCTGTGATAATGGCAAAATAGTATCTACCATATTCATAGACCTTTCAAAAGCACTTGACACAGTCTCACAACCGTTACTGCTATCACAACTCTCCTACTTGTGGCTATCCAAAACAAGTCTTAACTGGTTCTCAAGCTATTTATAAGATAGATAACAGGCTGTCAAATTACATATCTCTATCTATCCCTCCATATCTTCATACCTCTACTGGGGTTCTCCAAGGCTCTATACTTGGTCCGCTCATATTCAATATTTTTATTAACAATTTTCACACATCTGTGACCAATGGGACCCTTATCCAATATGCTGATTATTCTACCATTGTTTGGTCAGCTACCTCGATCCCTGAACTCCAACTTAAAACCCAAGCTGCCTTCTCCACCACTGAGTTCTGGATGTTTAATAACCACCTAGCCCTCAACCTTAATAAATCCAAAATCATGCTTTTCACCTCAAAAAAGGCACCCTGTTGGACAAAGGCACATTTAATATCTACTCTCAAACAAAAGCACTAATAGAAATTGTCAGCCAAACAAAACTTCTGGGAGTAACCATAGATGAACAACTAACATATGATATTCACATACAACAAAACATAAAAATAAATAAATAAATAAATAAACTATCAAAAACTTTGAATGTTCTACAGGCACAACCAATATCTTAGCCCCTCTCCTAAACAAACACTTGCATCTACTTACCTACTTCCTTGCCTTATGTATGGCGCCCCACTACTCATGAATCTCCAAACCTCTCTAAAAGCCAAACTTGAGACTTGTTATAATAAAATTATAAAATCCACAACAAATTCCAAAAACTCATCCCATCACTGTACTGGTCTTCTCCCCCTAAAATGGCTCAAACTTCTAAACTACCCCAACTATCTGCAACTTACTACTGCTCACAAACTTATCTTTAAACCTTCTAACTGTCCTCCTTTTAGTTCTATCTTCACTTTTTACCTCCCAAATAGGCCCCTTAGATCAGAGAATCAGCTATTGCTACAGGTTCACAAACCTAATCTGCCACCAGGCCAACTTCTATTCTCCTAATTTTTAGTCAAGAAGAACTGGAATGCCCTCCCATTAGCTATCAGAAGAATCCAAAATCTGGCCCACTTCAAAAATTCTCTCTACACTTACATATCTTCCACCTGGAACTGTTCCTGTACTAAGCCCCTTAAAAACTTATATGAAATGACACACTCTCCCTACTTTCTGTACTGTATGTTATCTACAATTTCTCTATGCAATACCACTAAACTGCTAATTGAGCTTACAATCTCAGTAGCCTAATCATTGTCAAAAAAAAAAAAACAAAACGCTATACTATCATTGTATATAATTGCATAAAAATTTTACTTGTACTGAATGTGATCACAACTCTTTATTACTACAATGTCATGCTATGCTAAATTACATATTACAAAATTTTATATTGAATGTACTTTTTATTGTACTGAGGAGCTTTTTTCCTCAGGCCTCCCCTGAAAACAGGCTCTTTATGGCCCAGTGGACTTTCCCGGTAACAAACTGCAAATAATAGATAATCTATAGTTTTGCCCCTTCTATAGGAAAACAAAACATTGTGAAGATATTAATTTGTATAATTTGCTATCTGATAGTAGAATACCTCAATATTTATTAATCAAGCCCTTAAAGGTAGGATGTTGCTACCAAATTGGTCATCAACATTAACGTATCATCTTTAACACTATTTTAGTATATTGCAACAATCGTGATCTATGAATGCTCTTAACAAAATCATGTGTTGCTTGTATGTCACTGAACTTGTACCCCAGTCACAAAATCTTTTAAAAAGAATAGATTCTTGCTGAATTAATTCTTCTTCAGATGAACATATCCTTCAAATACTCAAAAATTGTGATTTTGGTACATTCATGATTATATGTGCTGGATGAAAACTTGTTGCATGTAATAGTCTATTAAACTGATTTTTTCTAAGTACTGTAGCAGTTAGGGTACCATTATTATTTTTGGAAACCAAAACATCCAAAAAAGAAATTTGTTAAAGATCAAATTTAATACTAACTTGTATGCCCCACTTAATTTCATTAAGGTATTGTACAAGCTCATGTAAACATGTTAAATCAGATTTCCAAACCATCCATCAGTCATCCAAACACCTACACCATATATCCCTGGTCTCCAAAAAATATTATGGTTAATATCATAAATAATATGTTCTTCAAAAATTCCCATGAATAAGTCAGCATAAATGGGAGAAAAGGATGCCCCTATAACAGTCCTTTTAACTGTAGAAAATATTCTCCATTAAAGTAAAAAAAAAACATTTTTAGTGAGCACATGTTCTGCAAGACATTACAAAAAGTGTTAAACCAGAGCTATATAAAGGGATACAATTTAACCAATATACCAAAGCCATTAGTCCCACTCAGTGTGGAATATTTGTGTACAAAGCTGTACCATCCAATGTGCACAAGTACCGTCCTATGTGCATCTTTTAAATTGTTCAAAAATTGAGTAGTGCCTTGAATGTGTGACCGAAGTCCAACTAACAAATGATGTAAATACTGAGTCAAACCAGCAGCAAATAGTTCAGTTAAAAAAAAACACAGCTAGAAATTATATGTCTATCAGGAGGGTGTCTAAAGTCTGTATGTATTTTTGGAAGCACATAAAAATATTGATAGGTGAGATCCTGAACAGTAAAATGATAAACACTTTCCCTAGAAATAATGCCATCTTTCAAAGCCAATATAAAAAAGCATCGATGTCATGTTTAAATGTAAACATAGTCTAAAACCATTTTTTAGTAGAAACAATTGTCAAAAGGTTATTTGTGGGTTTCTGTTAAATGCATACCCCAATCCCAAATAACAACTGCACCACCTTTGTCTGCAGTGCTAATCAAAATATTTGTATCAGCCTTAAGATCTTTTAAAGTGCTTTGTTGCAAATTAGATAAACTGTTATAAAAACAAACACCATGCTTAAAAATGAAGTGTAATGCTTTAAGTAAGCTTTGTTGAAAAGCTACTACATGTTTATTCATATGAGGTAGAAAATTTGAGTGTCTAAATTTGAATTCTCTACTAACAGATGTAGGTTTATTGTGAAAAACAATTTTAGATTTAACTACCTACAAAATGATACAACATCCTTAACAAAAATATCTTCTGAAAGAAAATGATACAACATCCTTAATAAAAAAATCTCTTCTGAAAGAAAAGAAATGGGCACATAATTTAAACCTTTATCAAGCAATTCCGCCTCTGTCAGGGTTAAAAGAACAGAAGAGATATTATGCACATTTGAACTTTGCTCTAATTTGAAACTATCAGATATAACAAAGCATCTATTGATAGAATGTCTTTTGGAATGTTTGTGGCCATCCCTTCCCCTGGATGTAAAGAGTTAAGAATGTTCTTCTTTTTAGCCACTGGGGAAATAGTAACTGACTGCATCAGCGTCAGTTTCTACAGCCAAAGAAGAATCATCAGCTGATGTTTCTGAGGTGCTGCCAGGTTTATAAGAATATATTTACTTCTTTTCTTATTTCCTTGTGCATGAGCATGATTATTAATGTTGAAATGTGATTGCTTTTTGTACTACAAATGGTTTCCCACTTTAATAACAATCTCTTGCATCCCTTTTAAACTTTTTGACTTTTTGTCCTTTAAGATCTTGTTGCAAAGTCATTAAATCAGCAGACAGCATATCAAACTGTTTTTGAAAAGTCTCATGTGATTGATGTAATTTGACTGCTTCATAAAGTTTAGTTACCTCTGCCACAAATTTTACCACACATCTTTCATAAAAAAGATGTTAAAATCTTAACAAAACACATTGAAGTGGTTTGCTGAGCATGACACCAATCTTCTGATAAATTGTCATCAATTTCTTTTACCATGGGCTGTAAATGCACCCGTAATCTCCATGGAGAAAGATCTTTCAAATTGTATGCTTTAAGCAGCTTGAGGTGCCAAACATTGGAACACAAGGATTTCATGGCAGTCACTAGCTCTTTAAAGGCATAACACATGAAATAGAGGAAGTTTGTATAATACCTGCTGTAGAAACAGAAGAACGTTCCAATTCCTCAAACATTCAAATATAAGACTACTCACTAGACCCAATAAATCCATTTTCAGAAAATGCACAGCATCAAAAAAATAAAAAAAAACAATATCCAGTTAAAGATTATTGTAGATTGACAGTCACCACCACTGTATTCACTGAATTCAAAACAGACAGGTAGCACCAACATTCACAGAAGTATTAATAACTCATTTAAAAATGGCAGCCCACAAATGCACAATTGGAAAACATATTTCAAATATCAGCAAATGGGCCTCATCAAAAACACCTGAACAAAGTTGAATCAAATAAAATAGAGTTGAGTGAAAGCTCCGTACAAACCGCTGACAGTGGCCAACAGCGTGCGTGACCAGCATACTCCAAAAGACCAAAATCCATACAAGTACAGCAGGGTGCAAAGGACAAAAGAACCAAAATTCAAATAGAAAAACAGACAGCATTCGGAGTCAGCAGATAATGATTTTACTGTGAAGAAACAGACCAGTTTAGGCAAAACATTGTCCTCTTCAGTGTAATTCAATACAAATGTAATAGTCAGTGTTTAAATAGCGTACCAATTAACTGAGCTGCATCCATTAATAAATACAATTACAAAATATCAGTAAATCCAGGTGAAAACATTGTCCCTAATCTGGTAATCATACCCTGTTCTTTTTTATTTGATATTCCATGCCATCCTAATTTATTGTATTTACCATGCTATATCTAGTGCTATAAAATTAAGTAAAGCAATAGGATATTTTACAGTATGTTTACATAGGGCATTGGAAGAATGTCACTCATATCTTCATAGATGCAAGTTTTAAATTCTCTGAAGGTTTGTCCAATATAAAAAGCTGAACAAGTGCATGTTGCTAAATAAATCAACCAATCAGAATTCAAGTGCTAACACTTTAAATATCAAAAATATGTGGTGTGTTGCGATGATGTAAATTGTTTGGTTTTCATAACATTTTTGCATACATAAAAATGCCCACAGGGTTGGCAACCTACCAATAATCGACCATTCACCATTTGTTGCTTCTCAATATCTGTAAAAAACTTGAGGCAGCAGTCAAGGGTAAATGACAACCATATGATCCAAAGCAAAAATCTATTTAAACAAGGTTAGTTAAGTGCTTTCGTCTCAACAATTCTGTTTAGGGATTTCTTCAGAACTAACTATCAGTGAAAAAAAGTCACGTTAAATACCAAAATTTCAATTGAATAATGAACAATTAATTAATTAAAACAATTAAAATAGTAAAAACCATTAAGTCAACAGTTACATATTAAAAAAATGTAACCCTTTAAGTGTCTAAGATTAAGCATGCAATTAATGCTAACATAATCATTCAGCCCAGGGTGTGTAAAAGTTTAAATTGTAATTGCCACTTTAATTCACATAAGTCTAAATGCTCCCCAGAGGTTTGTTCAATATAAAAGCTGAACAAGTGCATGTTGCTAAATAAATCATCCAATCAGAACTACAAGTGCAGAAACTTAAAATATCAAAAATACATGGTGTGTTGCGATGATGTAAATTGTTTGGCTTTCATAACATTTCTGCATACAGAAAAATACCCACAGGGTTGGCAACCTACCAATAATCCAGCATTCATCATGTGTTGCTTCTCAATATCTGACTTAAAAACATTTTTAAAATGATTGAGATGATTGTCTGTAGTTTTGCCCCTTCTATATGAAAACAAACATTGTGAAGTTATTAATTCACAAAATGTATCTGATAGCAAAATACCCCAATATGTATTAATCAAGCCCTTAGAAGGTAAGACATTACTATGAAAACTGGTCAGCAACCTTATCTTATTTTCTTTAACTCTATTTTTAGTATATCACAGCAATTTTGATCTATGAATGTTCTTAAAACTATGGTTGCTTGTATGTCACTGAACTTGTATCCCCTATCACAATATATTTTAAAAAGAACAGATTATTGCTGAATCAATTATTTTTCAGGTGAATATATCCTTCAGATTTTGAAAAATTGTGATTTTGGTATATTCTTGGTAATATGTGCTGTATGACAACTTGTTACATGCAGTAGTCGATTAAACTATTTTTTTTTTCCTAAATCAAGTTTCTAGTTAATGTACCATCATTATTTTTGGAAAATAAAACATCTAAAAAAGAAAATTTCTTAAGATCAAATTTAATACTAAATTCTATCCCCACCTATTTTTAGTAAGGTATTGTACAAACTCAAGTAAATATGCTAAATCAGATTTCCAAACCATCCTGAGCACGTCCAGATACCTACACCATACATCCATGTCCTCCAAAAAAATATTATGATTCCTATCATAAATAATATGTTCTTCAAAAAAACCCATGAATAAGTCAGTGTAATTGGGAGCAAAGGATGACCCATAGCAGTCCCTTTTAACTGTAGAAAAAATTTTCAATGAAAGTAACAAACATTTTTAGTGAGCGCATGTTCTGCAAGACATAACAAAAAAAGTGTTGAACCCAGGGCTATATAAAGGGATAGGATTTAACCAATATTCATAACCCATTAATCCTACCCTCTGTGGAATATTATGCACAAAGCTGTAACATCCACTGTGCACATGCATCATCCTGTTTCTGTGTATCTTGTACGATATTCAAAAATTGAGTAATGTCTTGAATGCATGACCAAACTTCAGCTGACAGTGAATGTGAATATTGAGTCGAAAAAGCAGCCAATGGTTCAGTTAAAGAACTATGACCAGAAACTATAGGTCTACTAGGGGGGTGTCTATGGTCTTTATGCATTTTCAAAACATATAAACATATTCATACCTGGGAACTTGAACAGTAAATTGATAAACTATGCCTCTAGAAATAATGCCCTCTTCCAAAGCCAACTTCAAAAAAGCATCTATGTTATGTTTGATTTTTTTATTATTTATTTACATTTGCTTACCGGGAAATTCCAGGTGTACACAGGTCCTTCTTCAGTGGAGGCCCTGGGAGAAAAGCTCCACAGAACAATAAATGAGCAGCAGATCACACGAAGAACATGTTTTCAAATGCGTCTTGGTCGAACTGACAAAACTGAAACTGCAAAATATCGAAGTGGCATGTAAGCGATGTCTTTCCCTGGGAAAGAATTTGCTTGGCTGCTTTGGTACTTTGCCATTTTAGGCACTGTAATGTGGACTCGGAGTTGGTATATTTAATTAAGGGGTTTTCATGTTTTAATGTGCTTTTTTTTTTTTTGTTAGAACACCGATTTTTTTCCCTTGGAAAAAAATCGCTGTTCTGACAGTTCGGTTTTTGCAAGCTTTCGCTTATATGGGGTTGAATAATCACCATTCACTTACCTAAGCATTCAGTGATCTAATATAGACCCCAATATAAAACATAGTAATGAACAGATATACCAATATCTAGCTAGAGGCTAGGAATAAATGTAGGATGTATATAAAGATAGTACTAAGCTCAAACAGATACTGTTCTAAACTCATATACCTAAATCTTATATACAAATATAGGTTCATAGGTTGGTACTAGGCTATCAGCCCTAGGGCCTATACAAGCCTAGCCATAACAATTCCCTGGCTATTTTTTCCCACAATATTTACTTCCCTGGACCCCTGTCTAGGAGGGTGACTGACATGATACCCGGTGTAAATTTCTTATCTTCCATCCAGTCGTCAAGGTTCTTTTTGAAGAGGACCAAAGAGGTTCTCTACTTGACATGTATGGGCAGTCTATTGCAGAGTCTGGGGAGTCTTTGGGTCAGGAACCTATCCCTCTAGCAAGTTTTGTTCATTGAGATGACAAGGTTTAGATCTCTGGAGCATTTGGCTCTGATGGATTGGGATTTCTTTAAGGGTGGCATGTCTAACAGCTCTGGGTTTGACATGGCCTTGTATGTTAAGCAGAGATTGCCTCTGAGTAGACGATATGCGACAGAGTATAGGTGGAGTTTTTTTAGATGGTCAGCATAGGGCATCTGCTTTAGGCCTGTGATTCTTTTAGTGAGGTTTTTCTGTGGCCTTTCTAGTTGTTGCAGATGTCTTGAGAGGTACATACCAAATGGGGCATTGTATTCTATAATGGGTCAATGAGAGATGCATACAGTGGGACAACAACCTCCTTTTTTCTGGATGAAAAGACCTTATTGATGAGGTGTGCCATGTAGAAAGATTTCCTGATTGTTGTGGTGATGTGGTTATCAAAAGTGAGACCACTGTCCACCTGTGTCCCTTAGTCTCTTATCACACTTTTGGTGTTTACATACTGCCACCTATGTGGTAGTTCACGGGTACATGTTTTTTCCCAAAGGGGATAACTATAAATTTCTTGGCATTGAGCTTGAGCCCGTGGCTCTTGCACCAAGCATCTGTTTCTGTAAGGCTCTTTTGTAGAATATCCACATCATTTGGGGATTCAATAATGGCTCCCAGTTTGCAGTCATCTGCAAACTTTGTTAGCCAGTGTCTCTTAGTGCTGGCCTGTACTTCAGAGAAGTAGATGCCAAACAGCAGCAGTCCCAGGACTGAACCCTGAGGTAGTCCACTTGTCACTTGTCTGGAGATGGATTTGGAGTCTGCTACTTTTGCAGTGTGGGTCCTGTCAGTATGCCAGTTGGCAACCCATCAAGTGACGTAGGGATTAATGCCCAGCTTAGTAAGTTTATCTATGATTCCAGCCTAGGGCATGGTGTTGAAGGCCTCGGCAAGGTCCAGATAGGCTGTGTGGACTGCCTTACCCTCGTCCACAGCTCTGGAGACTGATTCAAAGAAGTCAATCAAATTCAGGAGACAAGATCTGCCCTTCATGAACCCAAACTGGGTGGGGTCCAATGCTTGAAGGTTGCCAATGTCTTTGTTTATAAGTTCCATGATAATACGTTTCATGGCCTTGCAGATCAGGCTCATCAGACTGATGGGGTGGTACTTCCCAGGATCCAAGGTGGATCCCCCCTTGTGGAGTGGGCTAACTGCAGCTGAGCACCACTCAGTGGGCACAAAGCCTGAGGTGAGGCTATAATTAAACATGACACTTAGGTGAAGTGCCAGCTCATTTTGTAGTTCATGTAGTACACAGCCCGGGATGCCGTCTGGTCCCATGGATGCTGTATTCTTAGCTTTGGATAGTGCAGGTTTTACCTTTGTGGCCATTATTACCAGAATTTGGCAATCTTTTGGTCTTGAGATGGGCCATTTAGGGGTAAAAGGGGGGGGGGTGAAGTTGGCACTGAATCGATCTGCCAGGATATTGGTAATATCCTTGGGCTCAGTATATTTATTGCCATTCTGTTGTAGCTCAGAGCAGATCTGAGCATTGCCATTTAGATTTTTGACATAGCTATAGAATGCCTTGTGGTTGTCTTTGGAATCTTTGGCAATTTTATTTTTGGAGGATTTTATGAGGAATCTCAGATTCTTATTGAGGCTGATAAGGGAGTTTTTTGCATCCTGGGATTTTCCTCTTTTCTGCAACAGTTTCTTCCTTTTGTTGTAAAGTCTGTTTATGACAGGGGACCACCAGATTGGCTTTCTTTTTTTGGAGGAGAGCATCTTGGTTCTGTTTGGGATGGCACGCTTCATGCACGAGTGGATGTGCTCATACAGTGCCTTAATCAAACTTTCAGTTCCCATCTTCATGGGTGTTATGAAGTTTTTCACTTCTGACTTGAGTAGCATGAAGTTGGCTTTGGAGAAATTTTTTTACGGAGGTTTCCTTACTGGGGGGTGGGGGAGGGATGTGGATGTCAAGGCTGATTAGCTTATGGTCAGACCTGACCAACCAGGTGGTGACCACTGGTGTGGAGCATCAATTTCCCATGTTGGTAATGACCAGGTCTAGGATTTTGGAGCCCGTGGTGGGACTATGTATTAGTTCATCCAGAGCATTGGAATTTATGAATTCCAAGAACTGTTGGGCAAAAGTGTTGGTACACGAGTAGTTTTCCCAGTTAATGGCAGGGTAGTTGAAATCACCCAGTATTAGGGTGTTTGGTTGTATCTTAATATTTTCCAGTATGTTTAGAAAGGTGTAGTGAAAATCTTGGGGCATGGTGGGGTATCTGTAGCAAGCTACAATTTGGATTGCAGTCTTATCTATTGTTAGTTGCACCTGGAGAATTTCAGATGCATTGTGTTGGGCAACTAGCCTGGTGGCATAAATATCCTTGGTGAATATGGAGTCTCCTCCACTTTTAGTGTTTCGGTCTTGGTTTGGTGGCCAAAAAGTGTGATAAGAGTTGTAGCCTGGTATTGCAGGGGTGCTCTCTGGATCCTTGAACCAGGTCTCAGTTACTGCACAGATAGCGATGTTCTCCATTTTTAGGAGTGCCTCAAGAAAGTTCATTTTGAGGTTTAGACTTCTAGCATTGATTAGCATTACCTTCAGATTTTGCCTTCTTGTACCTGTTACGGTGGTGGTTTTGTCCTTTGAACTTTGCCTAAAAAGGCACTATAGGGGTGGCAAGAGCCTAACCCCAGGGGCAACAGATGCAGACCATCTCTGGCAAAGCAGCGTGGTCTGTCAATCATGTCATCCCAGGCAGGCAGATAATGAATCCCCTTTGAATGACACCAGAAGCTTAGCCAATTGTTGAAGTCAATAATTTTGTCCTTATACTCTGGTATCATTCTGGGCAAAGGCAGGATGCTACTCAGGGCTAAGCTCATACCTGCCTGGGCCACATAATCCGAGAGCTCTTCCATGTCTCTTTTCATGTAGTACAGGGAGGTCTGTCACAAGTTATTCACTCTAACATGGACAATGAGTCATATTTGTACTTCTTGTGGGTGACTTGAGTGCATGCATTATGTGGCAGATCCTGGCAGTCAACAGGCAGCTGACTGTAATTTTCTCCTTGTTCAGCCTGGTGAGTGGGACATCAGTGTACCTGACTGTAGTCACCTACAACTAAGGTGTTGGGTACATTGTCTTGCCTTAGGGGCTGTTGTTGGGTGGTATACTGGTGTTGTGAGCTATGTGACACTTTAGTTGTGATTGATGTTTGTTTGCGTTTCAGCTTCAGAGGTCCTTGTTGCTTGGGCAGGTTACTGTTAAGGGCCTCCATATATGAGGGTTCAGTGTTGCTATGTGACGGTGTTGGTGATGTGGGTTTAGAAGGGCTATGTGTTGCTTGAGGTGCAGTGTGGGTGTTATCCTTTTCCACTTGACTGTCTAGCACAATCTTGGGTGGAGAGATCTTTGCTTCCAGTTTGGTTATGTAAGTGCATCTATCACTGGTTGTAGTGTTGGGTTGTAGGAGGAGAGGGTTGTCTGTGTACGTGAGGCAATTACTGCATTGCCCCAGTATGCCCAGATTCACCAGGTGGACAGGAGAAATCACCAGAAGCTGACCCTTGGACATGCCTGGTTTGGTGTTTTTTTTTTGTAAAGTACAAGAGCTGTTTTCCCTTACCTTAGCAAGGCTCTTTGCAATTATAGGCTGTTTAGTGCCTAAGATTAATTTCTCATTATTAACAAGGAGAGTTGAGTGCTTGTATCAGTTTAAGACTTACTAGTGCTTTCCAGCAGGTTTTAGAGCAAGTGCTAGTCACAGGGATGCTTAGAGGTAAGATGAAAAAAATGGTTTATCCTAAACACTGCACTGTGCACTAGAGGAGTTAGATGTGAAAGTAGGTAACTCAGGTTTTACCTGACTAAAAAGTTAAGTTTTACTGGAGAGTCACAATTTTTAAAACAGCAAAATAGATTGAAAGGGGGTGGTCACATTTGTATTCTGGTAGTATGGAATACATTAGGATTGCCGATAAAGTTAAATAGTTGAAGGGAGTGATTTCACAAAATGATAATTTTTGCACTTACTCACACAAGCCAGTAAAAGCAGAGAGGAAATGAGATATATGGTCAAATTAACATAAGGCGCAGGAAACTAGAAAGACGGTGATGTTTAAGAACACAACAGTAACCGGGTGGCAGGGTGAGGGAAAAAAAATCTGCCTGACTCAGAAGAGACAGAGCTGTGGTCTCTTTTCAAGTTTTAATATGCATTTAAAAGCAGAATACAAGTAAAACACAAGGTAAAGAAAACAAATCACAGTATTCAAAATAGAAAAAGGCAATAAAATAATACAAATTACAACAAATAAAAAGCAAACTAACCTTTCCCTCACAGCAAAGTGTAGCAGAGTCTGGGTGAGCCTTTCTAGTAAAGTTCGAAAATGTTTTATTTTTACCCCTTAAATAGAATGTTTAGTTCCTAGGTCCACCCCCTCAGTTCACAGATGATTAACCTTAACTGACCTGTTCTATCTTATGTGTGAGTCCTTAATTGAGCTGTTCCGATTTCTGCCTGACTCACAAGAGGCAGAGCTGTGGTTTCTTTTCAAGTTTTAATATGCAGTTAAAAGCAGAATACAATTAAAACACAAGGTAAAGAAAACAAATCACAATGCTCAAAATAGAAAAAGTAGAAAAAATATTGCTCTAAACTCAAACACATATAAAGCAGATGCTCCACACGAAGGTGAAAGAAGCTAGAAGGGCTAATGGGATGGAAGGGGAAGATAGAGGAGTAAGAGAGGAGACTGAGTGAGTAGTATATGTGGTAGTGAGAAGAAGTTAAGTGTAAGTCAGTTGGATATGTATTTGGAGTTGAGATTAAGTGAGGTAGTTAAGCATGTTATAACAGGTCTGAGAGATTGAGTGAGGAGGGAAGAGCAGGGTAAAGGGTGAGCTAGATCCTACAGAGGAAGGAATGCATTGATCAGATGGTTTGAGGCAGGGGAGAGGAAGGGGAGGTAAAAAGGAGGGTTACTAGTCGGGATTGATGCATGGGTATAACCAGAGACTTTTTGAGTGAGCTTTTAGTGCAGTCTTGAAGTGATTGCAAGAAGGTAGTGTGGTTATATGGGGGGGGTTGTTCCATAACCTGGAAATGATACAGGAGAATAGTGCTTCTACATCTGAGTTCTTGGGCTTGGTAACTAGAAGTAGATTTTTGCTGCTGGAGTGTAGTGGTCTATTGAAGTAGTAGGGCTGGAGAAGGTTTTGAGGGGATGGGACTTTAAGAGGATGGTTTACTAACTTATGGGCAAGAGAGTGTTGATTCAGGTGAAGAAGTTGAGGGAGTTCAAGCCAGTCAAGTTCTCTAAGTGAGATAGAGTGGTGGCTGTGATAAGATGCATCAGTGGCAAACTTAGCAATTTTATTGCAGCAAGTCTTAAGCTTGTTTAGGTCTGTTTGTCTAAGGTAGGTAAGTGTAGGAGAGGCGTAGAGTTAAGTGGAGATTAGGTGGGAATTGGCAGCAGAAATTCTGGCTGTCTTGGTGATGAATTGTTTGTTTCTGTGCAATGCACCTAGATTTTTGTGAACTTTTTTATGGTAACAGAAATGTGAGTGTCAAATCTGAGATTGTTATCAATCTCAACACCAAGTAGTTTGGTGTGTTCTGTTGTTGGGAGGATGGTATTATCTTTGGATAGAATATTAAAGTGGGGGATAATTGGGTTAGATTTAGTGGGTTGGAAGATAAGGAGTTTAGTCTTGTGTGGGTTGAGTAATAACTGGGCATTAGATAGCCAGCTTTCTACAGATGAAAAGGCTTCCTGTGTGATCTTGTGAAGTTCAGGTGTACTTGGGGCTGAGCAGATGAGGGTGGAGTCATCTGCACACTGTATAAGAGAGGCATGCTTCGTGGCTATGAATAGATCATTGGTGAAGTATGAGAATAGTAGCGGACCAAGGATGGAGCCTTGGGAGCATCACGTGTTACAGGAAGTCGAGGAGATAGGTCATTATGCCAGACAACTGAAATTTAGAATGCAACAAAAGTTGAAAGTGCAGATTCAATAAAGCCAACATGGCAGAGTGCCAATTTGTATTCAGCAAGTGGCTCTACACTGCATGTAGAGCCTTGCAAACATGGCAAACATCATAGCGTGCTAATTATAGCATAAGCAGCTGAACTGTAATCTAATGAACCAATCCAAGATGGCCTTGAATTCCAAAACATATTAGAATACAGTCACTGAAACTACTCTACACAGAAAGAATGTTAGGGGCTGCTGTTGCTCTTCTGAATGTGTAGTGTATGCTGCTGCTGCTGCTAATAGACCTTGGCCAAGAAGGAGAAGAGTGTTTAGACCCTTTTTAAATGTTCATGGTCTGCATGAGTTGGGAATTGTAGAGCACTACAGGGTAGATAGAGACACACTACAAGAGCTCTGCAACCTCTGTCATCCACATCTAATAACAAGGGGAAACCAAGTGGAACCAATACTTCTGGAAACTAAGGTATGTGTAGCACTTTGAATATTAGCTACTGTAACCTTTCAGACATCAACAGGGGATATGCCGGGGGTGTCATAGGCATCAGCATCCAGGATACTCCATTATTTCCTGAATGCTGTGCTACAACATGCCATCTACATCCTACCTCCCAACCTCCTAGTGAAAAAGTCTGGACAAAGCCTGAGATAATGGGGGGGGGGTAAAGGCCCAAAAATAGAAACAGATTTTAAATATTATAAACTTAGACAACTGTTTGAGTAACAGGATTTGCGTTAGAATGCATTTTTCTGAAGGATATGAAGTCTGAAACTCAAATATATGTCATTAATTAGTGACTTCAATCCTCAGATCATCCCAGTGATTTGCCAGAAAATCACAAATTTTGTGAGGAACAGACCAGAATTATGGCACAAAAATCTGGACATTTAGGAAAAATCTGGATAGCTGATAGGTGTGGACTACATATATTTTCCCTGTACACCAGAGGACAGAGCTACAACTGTGTAGGGTTTCTACCTTGTAGCACACTACCCTGGAGTCATGGGTCCCATGGACTGCATGCCCATCAGTGGAACAGATAAGGGTGTACATAAATAGAAAGGTATTTCACTCGATTAACTGCCAGGTTGTGTATAATGCTAAGAGAATCATCCTGAATGTGTGTGCTGACAAACCCAGCAGTTAACATGACTTCCATATCTGGCACAACTCTCAACTCTACTAGAGGTTTTATATGGGGGGTATCCCACAGGGTCATCTACTGCATGATGTGGGGTATGCACTCAAACACAGCTGATGATACCCATCTGAAATGCACAAACAACCGCAAAAGAATGCTGTAATGAGGCATCATTCAAACAAGAAAAATCACAGAGCATGTGTTTGGGCTGATAAAGTCATGGTTCTGGTGTCTAGATAAATCAGGGGGAGCCCTGCAGTACAATCCCTGTACATGTGCTGAAATTTTTACTGTCTGTGCTATGCTTCACAATATTATCCTGAGAAACAGCTTCAACATTATCCTGAGAAACAGCTTCAACAGGAACACCACCACTGGCAAGGTCACCGCATCCTCATGCAGGTGAAGAGTCATAGGGACAATCATCAGCCACTGTCGGTGTCAGTAGATGCAGGGGTGCACAGTATGCTCCCTCCCTGGCAAAGAGGCAATGGATAACACACATACTGAACACCTAAGGGGGCACAACTTTCATCCTATGCACATTCATACAGTAAACTTGATGTGTGGCATCACTCACAACATTTACTTATCTATGTAATGGCTGTGTACTGCTAGCATCACATAGAGTCAGCCCCATATTAAAACACTTGTAACTGCTGAACTATCAAGGTAAGTGTTGAACCTGGAATATGAGAATAAATGGCTAAGAACACAAATGAATGGCTGGTCCTTGCATACTGTTACACTTAAGTAGAATGTGGCTACGTTTTACAGCAATGACATTAATATGTGACAGAACTGACTCATATCAATAGATGTGTGCTCTTTATCATCTAATAAGCCTCATGCATCTAAGATACACACAATACAAAAACCTGTAAGAAAGCAATACAATTTTCAAAAGAGCATCACAAGCACATATACACTAAGCACTGAGTCAGCTATGCACCATGTGCATCAGACAAAAGGATTATGTATGACTGAATGCAAAAGTTAGAATGAAGAGACTGGCACAATTATCATTACTTTCACAGGGTGTTGTTTGGTGGCTCCCCCACCCTCAAAACAACAAACAAATGAAGGTTTGTACAAACTAAGGAATACCACTTAATTCAACTGGTATATATGCTTCCAACACAGTTGTCACAGTGTGTACATATTTATAACAGAAAAGACAATTTTGTATGATTGCCAGTCACCTATCACTGTGCCCACCACTTCCCTGGACGTGTCTCTGAGATATCTCAGAAGCATAACACCCTGTGTCATTCACATGGTACATTACATTTCCCTACAATAACATTGAATATTGCAGAATAACAATTTTAACAATAATACTTGTGATGAAAGTTAATAACATATCACAGAAATGTAAATACCTGAGCAAATGTCTGTGTCAACAGTGAACTATAAGATGTACATACAGATAATATTTTCATTTCCTATTGCATATATATATATATATATATATATATATATATATATATATATATATATATATATATATATATATATATATATATATATATATATATAATTTGCTTTGCAACATGTTGTAAATTCTACAATTTACTTGAAAAATACAATCATACCTTAGCAACATTAGAAACCTTCTCTGCAGTTAAATCAAAACAAAGGAATAGCAGCATTCGGTTTTGTCCAAATACACAAGTATCATCACCTTCAAGTTCTCTAGCTACTTTTTACCTTTCTAAAGTGTAGATTCAGGTCTCTGAGCATTGTGAAGATCCAAATGAGGTGTGAACTCATTAGAATTTTTGAATACCAAACTTTTGACTTTGAGTAACAGATGTAAAAATAATGTAGGCTGTACAACACTGTTAGTTGCTAATGGCTTGAAACTGTGAATTATTAGTTGGAGGGAGAAAGAAGGCACAACAGCAATTCAGACTACCTTCCCTAAAGTGGGTGTTTCACTCAGTATACATTTAAAAAGTGTAGATGTAACTTCAGCATGCTTTTAAATGGAACTCAACAGCACACATTTTTTGTTAGTTAATAGCCAGACTCGCATACCTTTGCTGAAAAATGTTTTTCACTGTCATGCATTTTTATCATACAATTAAAGGGCAATGATACAAAACACAGAGTGCCATGTATGAGAGGACAGCACAGATAAGAGAAGAATGAACACAATAAAAAGAGAAGACAGAGCTGCACTGGGGCAAACATATTCGTAACTTGTTGTATGATCAATCATTACACTAAATATATAAGCCAAACTCGTACAAAGAAATGAGAGTGTACAAGTGTATATGTATGTCTTGTAAATACTGTGGAGGAAACGAGAGTTGCTTGTATGCACATGATTTGCTTTCCTGCTGAAAAGCTGTTTCTGTGGCAAAGAAAGATAAGACAGTCATAGTGTGTTTTGTAGTTTGATTAGTATAATAGTTCAAATCTAGAGTTGTATAAAAATATGTAACGTTAAAATGCATTTTGTAATTTTCTTTTCTTTTTTTTAATATTAATATTTGTTCAGTGCACAGCTTAGTGCAAATATGGTGAAATAGATAAATATTTTAAAATTAATGGAAGTTGCTTATATAAGAAAGACAGCAGTGCGTGTGTGCTTGTGTGTGTGATTGCATGTGTGCATGCAAGTGTGTGCATTTGTGCTCATGTGTGAATGTAGGATATGTATATCATGGTTCAAGTCCCAAATTTTTGTGTTAATGATAAAAATTAATAAAAACTTTTTACAATAATGCATGTTGAGCTTTGTCTATATCGTTTGCATATTCACCTATGCACAAACACAGTGTAATGCCACAGACAATAAGTAGACATTGTCACTTTCAAAAGATACATTGTTACATCTTTTGCCTTCCATATGCAAACACACAGAGCAGTGGTACATGGTGGTCAGCACTCGTGCACAGTAATGAGAGCAAAAAAATCACAGCTCCTGTTTAGCTCTCCCTGTTGCAAAAGGTGTAAGTTAATGGCTTTGATATATATGAGCCAGAGTTCTAATCCAGCAAACTCTATGTTTTATTAATGCTGGTCTACTGTAATTAAGATAAAAATTAACAATATACAAATAATTATACATAAAAATAACAATGTATAGTAGCTGGATTGAGCATACACATGGTATCATAATTATTATATGTCTAACTGTGGGGATAAGTACAATTATGGTTATACAATTAAAAATATTTTTTCTTTACTTTCATGCCACACATATACATCATTAACCACTCAACTACTTAATGTATGTATATATAACTAATGAGCATGTCTGACAAACAAGTTCTCAGTGGCAATGAGCACTCTGTATAGTAATGGTTGTAAAAAAATACAACTGTTGCCTCGTCATTCCTTTGGCAACTGCTGTAAGTTTATAACCACAATACAGGTGCAGTAGTGTTCTAATGTACCATACTCCAAGTTTTATTAATGTTGTTTCATTCAATTTTTAAAAATAGAGAACAATATAAGACAATTATACATAACAATGACTATGTATAAAAGAGGACATCATATGAATTATATGTATGGCTGAGGGTATACTGACAATTATTTTTCTATAATTAAACATTTTTCTGCCCTGGGATGGACTTCATAGTTCAATCATAGTCATATATACATGAATGTATAAAACCAGGACCTTGTCAGGTCACATACACACATGGTTAAACACTCACTCTTTAATGTGTCTGTATAATTAATGACCATGTCTGAAAAGCAGATTTTCTGTGGCAAGGAGAAAATCACCTATGTGGAGAAATATATATTTTCTGTTTTACATAGGTTTGAATCCAACATTGTACAAATTACTTTTATCAGTATTTGCAACCACACAAAAATGTGTCAGATCATAAAATTTATAAGCCTCAATACAGGTCTGAAAAGTTAAGTAATCTAACAGGTTTACCAGCATACAAGACATGAATTGTCAACTGTCACACTAAACATCCTATTTCATAAACTGCCTTCCTGTCTGTTTGGCAATGTTTATCTCTATTTAACATTGACCAACATGCTTTGCAGACTAGCCATAAAATGAGATATAACAAATTGCCAGGATAACAGTTTTACTGTTTAGGATGACATGTGTGGACATGACAAGAGCTGGGAAGGAAGGTGCCCAATTTAAGGTCGAAAGATGGAGTGTAGAGGAGTCTGAGATATTTATTGGACTCCTTGTAAAGCACCACAGCTGTAATCAGGGGAACTAATCCAGGGCTCAATATAAACTTGAGGCTTTGAATAGTCTACTCAAGGCTGTCTGCAATGCAACTGGCATTCCACACACTGGAAAGCAATGCAGACTCCACTAGAATGACATGAAAAGGCACAAGAAGGAACAACTCAATCAGTGACTAGATGAGAGATTAGGACTGCTGACATCTCACAGTTGTGTAAGTATACAGATAAAGATAATTTAAATTATATACGTTGGAGATAGCCAAGGCTGGTATGCATAATGCTCTTCTACTCTTTATTTTACAGCTGCCCAGAAGATTTCAATGAACAGGGAGCTCCATGCTGAATGCTAAGAAAGACAGAGAAGCAAGGGGTATGTATGCAACACAAATTAATAATTATTTTATTAAAAGTATTGCTCTTCTGTACATTCGCAGCAAGTTAAGCATGTATATCTTAACTGTAAAATCAAACATACACAGTTCATTCTGTAGCTCAAGATAATTGCAGGAGTTAATTATAATAGTATACTCAGATGTTGTGGGTTCAAATCCCACAATTATCAAATATGTACTAAAACAATATTAAATATTAATTTTAACAAAACTGGCATAAATGCCATGCTAACATAATCTGTATTATTTTTAAAAGCATATGTGCAATATATGCAAATTGCAAGGATTATCTGGAACAATTCTCAGTCCTATTTTGGATTTTTAAAAAGTATGCTTAATGTAAAAGTAAATATATATTTGTATTGCAGTAATTTATTGTATGTGATATATGACGGTTCTATGATCTTTTTCTGTTTTTCTTATTTCAAGTTTTTATTTTTATATATGTGATCACAACATTCTGATGTCATAATTTTCTGACAACTGACAAAATAACATGGAGCTACTCCAATCATTGTGGCTGATCCTGTCACCCCTCCAATGGCTACTGCATCAACACTCAGCACATCTGGACACAACCTGATAGTACTGCCTCTGCAGCCTCTGTACTAACTAGGCCCTCAACATCCGGTAGCATTATCTCAGCAGCTGGTACAGTGGTACCCTCCAGGAGTATTGGGGGAGGTGGGGATTTTGTCACCCACCAGGAGCTGTCAGGCATGGTGTGTGAGGCCATGGAAGGTACCATTGGTGCAACCCTCAGCCATATAGAGAAGATTCTTGTTGGAATACTGAAAAAATAAAAATGTCAAACATGCCAATAGGAAGCTGCGGATGGGAACAGTGATGGCAGTTCTGAGGGTGAGAACTAGATTCTCATTGTCCCCATGCTTGATGGGAATGGGCCTCCAATGCCCCCTCCTTATCCCCAATCATGTTGTCCCCCAATGTTTTGTATCCCTCACCATCCCTGTCTCTTTCTTGATTGACCTGTTTGTCTGCACCTGCTTCCTGACCTACCCTACTTACCTAACCTTGACATACCTACATTACTTACTCAACGTTTATCTCTTACTGAAATAATATCAAAAGAACTGGAGACCTGTCCCACAAAAAATATTGTCACATACATAGCTCTCCACTTGGCAAATGTGTCTTCTTGACACACTTGATTCAGTCCAATTGCTTATACAACATGATCGCACTGCTGTCACTGATCTGTGTTGTGGTGACACTCCAAATGTATCTGTTTTTATATACACATTAATATTACACTGCTGAAGAAGTCGATAGCTATGGTTCTTTCCTAATTCCCTCCTGCCCATTCATATATTGTTTTTTCACTTTGCTCTTCCCCATTTGCCTCCCATTTTCCCACTTTCCTATCTATCCCATTTTTACATCTTTAATCTGGTCAAAAAATAGAACCACACACCACACACATAAATAATAAATCCCAGATAAAGGCATTCACTTTTTTTTCCTCAGCGTTTGGACAAAGTTTGGCATCACAAACCAATGCTAAGTGACAGTGAATGTGTCTTCATCTCTTATGGCATGGTGTGGTAATTTCCATACAATGCTGCTTAACCTTGCTGCACTAAAGAAACAGAGTTAAAGCAGAGTAAAGGAAGTATTATTAATAATTTACTCTAACATTTATTTAGATTGCTGAATGTATAAAAATGCAAATCAATATGTGTACTATCAATTGGCTGATGTTTATTTTTGTACAGTACATCACTGTAGTCATTGCTTCTCACATCTGCAAAAAATATCAGATTTACTTATGCAGTGCCATCCTGGCAACATGTGTAAAAAATGGATTGAGCTGGATTCAAACTCTGTGCCATTTAGCCTCAACATATGTGTACACTGCTGTAACACCTACAGCCACAGGGAAAACTAGGCAACAGGTATTTTTCTTACAGTCAGTACTGTCCAAAGTGCTGATGCCCATGGCTCACTTCTTAGTGTGTTTGCACAAAGGAAGGCAGACCAATATAACTATTACTATTTTCTCAATTAAGCAGAGACCATGTTTCTTAACTCCATGCTAAAAGGGAAGGCAACAGTAATAGTCCTTAATGTCATAAAAGTTATAACACATTTCCAATATAAACTACACTATGAATACAATGTTATGTGTCAGTTATTTCTACCATGGGCTATATGCATTTGTACTTCTTAAGTTCAAGTTGTCTTTATTAAATTTGAATCTCACATGTGCAAACCAGTTGCTCAGAGGTCCACTATGTTAAGAACTGGTTGGCATACATTACTATGTTTACTGCCCAGATAGTCTTCATCCCATTATAATCCATGTAAAAACACAACCACAGGGAAGGCTCTTTTTAGTGACTGAAAACATATTTAGTCAGACTCGTGTGTGTTCTGCACCCATGCATTTAAAAATGGATATGGCAATAGTTCTCAAATATCAACTACACTACAGCAATAGATAGCAAATCTGCATTGTTACATCATCAAAAGCTTTATACTGACAATATACATTAAGATTGTCATATACATGTCTTAATGTGAACATGAATTCATCTCAAATATGGACATAAGTATATCAACACTTGCATCCCTGTTGAAAACAAAATATATGTGTGTGTGTGTGTGTGTGTGTGTGTGTGTGTGTGTGTGTGTGTGTGTGTGTGTGTGTGTGTGTGTGTGTGTGTGTGTGTTTGTGTGACTGTAAGTGTGTAATATGCACAACATATTGATAAACAGGTGCATATGTATCACTTCTACAACATGCAATCTTGACAGCTTATTTTATCTAGTTTGAGAAGCTGTCTTTTAAAGTATACCCGCACATTGGAACCAGAAAAGAAAATCCAAATTCCACACTTTGCACACCACTCTCATAACAGCATATGTTACTTACATCATATGATGATGATGTCATCATCTATAAAGACCAGTATGACAAGGCAATTAACTACTTATTCTGCAGATAGGAACTAAGTAGTTAGGTGTGAGTTAACTTACCACAACAGCCACATTATATGTGTCTGTATGGAAGTGTCAGTCGTGCATAGTTAGAAGATCATGAGTCTGTGTCTTATTGTTATCAATCCAATCCCATGTAGAAAAACAATTTTTACAGTTGTGCATGCCTACACAGCCATTTCATACAGGCCTGGCAACATCTTCTCCCAAACATACAATGAATGATGACATCCACCACATGTTGCCCACCAACAGTTTAAAAGTCAGATTTGTACCATGACATCTCTAGCTTATGAAACTAATTCAGTAGGGGTTCTAATCTCATTGCAGTCAACTGGTGTGTGTGTGTGTGTGTGTGTGTGTGTGTGTGATTGTGTAGTCAGAAGAGCATGAGTCCTTGTCCTACTGTCAGTAATCCAGTCTCATGAAGAACAAATCTTTTTCACAGTTGTACATGACTACACATCCATTTTATGCAGGCCTCCCAACACCTTCTCCCAAACATGCAATGATGATGTCATCCACTATAAATTGTCCAGCAACAGTGCACAAGTTAGACTTGTGCCATGGTGCTTGCATTAAGTGCTGTATTTTCTAGTTAACATTCTTCAGATCATTTTAGAACAGGATGTGAGACATTCATTCTACCAGCTTCTTCTCACCAGACACTGCAGATGCCATCAGCTATAAAGTGTTGTCTGATAGCACTTAAGCCAGACTTGTGCTGGGACACTTGCAGGAAGTATTGTGCATTTGTAAAAAGTAAGGTAGGGGTTTTACTCTCACTACAGTCAAATTGTGTTTGTATGTGTGTGTTCATTCAACAATCAGTCTGATGACAAATTTAGAATGGCATGTGAGTCCACAATTATGTTAGACAGTCCTCCAAACATCTTCTTGTTAACATACACTGATGATGTCATCCTCTGTTAAGTGCACTCTGACACTATATAAGTCAAATTTGTGCTGTGGTACTAACATTAAGTACCGAATTCTCCAGTTTTGTGAGTAGATAGTTAGGATTTCTAATCTGAATGCAGTCATCTTGGGTGTGTATTCATTCAAATAATATTTTTGAAACAATTTTACACCGAGATGTGACTCCACATCCATGTCAGACACTCCTTTCAACATCTTCTTCTCAGCATACAGTGATGCTGTCATACTCTATAAAGTGCAATGTGATAGTGTTATAGTAAGACATATGTGGTGACACTAGTGTTACACTGTTTGAAACCCAGTTTCCATACCTATACAGGTGTAATGTTCAAATCAGACCCTGTCTGCCATTGTGTGTCTGTGTGATTGATGGTACATATTAGTCATTTTAGATAATTTGAATCTCTTTTCATTTAATTTAGGAGAACCTTTAACATAGCCCCATGAATCCAGCATCCCCTTTTTCCCTCTGGCCACATGAAATCCTTACAGCAGAGGACTGGAGGATGTCCTCATCTCAAAGATGTATACAGACATCAAGTGGAGTCCTTCATTGAAACTCTGCAAGCCATCTTCAGACCATTGTTTGTGAAATTGACAATTCTATCATGGGTTGGTGCACATGGCACATATGGACAGAAGGAGTATGTAATGCAGTCAAACAAATACACACATACACACATAGCCTATCTTCCATCAAATAGATATAGTAATTTTTGTTTAAAAGATATTTTATGTGATGTTGGCTGTTAGCCTAGTAATGTTCTATGACCACATGAACATGTCATATGTCAATTTTGCTGTCATCCACTTGTGCTATGTTGAGGTGTGGATGTATGGCAACTCTGCAACAGGGTATTACAATCTGTGATGTGAGTTAACATATTGATGACCACTACTGCCATTTGATTACATGTTCCTTCCATAACAGCTGTAGTAATATGACTCCTGAAAACTGTTGACATGGGATGATGCTATGTATATTGTTGGCTCAGAAAGACATGCATTTTTGTAGTGGAGCATATAAAAATTCTGCACAGTTCACATTCACTCATCACAGTGACACTTGCAGTATGGCACATATGTGTGCATGTGTGTACCTGCCATCATTAAATGCTCTGTGATATACATCAATATAAAGGCATACTGATTACATGGGCACATAGGTCTGGTTTAATTCACATGTAATGCTGTGATATACACAATCATATCAAATGTTTTGATTCAATTGCAACCTTGTGGAATTAATTGCATCGGCAACTGTGTTGCTATTCCCAAGGATTACTGATGTGGTCCCCAGCAGCATTGTGTGATTATCAGCATTTGTGTCAGTAACTGTTCTGCATGAGTCACATTCACTCATTTGTAATGTGCCCTTGTATGTTATCACGCTGCTCACATGCAGCTTTCCAATGAAAAACATATAGGCATATGTTGTGCAGTTGATGCAAATACATGCCACTGGTAGAGTTGAATGACTGTGTGAACAGTATTACTGTGTGGCATGCAATACATAACCAAGTTTATATATGGAGGTGTTGTCACTAACCCTTTTTTCAAATAAGTGTGAATTTTTAAGGGGAATGCACAGCTAAGTGCAGAGCTGTTCATGGAAGCCACCACCCATAATCTGACAGTTTGTCTCAAAATACACCCCCCTGTTCCCACTGACCATCAGCCAAAGTATACATGCAAACATTACTCAGTTTATTTTCACAAGAGGGCAGCTCATCTGTGCATTCTCTAAGGCTAAAATATCAGAATCAGTGGGCCTGATAACATCCCAGGTTGTCTATACAATAATTTAAAACCTGACATAGCAGACTCAGTTGGATCCCTACTTTAACACAGCCTCTAAACAGCCTATGTTCTGGCAGAAGTGTGTACAGCAACAGTCTTCCATCTGAACAAGGGGGGACCATAACTTGCTGTAGGGAATTATATACCCATAATCCTGACTTTCTTCATCTGTGAGGCAGAACAATGACTCATCATGAACCTTATCAAAAACGGGCACAGGTAATCTCGCGACTGTGTACCCAATCCATTTTTGATTCATTAAGGCTACATCATGTCTGTTAAATCTGGTTGACATCTTCAAGAAGGTCACCAAGTATATGCATGAGTCATCCCACATAACTTGACCTGGCCCAGGCATTTGACACAAATCCACACTCTGGTATTACAGAGAAACTATCTCGAGTGGACATAAACACTTATGTCACCAAGTAAGTAGACAAATAGATTGCAGGCAGTACACAATAATGTCAAAGTGTGTGAAGTCACCTCTAGCAAGAGTCCAGTGGCCAGGGACGTACCCCAGGGTTCTATACTAGGCCCTTTCCTGTTCAGCTTATAATTCTCAGAAGTCAAGCCAAACTTAAACATCCTTTGTGAATGACTGGCTGTGTGGCTTGATGAGTTGATGCACTGCTGTTCAAGTGAAATAGTACTGGGTTCGAAAAAGAGTGCAGGTGCACTTTTTATACATCAGCCATGGCACGTGCTGTAAATGCCATGATCTGTAGTGTATAAGACTAGATATGTAGGGGTCCTATTCTCACTCCAGCTCACTTTAATGGTGTATGTGTGTGTGTGTGTATGTTTGTATGTGTGTGTGTGTGTGTGTGTGTGTGTGTGTGTGTGTGTGTGTGTGTGTGTGTGTGTGTGTGTGTGTGTGTGTGTGTGGGTGTGTGTGGGTGTGTGCGTGTGTGTGTGTATGTGTGTGTATCTCCCTGCCTGCATAACAAATGGGAATCCTACATCGAGTTCCAAATTTCAATGGGCCTGCACGTTTGGTGGGAGATTGGCATGATGTTTAAGGTGATTGCTTTACAGACACAAGGTACAGGGTTGATTCTCACATGAGTTAATTGGCTAGGCTTAAAATAGCCCACAAGGACTGTTAGCTTAGTACTAATCAATGAATCACTAGTCTATGAATGCAAATTTTGGACAATTATTGAATCCCAGAAGACTATTAATATACTGCAAACAGTATTAACACATACAAATAATTGTTGCCAGAGCCATGGAGACACACTAAAAGGACAAAAAGCACAATTAATCCCTTTTTAAAGCAAATGCACAAGCTAATTACAATATAGACAGAACACCTCTATGAGCAGATCAAGTGGTACATGATCTGGGTACTCAGGTAGATAGTCAGTGAACTTCCAACAGCATGTGACCATAGTGGTGACAAATCTCTTGCAGGTTGCACAACTACAGAGTATGGTCAGGCCACCCACATCAAAAGACATTATAGTCCCATAGTTCTCAGCCTTCATCACATCAATAATTGAGTACAACATACACTTTTATACCTCACCACACATCTTCCAGGGATGATTTACTCAAGTGTATCATTTTTGCCACAGGGAGCTTAAACACATCTTTTTGGTCATACATAAGTATTCTTTGTGATGCATAACCATTAAGATTGACAGCGCAGACTTCCCTTCTAGGTGCTATACAAGATACATGTTTGATACGTCTTCCTGTGATGCACCCAGTAAATACATAGCTTATTGGCAACATTGATGGTATGGGTTGCATTCTTGCAAGTGTGGATTGTGGCATATTTGTGTCATGCAAACTTCTCAACTGGCCAGGATTAATCCTGATTTAAACTATAGGTGCAACAAGTTCTCTCTTTACATTTCCAAAAAGTGGTTATTTTTGAGGAAGGTGTGCTTGACTCCCCTTATAGATTGCTAACAAATCATTACAGTTGTACAAGTGTGTTCCTGCAGAACATGTGTAATAACTCACAATCACACATTTTATGTCACTGTCACAGATTAATGGTGGTATTATTCTGATATTGTCCATAATTGTGCCTTCTTCTGTCTACTGCTGTCCATGAGCCTGTTGCTATGTGTCTCTGTTTGGTTGAGAGCTATGCTGACATTTCAGTCATATTCAAGTGAGTCGTTTTGCACACCTTCACAATATGCACTTAAACCTATTGTATACACTGTTCTTGCTAAATGTCATCTCCAGTGATCATGTCCGGGTTTATATCACAACAAATCATTTCCATTGTTATATGACCTTGTGTGGCAGTCAGATAATATACTATAATTGTGTGATGATATGACTACACCCACGCAGGATGTGTAAACAGCACTACGTACTGTAATATGTATGTATGTCATTACTTTTCATGCTACTGATTTGTCATTAGGGAGTATGTACATTGACATGCCCTTATCTGGTGTACATTATCATGTTTCACATGTCCTCTTCCTCTCTCTTCATTCCTACCATTTATGTCTGTAGCCCTTTTCAATATGCACACTTCCCCAGACTAGTGTATTTACAATGCATTTTATGTACCCTTGATGTTCACCAAAAAACCTTTATTTCAGTATGCCAAAAGAATTTTGTAGTGTATATTGCACTGAATACACTTTTCTATAATGTGTTATTATTGCATTCCTTACATTAATTTTAGCCCTGGTAGTCATAGTGGCTGTCTGTGCAATATCGCAGAACATGTTTGGTCATAGGTAAACTTGTCTACTTCTGTTATATGCATTTGTGCTGCTTACAGAATTTCCTGGTGTGCAATACTGTTGGGGGCCACAAAACGTCACCTGTATCCATGTAAGTGTAATATATGACATGCATATGCAATTAGCTCTGCTGCTAGTCATGCAAAAATGTAAACTCCATATATGCTTCATGCTAAGCCTACAAGGAGTTTATTGAATCCCTAGGATACGTTATATTTTTATTAATATGATTCAAGAACAATAAATGTTGGCACTGGGGTTTGTGTCTGATGCCTTCAAAATAGGCAATATGACTCACCTGCATAAGGGTGGTCACACTATGGAAAAACAAACCAAAGGGAAAAAAAAAAACAACAGTCAGAAGAATACAATAAACCAATAACATGTTAAGACATTCTCCAAACTTCCATAGGAACACAATAATGTAGTATAAATTCCTTATTCTAAACAGTTGAGTATTTTTAAATTCTATTATTTTTGACAAAAGCTGTCAGCTCTTTGGAATAGACAGTTTCTCCTGTGTTACCTTTTTCCTGTGGAAATTACTTTGGAGAGTGTCTTGATGTAATGGCCCTTCTACAGACAAAGAAAGTTAAAGGTTCATTAGCCAAACCAGTGTAATATGCACAACCATACAATGTATCATAGCAGAGCTCATTTATGCAGACACAGGCAACTTAACTGATCTAGACCCACTTAGCCTAGTTTTATGAAGTGCAGGTCTCAATTCCTAAACTTAGTAAACTTTTTGAAAAGATTACAGAAGATTTTGACAGTGTTTAGTCCATGCATTATCCGCATCTTAACTTGACAAAAAAAAAAAAAACTTAAGGTAAACCCCTACAATTTTTTCACTGGATTACAAACTGGCTATCAAACAGATGCCAGGATGAAAAAGTTGCCAGTATCCTCTTTACAATAACGGGGTGCTACATAGATCATTTGTGGATCCTTTACTCTTTGGCAACTATTTTAACAACATCAAAGTCAAGATACCAGAAGTGTGGTTGACCAAGTTTACCAATGAGTGCAAGCTTGACTCTTGTTATTCACTTATCAACTTATACCAACCAGCTCCAGCAAGGGCTGGAATATATTCATACCACTTATAAAGAAAACATTCTCAAGTTAAATGAAAAAAAAAAACAATGCAGCATAATAGTGTTCAGCAAAAAAGCTGCTCTCCACCTCACATGTTATGCTCCTCAGGCAAATGCAGTCATATGAGAACTAGGTACTGATGTGGGCAATTCTTTAATTTGATCATCATGTTTTCCCTTAGTCACAAAATCCTTTTTTATGGCCAAGCTATTTTAAAGGAGATATCTTTGAGATCCAAAGATGTCATTACCACTATACTCTTTCCTTATTAAACTTTTATTTATTTATTTACTTATTTAATTGTTATCTTTCTGCAGATAATCTTCCCCCAGAATACTTACAGCTAGCAGCAAATGCAATTTCATACCTAGTCAGTATTCTTTATTAACTGCTCAATCACAGACAGCTGTGTTCCACATCTATGGAAAAAATCTATTATCACTCCCCTACATAAAGGTGAAAACTCTCATGACCTCTCTAGCTATCACCCCATATCTATACTTTCTCCTTTATCCAAAATACTTGAAAAGCGTGTACATATACAATTACTCAAGTACCTTACTGACAACAATCTTCTGTCCCCCACTCAACATGGCTTTCGTCCACAACACAGCACCACCACAGCCTTACTTTCCTTCACTGATACTGTCAACAAAGCCTTAGATGCAGGTCACCCTACATCAGTAATCCTGCTTGATTTATCCAAGGCTTTTTACACAGGATCACATACTAAACTTTTGACCCAATTGACTAAGCTTAGCTGTGGCCCTACATCCCTCAACTGGTTTACATCATACCTTAAAAATAGACAACAATCTGTAAAGTGGCAAAATGCTCAGTCCAATTACCTCTCAAACAACATAGGAGTCCCACAGGGTTCCATTCTGGGTCCATTACTTTTCAACATCTTTATCAATGACCTCTACAAAGTCACACAACTAGGTAAAATTATCCAGTACGCTGACGATTCAACTATAATCTCAACCTCAAACAACTTCTCCGACCTACTCAGCTACTTGAAATGCCTTTACAGATATTGAATCTTGGCTAAACAATTCTCAATTTCTACAAAAACAAAATCAAAAGCGCCAGGCATAGACCTCAAAATGTATGCTAAAGACAGAACTGAAATAGAAATAGTAAAATCTGCCAAACTACTGGGCATTACAACTGATAAGAAACTCACATTTGAAACACATATCCTCAAAACAATAAAGAAAACATACTTTAAACTTGGCAAACTCTATAGCCATAAGCTGTACATGGACAATGACACCAAATCAAAGCTAGCAAGCAACTTACTAATCCCTACCTTACTCTATGATAGCACCATCTTTACTAACCTTCACTCCTTTCTCAGCAACAAGCTCCAGTCCTGCTACTACAAAATAGCAAAATTTGCCTTAGGAAAGCCAAACCATTCACACCATTGCCAAGCAATAAATGAACTGACCTGGTTGGATTTCCCTAATTATCTTTGCTATACCCAACTAATGCTAGCCCACAAATTAATTTATACACCAAATAACTGTCCAGCACTGTCATCAATACTTCTAAGTTATATCCCTGCATGCACCCTTAGATCCTCCAGTAAATCACTTCTAAATGTAGCCACGCCAAATAAAAGAGCTGGGCAATGCCTGTTCTCACATAGCATTGTTAAAAAATGGAACTCCCTACCCTCCCATATTACCCAAGTAGACTGCATAAAGAAATTCAAAGTAACATTAAAAACATATCTCCTTGACAACCATGAATGCCAATGTCAATCAATAAAACCACCATAAACCAGGGCTACTTAAATTGTAAGCCAGCTCCATAATAAAAAAAAAAGCATACCCTGATAGTATTAGCTCTATCACTGCTATTTTCTACCACCATGAGTTTTACTTCTTTGTCATGTGTCATGAGATACCAAAGGAAACACCTCAATTTCCTTGTACTGCAAAACCAATGGCTACCTAAGGTTTTTAGTTAATATTAATAACTTGTGCAATGCATATAAATGTTTTTAACTTCTTTTTCTTCAAACTATATCTGTAAAACCTTAAATTTCTGCATACTGTTGCTATTTATTCTTAGAAAGTTTTTTACTTTACTTATTTTACTTTTATTGTTAATTGTGGAGCTTTTCTCCCCGGGCCTCCACTAAAAATGGGTCCCCAACCCAGTGAACTTTCCCAGTCAAAAAATGTCAATAAATAAATAAATAAACCATTCATCAAGTAAAAAAGCCCCCCTTGGTATGTACAAATTCAAGCATATCACTGAACTTCAAAGTCCTCAAAGAATTTTAACCAATTAATTTAAAGGCCTTGAATCCATCAACTATCCCACTAAGTTAGCATAACTCTATTTTTGATTGGTAGCCTATCAACAGCTCAGACGTGACCTGTTCCAGCTTTTGGAGAAGGCTTTTTGGCCTCCTATTTCTCTACAAAACCAGTGGTTTTACAAACAGAGGTACCAGGCTGCTACAACTACACCAACAAATGAATGAGGCTTGTTTGATGGAAAGGATCTTAACTCAATATATTCCCATCCTGTGGAATAAGTTACCACTAGAGATCAAGAAAAATATATATTTGCCAACTTTAAAGCTAGTCTTGACAACTGAATGGATAGACTGAAATTTACACCACAATTATCAATTTGCAGTCTTTCTGAATTTGGGGGCTGAGCCCTGTTAAGTGTTTGTAAAATATGATGAGAACTTTTAAGTGTGTCAACATAAATGCATGGATGGTTAAGCACCTTATATCTCCTGTGATCACTTGTTTAGTATTATTCCTATGTCATTCATTAATATGTAACAACTAGGGAGCAACGTGATGAAGTAATTTGCTTCTCATTATTTGACTATGTTTTTTCACTTTTCAAAAAGGGGTGCCTTCTGTGCAGAGCCTGCATGTCCTTTCTGTGTAACTGTGGGTTTTTAACAGATCCTACCACATCCCAAAGGCAGGACACAAAGTAAATCGGCGGTACTCTAAGTTATCTGCATGCATGACTGTAGTATATGAGCAAATTTGTTTGTATCCTGCAATATGATTGTATTACATCTAAGATTATTTCTTGACTTATACCCAGTGAGTTCCAGGATAGGATTTAGCGCTCCATCACTTTATGTAGAAAAAAGTGATTATCAGAAAATGACAATTAATTTTTCAATTAATAATACAATACTTCTTATGTAAAAGCACATCATGAATGCTTCTCCTTAACACACATTTTCCCTCCAGTTCCTGCCTGCACCATAAATGTGTAGTGTGTGTGTGTGTGTGTGTGTGTGTGTGTGTGTGTGTGTGTGTGTGTGTGTGTGTGTGTGTGTGTGTTTATGTGCACAGATTCCTACAGAACCCTGCATTCATTGTTTTTGTCATTACTATGACTTTTTCTGTAGCCCAAGTCTAGACAGTAAGATTTAAATAAATCCACTTTCCCATCAACAAGTTTCCACATTAAATGTTTGAACCAAAATATGCTCTGCAACTGGAGCATATTTTAAAAACAAGAAACTTTATTGAATAAAAGACAAAATAGAACTATCACTTTGACTGTTTGTCTTCTCAAGGCTGAGATAGTAAGATTTGTCCTACTCTATGGGAAGAGATATAACAGTGGCAGTCTTCCAAAAGTAAGAAAAAGTGGACATTAAAAATCTGATTTTCCAAAAAGTGCAGTAACTGCGCATGGCAAATCATTTCATTAAGGTAAAATGGATGGGTTTCTATTTTATGTGTCATCTTGCCCTTATTTGTGGAGAGGAGGAAATAAAGTGGAAGCATTAAGTACTGTATATGAACATTTGTTTTTGAAATATAGCACTTTGCATTCCAGGAGACTATATGTTGAAATGCCAAGGCATGCTTCTTTATGAATATGCTAGAAGGGTTTAGAGTATAATATAAACAGAACCCATATTAGGTTGTATTTTTATGGTTCAATTCAGATTTCTACACCTATAAAATTCCAAGATTGTTTGATTGTATTTATATAAGATTTATATTTTTTGGTTAATTGAACCAATGAAGTTTAATAAGGGAGCTTTAAATATGGGTGTGTAATTCTATGAATTTGGTTTGTCTCCCCTCAAACTTTGCTTGCAGAAACACTTTAGGAATAAAATTCATTAATTTATAACTGTGTATTTTATATTTGATTGTTTCTCCTGATATATTGTTTGCCATTTCATGTTTTGTGTAAAGACAAGTGGCACTGGATAAAGATAGATATATATAGAGTAGCAATCTCTTCTGCTGTCTGGTACTATCTGCAGATGCCCCCAGTCCCCCCACCACCACCACCACAAGGAGCAAAATAAATGATCTTCATTCCTATTAAAACGCAGAAAACAGCAGCAGTTGATACAGTTTATGAAACACACAGTGAGATGAAGTGTTCCATTTCTGACTGCAAATGCAATACTGACATTCATTTCAGAATACCCAAAATGCACTGAGGACTGATCGGCATCTGTAATATGCTGCCTACCATCTTTTACCCAGGGCAGCTACACCCATCTCTCCACACTATCTATACCTCTGGGCATAATATATAGAACGGATATGCAATAATAGCAACTCAGATTTTTTAGGAATTTAAGTAATAAGCCATCTTATCTTGCAGGGCTGTAAGAAGGAAATTTTCAGATGAAGAAATTCATGTCTTGAAGGTTTACCCTTCAAAGGATAATAGGTCATGAACACTTAAAAGTAAAATTTAGAATGGAAGAGAAGTGCTGATATGGACTGAATAATAAGACAAAACTCAGGATCTGAATTGATTAGCAAATAACTAGTGTATAATGAAGCAAAGAAAAAACTATTTGTTAAAAACGCATTGGGATTGTTTAAGTTGAATTGCATTAACTGTATAAAGTCAATTAGACTTGTTATGTTTGTCTCCCTGGAAGGCTGGAGAGCTAAGGCACCAGAGACTTTTAACTTAATTAATAAGTAAAGCTGAGTAATTTGTTTTTAGCAAACAAACATGTGCCTTTGTGGAGCATATATAGTTGTCCATGGCTTTTATGTGTGAAATTTTTTCAGAGTCAAGTCTGCTACTGCTCAACATGTACCAAATGTTTTTTGCTTTCATTTTTAGCTTTAGAAAATGCAGTCTCTACAGAAAGAAAAGTTAGTATTTTTACTGGTCTTCCATTCTTTCTAATTCTCCATACTGGCATTTTTTTATCTAGTTCAGCCATGTTGTACATGTAGTTGTTAGTTGCAAGTACTTGTACAAGTAAACAAATTCATGCATACACAACATTTAGGTGCAAAAAAAAGCCTAACTATGTAGCAAATTTTCATGCTCAAAATATCTATCAAGTTTAAATCTGAAGTGTTCAAGATTTAGAACAACTTTTATATATTCTGGCAGCCTATTTGATAAATGTACTATCTTTCTTTTAGAAAATACAATAATATATGATGGGACCATAAATATATGAGAATATAAATCATAATAATCCACATAGAAATGAATCTTTACTTGTTCTGTAAGTTAAAATCAAATGTTTTCTAAGTATCATATAATTCAGTGTACATAAGTGTAGATGTTTCAGCATCTCAGAATATGAGACAAATAATAGACACATATATTCAAATGTTAAATATCTTCTGGATCTGTTCCAGCAATTTAGTGTATTTAATCTAGTAAGATTCCAGGTTTGCATGGCATATTTTAAACTGGATCTCATTAAGGTATTAAATAAAGGTACAAGAAAATTACTGTACTTGGACTTGTCACATATACTTATGCAGTCAGCTAATTTTAAAATGTCATGAAAAATAATTTTTATATGATGTTCAAAGTTATATTCTCTGATAATTTTACCTCAGGATATTCAAAGGAAGATACTTTCTTGACTTTTTTATACCCATAAGTGTGTACCAATATTTGTTCTAAAAGTCATATGTTTGTTTTTACAAAAATATGTATGTATTCATTTTATTATCTGGAGTTTAATGATTTAAATGAGCTAGACTAACTTGCTCAAAGTTTATAACAGATCTTTTAACTATATTAATATCATCAGCATAACAAGAAAGAAAACACCATCTTGCAGACTAAGAGGTGACAAGTAGAGACTGAATAAGTAGAGCACCAGGACTGATCACTGAGGAGCTGTTCTACTCAGGCAATAACATACTGTATGACTTTCATCAATCCCTTTTACCTAAGGCCTGTCAGGTATCAAGAATGGATCTATTTAATGTGCTTAAATACCAAATCTTGTTAATTTTGAAATTAATCTATTGTGATCCAATGCATAAAAGGCATACAAAACTAAGCCCTTTCTGATGACCTTAATAACATTATTTTAAAAATACAAATTGAAAGTAGTAGCTCATTTTCCTAAACTAAAAGCAAACTAGTAGATTTTTGGATATTTAAAGTAATTGTCAATGACACTCTGTTCTACTTTCTCCATTATTTTACCAGGACACAGTAAGGAGTAATAGGTCTATAATTTACAATGTCAGAGTTATTGCCCCTGTTTTCATATAACATTAATGGTTGCCTTCTTCCAGACAAGATGCACAGCAATGTCATTTAAGCTGTTTTGGCATGTCATAGGTAAATGTGCACAGATTTGATCAGATAACTTTTTCAGATGCCTGTTAATAACTTCATTAAAAAAAAAAAAAAAACAGATGTTTTTCTTGTTTTTAAATTTTCAATCATATTCTTGATTTTCCATCAGCAATATGCACAGAAGTGAGCTCCGCGATGCACACCTACTCCAACTCGAACCATTTGTGGGGGTTAAACGTACTTGTGCCATTGGACCATTCTACTTAACTTGATCTAATTCTCTTTAAGTTATTCAGCATGAAAAAAAAAAGGATTGCATACCTTCACTTGTTTCATCTCAAAGAACAAGCAAACGAGATGTGTGTCTCCTAATGTCATAGCTTGAATGTTACAGGACCCAATGCCCCCCCCCCCCCTTTCATTCTAGAATTTTGACCAATGTATTGTACTCTGAATATGATTATAGTCTGTAAGGAATTCTTCAAAAGTTGCTTAAAGGTAAAAAAAATCTTTTTCTTTCTTGTACTCTTGGAGTGGGAAAAATATTATGTCTACTGGATAGTGCAAGGAGAGTAAAACAGGGGAAAAACAGCTCAGAGTGTGGAATAAGTAGACTAGAATAATATTAGGAGAGTAAATACACTCAGACTGAATAAATTATCCCATAAGAAATCTGTAAAACAGAATACATGGAATTAATACTGACAGAAAATGAATATTTATTCACAAAATACATAAAACTGCCAATGGTCAATATTAAAGGTTTTCGCTACACTTATGAAAATGGGAATGTGATTCAGATATATTTTAGCCAGAATGAGGGAAGACCTCATTATCGTCTAATCTGTATGTCTTTGAATCTTGTGGTATTACCGTTAGAGCTAATTATCAGTTTCCTTTGATAATCACCACTGTCAGCCGATGCCTTACATTGGTACAGACGTCTGCCCTGTTCCCTCTTCCACATGCATGCGCACATTCAAACAGAAACACACACACACATACATACACACACACACACACTCGTGTGCACACACACACACACACACACACACACACACACACACACACACACACACACACACACACACACACACACAAACACACGCTCACACACACATGCACACATGCACACACGCAGACGCATGCACACACATGCGCACGCAAACACACACACACACGCACACACACACACACACACACACACACACACACACACACACACACACACACACACACACACACACACACACACACACACACACACACACACACACACACACAAATGCTCACACACACACACACACGCACACACATGCACACACACACACACACGCGTGCGCACACACACGCTCACACACACACAGACACACACATGCTCGCACACGCACACACACATACACATACACACACACAAACACGCACACCTTCTTTCGCACACACACACACACACACACACACACACACACACACACACACACACACACACACACACACGCACACACGCACACACACATACACACACACACACATGCTCACACACACACACACACACACACACGCACACACACATTTACACACACGCACACACATGCACACACACCACACACTCGCACGCACACATGTGTGGATGCATGGACACACCTTCACCCCATTCAACTGTCCCAGTGTCCCAGATACAGAACATCTCTTATTTTGATTCTTATTTTTTCCCTGCCCTTTGATGATTACAGTCATTCAATATTCCCAGACATTAAAGTTTCATTTGTCTTCAAGTTCAGCAAGTGCATCTTGATACAAGACCTTTTGCTCTAATAACTTATCAGGTGACTCAAAGTAATGTTTAAAAAGCCTCCCTGATATCTTCTAGTGATCCTGCTGTCTTTGAGCAGAAGTCCTTAGCACAGCCATTGACAGGTACTGCAGCCTCAGCAACACAAATACATACCTCAGTCCTCTCAACTGTCCCTGGCTTTACAGAATATCCCTGATTTTGCCTCTTATATGTGCCATGTTCCCATTTAACTCACAAACCATTGTATTCAGTCAATACTGCCAGACATCAGATTTTCATATATCTTATTACTCAAGAAAATGCATTACGATGCAAGACCTGTTACTCTCTTGAGTTATCAATTAGTGCAGAAAACAAAAGCTCTGACTTGTTAATGACCTGCTGCCTGTGCAGAGGGTATACGGTTCAAATCTTTTTACTTCATTCACCTATTGTATGTCCATTAGCAACTCACTTGCTTTATTTATGTATTTATTTTTTCCATTTTGTTTACCAGGAAAGTCTGATTGGCTAGTATAAGACCCTTTTTAGTGGAAGATCTAGGAGAAAAAGCTCCACAACAGAGAGAGTCTAATAAAAATGATCATCCAAATTACCGTTTGTGCAGAAAAACCCATTGTTCTATTAACATTGTAGGTGACTCACAGTAAACCTAGTGAGGAGTATTCTTCCCATTCTTCTTATTGTTCATAATAAGATTCACGCTGCTAAACCTGTTTTTCTGCTAAGGTTTTACTTGACTTACACTTGTATTTATAATTCTCCTGATGTCTACTGTACC